>NW_017729032.1:169114437-169116619 GCF_001723915.1 Gavialis gangeticus
TGACCCAGTTTGGCTCAGATGTGCCCTAATGAACTGAATGCTGGCCCATGAGGGTGTCATCTGGACACCCAGCTGGATTCAGAGGTATTCTGTTTAACTGTGTGCTTGTGTCCGACTGTGGTTATTGTTGCTCCCATGAACTGATTCTTGGCATATGAGGGTGTCAGCCTGTCCATGCTGATCAACCCGGCCAGGTCAGGCGTGTCACGTTAATCTGTGTGTGTTTGTGTGTATGACTGATTTGGGGACTGGAGGAACCCAGCCCCACTGAACTGAGCCCTGCAAGATAGCTCCATTGGGGGTGAGGGCTTGCAGGGGGAGAGATACAGCTCCGTATAGAAACACCAGTAACACAAGCAGCACATTAATAGAATTACCAAGACCCTAGCCCTAATAAATGAGGACACCCCAAGGTAGCGGGCAAATCTGGTAACACTACTCTTGTTTTCATTTGTCTTGAATAAACAGATATACAAACAGAAAATACTTGTATTTCCTTTATTATGACCCATGAGGTGCACACATCCAAGCATACATATCAATATCTACCAAGAATCAAAATAGCAAGAAATAGATATTCTTATACATTGACATTAAAAAGTGAGAACTCTTGAGACATGTATGGATATAATCATTTTAGACTAGCAAGGTACAATTTCACTAACATTAGAAGAAAGGAAAAAAGACTTCCATTGCAAATACAGTCAAATACAAGTTTTTTTTCAGATAAATACATTAAAATCATATTGTGTTGTAGCAGATGTTCACTGGAAGAAGAATGCTTTTTTAAACGTATGCATTTCCTTCTTAGGTGCAGGATTGTGGTAACAGTTTAAGAAAGAGTCTGTGCCATAGCTCCAGAGATGTGAGCTTGAACTCAAGTGTAAGCCTTCTCTTAGGACTTGTACCAAAAGTTATAGCAAGTGAGACAGCTGTAAAAGTCTGTTATGATTCAGAATAGAAAGCCAAGGGCTATGTAACAGGGGCCTTTTCAAGGCCAATTTGCCCTTGGCCCACCCACCTGTTTCTGGGCCAACAACCCACCTTCTTTCTGCCATGCCTTGCTGTTATCTAATTAATTATCTTAATTAGGTGGGAGGCTGCCCATCTCTTGCCCCGCTGCCAGGGGATGCTATCTGCATCTCCGATCCTCCCCTACACCACAGCCCAAGCCTCGCAGATGGCATCCACTAGTTGTTAACATCACCAGCCCTACTCTGGATCCCAGAATCCTCCAATCAGGACCCCTCTAAGATCCCTCCATTCAGGTAGCCTACTCCAGCTTCATTCAGGGCTGCCTAGCTCCCTGATCTGTTCCCCCTTTTGGGTGTGGTCCCCCTGGGACCTTTGGCTACACTGGTCCTGGGCTCACCTCCAGACCAGTCAGGCCCTCAGTGTCCCTTGCGCTGGGCCCTAGCCCTTTGACCCTTCTGGTCCTGGCCCCAGCATTGACCAGCTGAGGGATTTCGAGTCAGGCTTTTGAGTCTATAGCCCTCTCTCTCTTTTGGGTCCACCTCCCTGACCCTTCTGTGGGGTAACCCACCTGGTTGTGGGAGCTGGGGTTATTAAGGAGCTCCGACCTGCCTTTCACTGGGGTGATAATCGGCCTGACATTTCCTGTGGCCTCCCATGCCATTGAGAGCCCCACCAGGCCATCCATTCCCAACAAGGTGCAGTTTTAGGTCATGTCCAGGACCAGGAGCCTCCTAGCCATCCTGCCCTTACCTCCAGGATGACACATGAAGCCTTGCAGCCAGGCAATGTTGCTGCCTGGCCTGCCAGCAGCAAAATGTTCTATTTATATAGACGGCCAGAAATCAAAAATGGCCACCACAATCAAGCACCTGCTGGCTGCTTGGCTGAGTCCTTAAAGTGGCAGGCACCAACAGTGCCCTGCCACAGGCTGCCAAGTATGTTGCTAGACCCATCACTCCCTTATGTGCTTAAGCCATATGGGCTGCTAAACTGAAGAGTATCCTTTGCCTTCTCACAGGTTGAAATACCAGATGTATGGGTATAAATAAGATATTTTCAGTCACCTCCCTTCTTGTACTGTGTATACATCTATTATGTATGACCATAAGTCATGTATATACAGATATACAGATGCAGTTGTGTATACTCAAGTTGGAAAATTTGGCATGTAAAAATCGAACAAGTGTCCTTACGTGTGTTTGAATGT
>NW_017729032.1:169121619-169145719 GCF_001723915.1 Gavialis gangeticus
GGAGAGAGCATTATGGTTATAGGTTAGGGGCTGACCCTCTCAGCAGCACAGAGGCAGAGAGGGATCTTGGAGTCAGGATTGACTCCAGGATGAATATGAGTTGCCAATGCAACAAAGCAATAGGCAGAGCCAACCGCACCCTGTCATACATCAACAGAGGCATCACTAACAGGTCCAGAGAGGTCTTGCTCCCCCTCTATGCGGCGCTGGTCAGGCCACAGCTGGAGTACTGTGTCCAGTTCTGGGCACCACACTTCAAGAAAGACGTGGAGAACCTGGAGAGGGTCCAGAGGAGGATCACTTGTATGGTTGAGGGCCTCCATGGCCAGCCCTATGAGGAGAGGCTGAGCGACCTGAATCTCTTCAGTCTCCACAACAGGAGACTGAGGGAGAATCTTGTGGCTGCCTACAACTTTATCAGGGGCCACCAGCAGGGACTCAGGGAAAGTCTGTTCACCAGGGACCCCCTTGGAGTCATCAGGAACAATGGCCACAAGCTGAGGGAGGATAGGTTTGGGTTAGATATTAGGAAGAACTACTTCACTGTAAGGGTGTCCAGAGCCTGGAATAGGCTTCCCAGAGAGGTGGTGCTCTCACCTTCCCTGGAAATCTTGAAGAGGAGACTGGATAGGCACCTGGCTGGGTCTTATGACCCCGCCACTCCCAGTGCTCCTTCCTGCCCATGGCAGGGGGTCAGACTAGATGATCTGTCTAGGTCCCTTCCGACTCAGTGACTCTATGATTGTTTTTGGCGTGTCAGAAGTCAATGGTGAAACTCTTGTTTCCTGACTGTGAGCTGTGTTTGACTTCTCCCTCATAATTTCCTATCCAAAAGAAGATTCATAGAAACTTGGGAAGAGGCAAAGTACTTGACTATCAAACGTTCTTATACTCTAGGCCTTGACAAAACTTGAACTTAGATTGACCGTGAAGTTTACAAGCTAATGAGAACTGTTAGGTAAGTGAAAATGTATACAGATGACAAAAACAGCCATCAGGATAAATTCATATACCCCTGGAAGACCCTGAAGCCAACTTAACAACTGGAGTGAAAGCATACTTGTGATTGCCTGCAGTGCTCTTGTTTCAAACATTTTACTCAAGGAGTTTTTGAGGAACATTTGCTTTTCACACAGTTCTTGTAACAATCCATGTTTAATTTCTTTAGTGTAAAAAGACTTGTCTAGATTTGTGCAGAATATTCTTATACAATACCCTTTGCATGCAAAGGGTCAGCAAAGAGCCACTTCCTGCCAGTACCATCAATATATCAAGTCTGCTTGGTGAAAATGCATCGGAGGTCATTACTGGCAGTTTTTCCCCAGAACTTCCTCCCTCTTGAGGCCTATCACAGCCTGAACATCTTGTAAGAGCACTGTAAGACTTCTTATTTGGGCAAGCATTTAGCCAGTGTGATGTATTGCTTTTGGGTCTTCACTTAAATTTCTTATGGTCAGCTGTCCTGAGCCATTGTTGGAAAGGGAATTATATGTATGGACGGAGGAAAAGAACAGCTTTATAAGTGCAGAGGAATTCTTTACAGGAGCAATGAAAAATACTGTAGTAGAAAATGAATGAAGTATTAGCCTGAAGCAAATAAAACATAGTTTTAAGTTAGAAACATGAGTTTGTGAAAAATCACTGAAGCAGTGATATTAGTATTGCAAGAAAAGCTACAGGTGGCAGAAGGTAAAAAGTTTAAACCACTTACTACTGTATTTCGTCCCCACTAACAGAATATGTGAACTACATACATGCATAAATAACACTCTGGGGAGAAAAACTGAACTGTAATAGTAGCAAGAAAGAGGCATTCTTTATTGGGTAAACTTATGTTGAGTATAGTCACTTCACAAGCTGCAGTCATTGAGGTGCAAGGACCAAACCAAGTGACGGAGACTTTTAGGAGACTTTCTATGGATAAAAAAGCTATCAGCAAAATACCAAATAAAGCTGAAAGACTCCAGCCATTCTGTGATTCAAGTTTCCAGGACAGCTTTTCTTGCACTAAGCAAGAAGCTAAAAGATATACTTGAAAAGCTCGCCTCTCCAAGAATAATAGGAATGTAAAGAACCAACAGAGAGCAAACTTACTGTTCATTTTAGAAGAATAAAAATAAAACCCTTTTCTTATAAAGAAACCCTTAAGCATTCAATAAATATGTAGAAAAGGAAGATTTTCCACTATATATCATGGAAGACATTTTTGGAGTGTACCTGATGCATCAGCAAGATTCTGACAGATGCCCTTGGAAAAACAGAGCAGATGCTTCTGCACATTCAGTGTTCCCTTTAGGAAACAAAGATTCCTCAGACTGCTTTTTGGGTTGTGTTTGGCACCCAACATTTTCACCAGAAAAAACAAGAAAATTCCATGCTATATACAGAGTACAAAGATTTACATAGATGATGTTTTGATCTGGAGGCAAATGTGTGGGAGCAAGACAAGGAGGTGTGGAGGAGTGAGTGTGGAAGAAGCAGTAGAATAGTATTACCAGATACTCCGATCACCTTTTGAAATAGCCAGAGCTGTTGTATTAAACAAATAAAATGATAAATTCTGTGAAGCAGAGATAACATCAGAGGAAGAAAGCTAATTGTCAACTATAGGTGCTATAGCACTTATGGTCCTTACAGGAAGACATCTTCTCCTGTTTTATAGGGGGAAAGGGATCATATGTTACTCCCTTTTAACCCTTCCCAGTTGAAAATATCTTTCCTGCCATGGCTTTGATGTTCAATAATGATTATTATTTTCTTTTGTTTTATGGGAATATGGTCCACAAAAAAAACAAACAAACAGAAGAACTAGGCTCTGTAAAGTACAGCACCACCACATGCAGCTATTGAGAAATATGGGGCTCCAGCATTCCATGCACCCCTTCCTCATGCCAGCTTAACCCTGAGAATCCCTTCAGGGTAAAACTTGAAGTTCACAAAACAAATTAAAAAAACCGAGTTCCTTGACACTTCTGTGGCTTCAACACACTTTTTGTTCCCGTGTCATTTATTTTAAGGTGTTTTTGCCTCATTGCAATTGTTTTGTCCCTACCCCGAGGCTGGTAGCATCCCAACCTTCAGTTCCCCACCTCCTGTCTCCCTTGCCAGGTCCAAGCTGAGGTTTCTGGTCATGCAGTACATCTGGCTCTCTCCCTCCCACTCTCATCAGGGAATCTGTCTCTTCCTATTTCCCCCCGGCTATGCTCCACCCTTCTGCCACCGGCTTTCCCTCTCCAACTCCCAGCTCCCTCCTTTTGGGTGTTCCCCACCCCTCCGCTCTGTTCCCTTGGCTCCAAGCCAAGGCTTTCTGGGCATGCCCTGCCCCTCCATGATGGGCTCTTCCTCTCCGGCTCCAAGCAGAGAGTTTCTCTGCATATCACACTTCTCTCCCACTGGTGCTCTCTCCCCAGGGCTGAAAGTCTCACTCTCCCAGCTGTGTGGTCCCATCTGGAGCCAGCACTCACTGTGGATGTGAGGCTGTCAACCGTTCCTTTCATCCTCTGAAGTAAGTATGGAGGGAGAGGGGTTGTTTCCTTGGGAATTCTCCTCACCCAGTCTTTCTCCCTCTCATACTAATGCAGAAAGGAGTGCTGGCAGAACACATGGTAAAACTGAAGCTATTATCCATCTTCTTGTTTCACAAGACAAGCAAATTTTTTCCCCTTGAAGGTTGAAGAAGATGGGGAAATTTATGCCTAATGTAGATGCCAGAATTAGCAATCTGAAAGCACTACAGTGCAGAGATGTCCATTAGATATCAGATACAAGTCTTAATAAAAAGAGTAAGAAAATCAAAGAGTCAAATAAGAACAAAAGCAGTAAATGCTTAGGACCATTACATGCAACTCAGGGCATGTCTACACATGAAATTAATGCACCTGAATTTACAGTGCAGTAAATTTAGGTACATTAAACTGTCTGGGCATGTGTTGACACATGCACCCGCATCGGGAGCAAATTTAGCCCAATAGGAACAGTCAAATCCAGGGCTGCTCCTGTCCTACTCTGCCCCCCTGTAGCAGCCAAGGGGAACTCCAGGCTCTGGCCAGAGATCTGGGGCCAGCCTTGGGCTGGTAGGGGTCACTGGGGACAGTATCAGGCTGGCAGGGGATGGTGCCCTGGGAGCCTGTTGCTAGCAAGCCATGGATGCTCCTTGCTCTACCCCCAGCAGCAGCAGCCAGGGCACCACGTCTAGCAGGCATTCATTGACCACCTCCTCCTCCACTCCCCACAGTAGGGCACCTGGGTGGCCACCCTCAGAACCTTGGCCCACAGGGCAACCCCAAGACAAAGTGCATTGAACAGTTTTCAACGAATACCAATGTTTATTTCCCTCCAGAATACAATAATAGACCCCCATTCACAACACCAGACTCCATCCCACCCTCCCTCCCAAACAAAATGCCCACCAGCAAAAAAACACCCTGTTCCCCATGGAACTATTTACACAAGAAACTTTGTGAAATTGTGAGGGTGGAGGGGAAGTGGTAAGTGGAACCTAGGGAGAGTCGCCTCATACGCCAGCCTCTGCTGACACCATCATGGGTGCAGACACCACAGTGACCCCAGTGGGTCAGGGGCCAGCTCAGGGGTGAGGACAGGCACTGTCCAGCACACTCAGCCCACTCCCCCTCCTCCATGGGGCCAGGGCCAGCAGGGCAACTAGCAAATGGCCCACCTGCCCCTGCTGTGGAAGCAGGGAGGGAGGGCTCAGCCAGTGGGTGCCTGTGGAAGGTGGACTTACATGGGAAGTTGGCCCAGCCGTAGCCAGCTCATGCTCAGACACCACATGGTGGCAGGACGAGCAGCTGGCAGCAGCCCAGGCAGGGGGTTAGACCCCTGAGGGACCAGTATTAAAGCAAGTGCAGGGGCCTCTGGCCACTGCAGGCAGTGCTGAACCTCCTCCCATAACCACTGCGGGGCTTTGATGCTGGCCTGTGAGTGGCTACCAGGAGGCAGCATGAATGTGACTGCCAGGGCCAGCACTGTGTCCAGACACACCAATCATCCTCTGTGGCCTGCACTGCCCCTGCTTCTCTTCCACCTCCACTAGCCTTTCCAGGAGGGTGAGTTGTCTCTCCTCGAGGGTGAGATGCCTCTCTTAGAGGATGACCTGCCTTTTCTGGAGGATGAGCCCCCTCTGCTTGAGGGTAAGGTGTGCCTGGTTCCTCTTCTGTTCCTTCTCCAGGTTCTGGTGGCACCAGGACTGACAGTCCACCAGCTGCTCCTTGGCCACAGTGTCCAGGTACTCCAAGACTACTGTCAGGCCCTGGCTCTGATGCTGATGGAGGCAGCACATGAGGTGGGTGCTGGCTGATGGTGGTGGCATCCTTTCAGCTGCATCTTCACCAATAGCTGGTGATTCTTCCCTTTATACAGTTGCTGTTCACCACCCAACCTCAGTTAGGGGGTTGTGCATGCACACATGCCCAGGGACCATGGTAAATCCACCTTCCACAGGCACCCACTGGCCAAGCACTCCCTCCCCACTTCCACAGAAGAGGCAGGTAGAGTTCTTGTCACTTGCTGCAGGCAGCCTGCCCAGGCTGGACCAGGCCTGGGCCCTTTTGGCAGCTGCTGTGGCAGCTCTGAACCAACTCCCCCCATTCTTCTTCCTACAGGCCAAATGCTTTGTTTCCATGCTGCCAGGCCTGTGGTGCCCAGGTTCTGGGGGTGAAGAGTTCCCACTCATCTGGGATGTAGAGCTGGTGACGCTTTCTTTCTCTTCCCTGGTGGCCCTCTCTTGAGAGGCACCCTGGACCAGGCCCCTGCCACACATGTCCTGCATCCCAAGCATGCCCCTGGTCAGTCATTCAGGTGTGCCATGACAAGTTCTTTGGGTGCCCCTAGGGGTGCCCAACCCACTACACCCTACTGCTGTTGATTGCCATGATTCTCCAAGTGAAGTTGAGAACCTGCCATGATGCCTGGAGCTATGATGGGGCCCCAGGCAAGCCTACATCTTCCTGCAACTTGTGCCACCACCTGGAGGGGTATCTCTACCTATGCTAAAAGTGCCTGACCCCCACAGCTGAGGAGGAGATGGCTGCTGCCATGAAGTTTTTCCACACATAATGGGCCTCTGGTTTCCTAGCTGGGAGCCAATGGAGTGCTGAATAAAGTCTTAATGCCATCTACTTCCTTCTTTCCTGTATGATGTCGGAGGAGACTCCAGTCGACAGTGGGAAAAACTCAGCCAGGCAGGGCAGAGAAGAGAGAAGAGGACAAGGGAGAGATTGCACTCTTCTGGACAAGGCTGTGGGCTACAGCAATGCAGGTTGGGTGTGGGCAGGTGAGCTGCAACAGGCACAGGTGGCTGTGGTGCTCCCTCCACCCTGTCCCTCTCCCCTGTGTGGGGCTTGTTGGGCAGGCATGGATGGTGCTACAGGTGGTCAAACTTTGTTCCCAGCTGTGGAGACACCATCTGATTGGCTGAGGCATCCTGGGGTATTCAGGTGTGGGGCATGGCTCTCTGGCCAGTGGCTGCCTGTAATGAGAAGCTGGAGCTGGAGCTGGAGCTGGAGCTGGAGCTGGAGCTGGAGCTGGAGCTGGCATGTGCAGGGGCCATCCCCACCCTGTCCTCAACTGTGGCTCACTGTCAGGGTAGCCCTGGACTGCCCAAGCTGTTGGGTGAGGCTGAGGGTAGGGAGTGTGTTAGAACCTGATGTTGCAGCCCCAATAGGTCCTGCCCCACTGAGTCTTCCTACTTGTTAGACCCTGGCACTAATTCTGGCAGCTCCCCCATGCTACAGAACATATGGTGGGCCTTCCCAGGGTCCATGGGGGCCAGGACATGGTTTGGCTTGTGCAGGAATGGCATGATCCTGGGTACAGCCTCAGACTACTTTTGTAATTCCTCACATGGACCCACTGCACCTGTAGGGCCTTTGTCTGCATGTAGCACTGCTGTCTGGAGCACTGGTATCCATGCTTCTGCATCCACTCAGCCATGGCCATGTATATGTGGGCACTGGACTTCATCACCCAACTGAACTGGCAGTGGACCTCAATGTCCCCCAAGACTGCAATGAGATCTCAAGTCTCCTGTTGGGTCCAGTTGGGCCCCTGGGCCTCTATCTCTCCAGGTGGAGAAATCAACATGGCAGCAGCTGGTTGGAGCCTCAGGAGGTCAGGCCTCGGTGTAGCAGGCTCTACCTGGAAGAAGTCCCAAGGGTCAAATGTGGGGTCCAGGGGGATGTGTTGTCTGGCATTTGTCTGCAGGGGTGGGGCACAGAGCCCAGAGGGCATACAGCAGCTTCCAGGGGCCCTGGAGGTCTGGCTAGGGGCCCTGGAGCCAGCATCAGGCAGTTAAAGAGCAGCCTGTGCCACCTGGCAGGAGAAACTGCCAGCCACATGGCTCAGCAGCAAACAGAAGGCTGGGTCCTTGTTGGTGCAGCTGACTGGGAACAAACTGTGCCTGACATCAGTGTCTACACACGTGCTTAGGCATGGTAATTTAAAGTGCCATTGGCTAGTATCTGTATCTGGCGGTACTAGCAAACAGTGCTTGAGATTTATCTACTGTGCACTAATTGCTGCGCACGTATAGAAAATGATACTTTATTGCACATTACATTAGTCTAATATGCAGTAAAGTGCATGTGTAGATGCACCCACATAGCACAAAACTAAGTTATTCACAGATGCCAACCAGAAGGGTATTGCTGTAGTTGTCCTATATAGCCTGTTCAAAACTGAGGGAAATGGCTCACACTCCATGGACACTGATAAAAACTGAATTTCAATATGTTTATATAAGGAAGGAAGATTGGTCTTTAGTCCACAGGGAGCACATGGGAGGCTAACATTAGCTTTCTCTGTGGGAGACTAGCCTTAGCTAAAACTGGCTATAAATCACTTCTTGCTATTGCCCAACTGGGGTTGGATAGCATCCTGTCCCCATAAGTATACAAAAGTTATTTTTTCATCTATGAATATATGATCTGCAAATTGAACATAATCTTGAGAAATATTTGGTTACAACAGACAGTTTTTGTAAAGCATCTGAACAAAGTAGAGTGGAGCTAGATTATGAACATGTTTTATTATATTACATTGCTAAATCAACTTCAGTGAAGATGTTAATGAAAGCTGGCAGAGGATATGGCCAAGATCTTATTTTCCTGGCAACCCTCAAGCAATAAAATAAGGAAAATAAAATGAAAAAATAAATACAATGAGAAAATAATTTTAAATATACCAGGATTTCTCTTACATCTGATAGGTGCCACTCTCTTGATGGGCTGTGTATTTCTACCAGTGAAGTTGTCATGAGTTCTGCCATTAACCTGACAGTGACTTTAAGGCTGGATCCTATTTATGGTTTGTAATATAGAGCTGTATGCAAGTGCTTTTAAACAGAAGTTGAAAACAAAACATATATCAAATATAATTTCACCTTTCAGAATGGTTACTCTGACAGTGGTGATTTCGTTTTATGTTCCACACTTTTTTTCCTTTTGTAAATTAACTGAAGAAAGCAAATAGACTATATTTCTTCTAGGATGGGCATTTAAGAGCTAGGATAAATCTATTACTCATTTCCAAGACAAGAAAAAATGTCACCAAAATTTACTTATTTACTTTATTTTAGATGGCATTATTTTTCTAACTAATTGTTTTTCATGAAGTTAAAGCACAAGAAAAGAAAGCACAAAAACTTAATTTATATTGCCACAAGTCAGCTACCACTGGAGCCCACATCAAGTAAAAAGAAAGAACAGTTGAGGATTCTGTGAATCCACCCTTCACATCTATGCAAGCATTCCAACTAAAAGAAAATTTAAAAAAACCCCACAAAATGGAGTGGTTAACAAGTCAAGCCACTGAGAACAACATCTAACAAAACATTTCAAAGCATTTTATGGAACTTGTCACCTCATTAAGGTCTCAGAAAGAGTTTGCAGTCTTTCTCTATGTTTGTGTCTGTCTATGTCTTTACAATGCAAATATTGAGATCTATCTATCTATCTATCAAGATCTCAGTAAGCATTTCCATTACAGAGACGTATACATCATATATATGATGGTTTTACTCATTAGAATAAACCGTTAAAATAAAAGAGCTCTTTAAACAGTTATATGAAAATGTGTGTGTGTGTATAATAAGTATATATACATGTGTGTGTACATATGTATATGTATAATTTTATAACTTTATATAACTTTTTGGTAAGCTCTTTTTATTTTATCAGTTGATTCTAATTATATATATGATGTCTATATCTATCATGCAAATGCTTAGTGAGGTCATATATATAATATAATATATATATAGAAATATATATATGTGTATAAATATATATATATAATGAAGTTAAAGCACAAGAAAAGAAAGCACAAAAACTTATGTATGTCTAATATATATAATTATATAAAAGATACATAATACAGGCGACCCTTGACATTCATGGGGGATAAGTTCTTGTATCCCTCACGAATGGCAAAATCCATGAATAAGGCACAGGAGAGGCAGGCAGACTCCATGGGGGTGGGGGGAGGGGAAGTATTAGGGCCCTCACTGATTTTTTTTTCTCAGCAGAGCCTGCTTGCGCAAGCTGCTGCTGGCTTGTGCAGCCCCTGAGCTGCAGGGGGGCTGATCCTTCCCTCCATGGCAGTGGTGCTCCCAGGGTCTATATGGCCTGGCAGCAGTTCACACAGGCAGGTTCCACTAAAAAAAAAACAAAAAAAGCAGCGAGGAGCCTGATCCTTTTTTTTCTGTGGAGCCTGCCTTCCTTTCCTGTGGCTGGGGGGTGAGTTGACAGCAGGGTCTGAGCTGCAGGGGGGCCTGGACCTTCCCTTTACAGTGGCAGCACTCTCTAGAGCCACCCAGGAAGGTAGCTAGTAGGTGGGTGCTGCCCCGGCTTACAGGCTCCTCACCACTTCTGTGGATCAGGCCCCTCACCGCTTCTGCCTCTCCTGTGACAGGGGGGTGAGCTGTCAAAGGTTGCAATATTACAAAAATCTACATTGCAAACTAAAGTATATGAGGATGTGGTTTAGTTTGCAACAAAACAAACTCACTAAAATGGTAAAAAAAAAAAACCTGCACAAGTGCGGTGTGATGCAATTAAACCACAAAAATGGCTAATTTTCATCATGTACAAGCGCCTAAGTTATTCAACTTCTAGCACATTTAATAGGATTTTAACCAATGTGGTCAGAAAGAAAACAGAAAAATACCTTAGCTGTAAAGACTAAGGATTAGAGTAGGCTTTACTGAATCATAGAATCGTAGAAAATTAGGGTTGGAAAGGACCTCAGGAGGTCACCTAGTCCAATCCCCTGCTGAAAGCAGGACTAGCCCCAACTAGATCATCCCAGCCAAAATTTTGTCTAGTTGGGTTTTGGAAACCTCCAAGGATGGAGCTTCTACCACCTCTCTGGGTAACCTCAGTGTTTTAGTACCCTCCTAGTGAGAATATTCTTCCTAATATCTAACCTAAACTTCCCTTACTGCAACTTGAGACCATTGTACCTTGCTCTGTCTTGAGATTAGTGGCAGAACTCACACTGACTTCTGTAGGGTCAAGATTTTATTCTAAGTAGTTAGTTATTATAGAAAACAAAGGCTTGGGTATAAATCAAGTGTAAATTATATAAATTAGCAAAGATCCACTGATCTTTAAAAAGTTTTCAAATGTTTTGTACTACCTTTAAATCTTGCATGTTAATGATCTGTAATTCATGAAGCACTCTGCTTTCTCTATATTCAGTTGCATAAAATTAATTTACTATATTTCTTTAGCAGTCAGAGATTTCAGTGAGCTAGCAGGGAGAAAAGAATATTCCTCAGATCACAGTTTTCAGCTGAACTGTACCTGCTACATAAGTACTTTAACTTTTACCAATGTTTCTTAATTAATTTCAACATTTCATGGCCATAAAACTTTTCCATAAATTAATTAAAAATGTAATTCTTTCTCTTTCCTTATGTTGTTATTCATTCAAGTGATTCTACATTTTGAGGAGTATCAAGCTCTCACAAAATGGCATATTTTACATTACTTGGAGTTAGAGCTTAGACTTTGGCAATAAAATACATTATGCTTGCCAACATAGTTACATTCAATATAAATATGCCTATGCTGGAAAAAAATGAGTTACATATTGTTCAAATTTTTTTTAGGTCCTTCTATGATTATTTCTGCTGTTGTGGACAAGGAAGATTTAGGTTTGATCTTAGGAAGAACTTTATGACTTGGAGGGTGGTTAAACACTGGAACAGATTACTGAAAAAAGTTGTGAAATCTATGTCAATTAAAATTTTTAAGAGCAGTGCAAACAAATGTGCACAAGGGATATTACTATGACTAGAGTTTTGGAAAAAAGATGTTATTCTTAGGTCTCTTATGGCCCTATTTTTTCTATGATCTAATGTAACAACTGTTATAGACTGAAGGACAGCTCTATAGGATTCTTCTAATTCCATTTGTCATGGGCATCTGTACAAAATATTATCCAACAAAATTTCCTGATAAGGATGATCAGGTTATCAAATGTCAGACATAAATTACAGTGCCAGTTTGTTATAGTATCTTTTATCATGAAGGTATCATAGAGCACAAATATAATGGATGAACATATTTGTATTTTACTGAGTATGCAAGAAATGGCATGAGGCATTACATTTTCAGTGGTACCTGAACACAATTACACATATTAGGAACTGATTTTTAGATGGAAGAAGAGAGTAAGACACTAGATTTTCCTGTGATTATTCCAGGAATTACAGGATATTTATTTTTTATGACATGAGGTCACCGTAGCATATCCTCAGAAGTGCAGCACCTTGGACAGTACTGTGGCATGCTGAACCCAAGATCTTTTTAATGTTAATGCAGAGCTATTCAAATGTCCAAATATCTTTGGATTGCTTACACTTGAAAGGTTGGGAATCACTGGCAGGTCAGGCAATACCTTTTAATTTGTCTTTATATATTTTAGTAGTAATCAAAGTATTTATCCACTGGATCTGAATGGATCCAGACCATGCCGGAACAAAACATGTAAAACCTGCCAATATATCTCTATCACTCCCACAATAACTACACCAACAGAACTATCACCATTCCTGCTTCTTATACCTGCACCTCCAGAAATGTAATATATCTCATCCAGTACTTTCAAAGTACCTTCAGGTACATGTCCAGAGTACATTCATGACTATGGATAGCCAGAGTTGTATGCTGTATTCAGATACATTTTACCAGACACTATGGAACTAATACTTCCTTATCTCTACTGGAAATACTTATTCTGATACATTCTAGGATCACTTTGCCTTTGTCATATTGGCGAATCACACTGGTGATTCCTACTCATCCTGTGATAAGCGAGTACTTCCAGGTCATTCTCTGCTTCAGTCATTTCTACTTTGTATGTTTTAAGTTTAAGAAGAAATTTTTGCTATTAGTCTCCCATTTCATGAACTTTTACTTTGAATTTCATTTAATTTCTATTAGTCAAGTCTGAAATGTTATCCAATTCTTTTTGTACCATATCCCAGCTATCCTCTGTATTGACAATGCCTCCCAAATTTTGTCATCAGTGGGATCCTGGCTTTCTCTGATAAAAAATAAATCCCCAATTTTTGGATTTAAAAAAATAACCCAAAATCCACATTTTTCCAGGATTAAAATGAAACACCTCTATATTAGTGGTGGACACAAAATCCATATTTTTCCATGATCAAAATGAAACACCACTGATATAGTGGTCTAACGTAGTGGTGTTTAATTTTGATGATGGAAAAATATGGATTTTGGGTTACTTTTTTAAATCCAAAAACTGGGGTTTATTTTTAGCAGAGAAAACTAGGATCCCTGGTCATCAGCAGTATCCATTAATGCCTTTCCTGTGTCTTTTTTATTTATTTTTTTTCATTTTTAAATGACCAGCTCATTTAAAACTGTTTGAAGAATACAAGAGTTTATGAAAGGAAATGTAAACCTGATAAGTTTTCAGAAAAATGTTAAGTACAACTGCATAGCCAGATCCTGCTCACACTTATGCACATGAAAAATTTAATTAATGGGATGGCTTCAATGTGTAAATATGTGTAAGTATTTGCAAAAACAACCTACATGTGTTAGGAACTGCTTGTTTGAGGTCACTTTAAGAAAACAATCTTCATGGAGCCGATGTAAATGAGTTGAAGTGAATGGAGTTACAGCAACTGATAATACCTTTCACTCAAGGTTTGGCTCAGGAATCTTTGCATACATTTACAGCCAGACACAGTTTAGTTTAAGATTTCTTTCATGATATTGGGAGGCAGGATTTGTGGAAAATCCTAGGTGGTACAAATCTATATATTCCTGAAAATGTAAACATTGATCTAATTCAATACAACTCTTTCTGGAACTGTGGTCTGAGTCTCTACAGTATGCAGTTTTTATAAATATTACTAGGACACTGACATCTTAAACTTCCTAAGTGGAACTTGAGAGTGGATAATGAAGAGTGTGACAGTTGAGAGTGACTGTTCATTAGAACATATGCTTCTTTTCCTCTTTCAGCAGCTTTTTAGTTTTTGTTCTTGCTTTGGCTCTGTGCTGCCAATATATCCTCTTCTGTTCCTTGTTATTATCCATCCAGGGATCATATTCCTAAATTCTTGGAACTTGTTAGGTTGAATATTATATTTTCATACATTGCTATATTGACTCCTTAGAGCCTGCGGCTTTCTTTTAGGTTCTACTGCACTCAAGAGATCTCTTTTGGACCTGAGCAGATTCAGTGCAGACAAGAATCTCTGTCTGAGCAGTGCTGGAGGCATGTATTTGGACTGAAGGCACATGCTGTCCTGGTTGTAAAGTCACATAATCCCAGGAAATCTTTTGTCCTCAAAATTTCCTGTAACACATACTGACTGACCTTTCCATTCACTGAGTTTGGGGGTTTGTTCTTAGTTACAAGAAAAGATACCTTTATTATTCCAACATATGCTTTTCGTTATCATTTTTGGGTGGCGGTTAACAGGACAGAAATTCTTAAGTAAAAGCAGTAAATGGTCAGACCATTTTGCTTCTGTAACTGTTGGTTGGGAAAATGTTGATTTTTAATATACTATGTATATATTTTCCATCTCTTCTCTCAATATCATAGCTTTCATCTCTAACCAGGAACTCATTGTAACACTCTTACCTATAGGTACTTGTTCCTTCCAGGACCTCCAGTCCTTCAATATTAGGACTTTTTTGCTACTTTTAACTTCTACTTTCTTACAAGCTATCTTCATCTCAGTTCATAATGGGCAGTCCCTCTATTTACCTTGTCTTCCACTCTTGAGTACTTTTATACCTTTTTCCACCACATAAGCTGTTCCACTTCTCTGTCTTAGCTTATTCCCCATATCAATTTTCTCCCTTCTTCCTTTGCCCCCAAATGCTTTCAGAGAAAGTCTATCATCATGCAGGCATCTCTCCTTCAGTAGTTCCACCAATGTATTCTTCTTTCTCTGACTCCAGTGTCTTCATTGCCAACCCTTTTTAATATATTCAACACCATCCTTAAACTCTCAGTTCCTCCTGCACTTGCTTCCTTCTTCACATGGCACATTATCAACTTTTTCAGAGAGAAAATCAACAAAAATCTTCCACAATTTCCCCTCTTTTCTTGTTTATAACCAAGGCAACTCTACCATAATACCAGGGACTTCACCATAACTGTTTTCCTTACCAGTGACCTCAAAATATTCCATTTCTAATAATTTAATTCCAGGTTTTCTCTTGCCCTTAACTCCTTTCTTTGTTGCTGGCCTCTATCTTTATCCTCTTGCCCATCTGTGGATTACACCCCTCACAATACAAGCCTCTTGTGGGTCTCTCTCTTTCTTCAAATATTGCCCTTTGTCAGTGTCCCACCACTGCTGCTTTTTGTCCTTTCATTTTATCTTTCTGCTCAACTGAAGCTATAGACTTCAGGCATGAAATATGGGTTCAAGTGACTGAGTTGGTCAAATAAGGGGAAAAAAAAACTCAACTGTTTCTGCAGTCATAAAATCATAAAAGTCCAACAATTGTCTTCTTGTTTAGTCAGATGTAAAAGATAATTTGCTGTAACAAAAGGTTTTTGATTGTTTTGGGGGGTTTTTTTCTCTAACCAAATAACTGAATGAGTCCAACTGGTGTATAACATCGACCAAAAATGCTTCTGTCACAGAAACTTTAGTGTAATAGGAAAGGACATTCACAGAAATAAAAAAAGATTAAACATTTTATCACAATTAGAGTATTGTGCTCATGAGCCATACTATTTATTATATGCAAAGGATTATGAGGAATGAGAAAACATAAAAGCTTGCTGGGGGGTGGTTTTTCAATCAAAGCTAACAGTGACCTACAAATACTGACAGATGAAGACCTTATTGTGGTTTTATGACATGACTGGTTGCCTCAATATAGGTACTTGTATATGATTTGCCATTTGTAATAATAAATAACAATGTTTATAAGTTACAAGCAAAAAAATAAATACAAAACGCTTTGCCTCATTCCAAGGCACTCACAGTAGCCTGATTTATTCCGGCAGCAAGTGCTTGAACTCACCACTTACTTCCTCTTCCTTGTATTTACTCTTCTGGGAGTTTTATAGCTTGTAGCAGGACACTCCTCATCTGTCCAAATGCCCTGTAGATGGGCTTTCTCATCAGGGATGCCTGGTTTCTCTTAAAGGAATAGAGCACCACATTACAGTACCTTTGTAAAGTCATTGGTCTGGACACTGATCAAGATTTGAATGAGGATTAACAATTAAAGAGAGCAAATATGAATATTCCTCAAAGTGGTCCTAAGAGGTCAGAAATAAGCATTGTTCTAGTGTTCTTAGAGGCAGCCTTCCCAGTAGGGTTTAATCTGGGTTGACCGTCTGCTCACAGTGGCTTCATCACAAGTCAGCTTTGCCCTGCCATTACCTCTTTGCTGTGTTTCAGTTCAGATCATTGGCTCTGCAGAGGATTGGCATTTTGGGAATCATCTCAAAGCAACCTCTGCAGGATTGCATCTCTTGGTAGATGATCAATGGCATTCAGGATCCTAACTGAGTCCTCAGTGCAGTAGGGAGACATTGTAACTAGTCTGTCACCTAGTTTCTTTCTTTGTGTGTGTGTCTTTCTCTCTTCCTTTGTTTTCTTTCCTGGGGCTCTCTCATTCCATGAATGGAGACTGCTGCAATGGTTAGGATGTTTATGACCTGTGGTATATCTGACACCATTCACTTCTTCAATTTCTCATGTGTAACTAATAAGTTAATATATATAATTATATATCCATCCCCAACTCCATAATTTATTGGTATTTTAACCTAAATAGGCTTAGTTGTTCATATAATGGATGTGTAAATAAATAATATGCCAATAAGACCTGGAGCCCCTAATCAGTTCCCCTATACTTAGATGCCCACATAGGGCTTCTATCTACAGTTCTCAGGCAGCTTTCAGAAGGTAGTAAGTTCCCCCGACATTTAGGGCTTTTCACCACAGGCTTACAGTCTGAGATGATCTAATAAGGTTTCAATTTTCACTACACTAAGTAGAATAACCTAGGGTTAGAGGTGACCAGCAAAGGTTTATTGGAAATTAAAGTGTGTGTCTGTAAAAGCCCCAAAGAGGAAAGAAGGATATTGCAGCTGTAGTTTTAACATGTGATTAGCACCTATTTTAACAAATTTTGAGACAATTATTAGCTCTCTTAGATGCAAAGGAATCTGATCTGTTTTCTCTGATGGAGAGACAGAGATCTTGTAGAGAGATCCTGCAACTGCTTGGATTCTTCGAGCCTTGCCTCCCACTCCTATGCTATAAAAGATGAATTTTTAAAATGTACTTGAGTCATCATAGATTTATTCAAAAACTAACCATAGTGGCTACAGATAACTTTAGTAATATCTCTAGTACACAGAATGAGATCCATCTCTTGGGGGATTTTGTATTCACATACATAAAACTTCTTACTATTTATTTTTTTTCTTTTGAATGACTAATGATAATTTCAGTGCTGTCTCTAAGGCAATGCATTAGGGCCCTATTACAGGGGCAGTTTTTTTCCCCCAGTATGTATTAAGCTTTTGATTTAGTTTGGCTTCCTTTAGTGTGGCCTTTAATTTGGCCATAAATCACACTTCTAAAAACTCAGAAACCTTAGTACAGACTATGTAAACTGATTTTTCAGTTATTTGAAGAATAATATATAGGAGATTTCCATAAACAGTATTATTTGAGATAGATAAATTACACAAGTTATGTTGCCGCAGGGAATCCATTAATTTTCTTCCAGTACTTTTGGTCTGGTAATAAACTTCTTGGTCAATAGGCTCAGTTCAGCCCTGACATAAGTATTTGAAACTCCTATTGACCTATTAAGTTCTAAAGCCTGCATTTTTTTCATCAGCACATAGAAGAGACAGACAATTAAGCCTATTTCTCCTTTTTATGAGTAAGGGGAACTTATGGAGAAGTGTATGTAAGTACACTTTCTGGCACTTGTGCACAGTTTATATTATGCTTGCACTCAGGTAGTTATGCTTTCTCTCTGCTTACTTTTTAAGCACGCCAGAAGTCCCTACTCTGGCTGCATAGGCTCCAGGGAAGAAAAGAATCATCAGAATACATATGAAACTTTAGCCTGACATTTTAATCATAGAAAAACCTTGACATGCAAGAGTTTGGCAGAAGATGTGGTACCTTCTACCTTTTATTTCAATAGGATAGTGGTTAGAGCACTTGGTCAAACAACAATAGAGCCAAATTTTAGGTCTCCTCACCTAGATAGGGACTGAACCAGCATCCTCTAATAAACAGCTCTTCAACCACCAGGCCATGTGCTATTCACTGCCCAGAGTATTTCCCAGCTCTCCTCTTGAAGCTTGTCTACTGGCCAGCCAGAAGGGAAAGATATGTGAGGAAAGGAGAATAACAAGCAAGATATAGGGATATATGGTAGAATGGATACTCCTTTAGAAGCAAGAGGCCCTTGCTTCAAAGGGGAAAAGGCTATCCTGGTGGTGATATCCAATGTAACATATGAATATTACATGTAAGGAGTATAAAAGCCACTGAAGACTATGGGTCCTTGAATGTCTCAAGGGCATAAGGGGATAAAGAGCAAAATTCTGTGAATCAGTGGGTGCATCTACAAGTGCATATTAAGGCAAAGAAATAAACTTAAGTTCAAATTGTGCCAGAGTTTATTGCTCCCTGACACTTCATTTGAACATGTAACTCAGAATGCAGCATGTTGAGCTAGGTCAGAGCATCCCCAGCTGGCAGGGAGCCCAGTGGGCTGACCCAGCTCCGTGCGCTGCAAGGGGGCTGGCTGGGACACAAGGGTGCTCCAGTATGGGGCTACCCGGCAGGCAGCTCTCACACTGAAGCACCCTCACGCCTCAGTCAGCTCCATCAGTATACGTGTCCTGCTGCACATGAAAAAATTCTGCAGCAGGAGAATACTTGTATTTACAAGCATTAACCTGCTGCTGAGTTTATCAGTTCTGTGTGCCCTAATAGAGCTGGATGTGTAGACATGAGACATTTACTGTAGAGCTAATTAGGCAACAGCAGTAAACATCATGTAGCCATACCCAGTGTTTTGGACTTCAGCACTTTAATTCAGCCTAACTTCTATTAAAGATGCCTGTATTATTGTGTGAATCTCACCTGTAGTGAAAATCAATTGGAATTAGTCTCCTACTTCACTCTGGCATTTTTGAAAATGCATCCCTCACATATGCCATTAAATCAGTACGCCATTATATATGGCCATGCCTCTGGTGAACTGCGAAAGAAGCAGACTGTGTCAGGGGGAGGAAGCAGAAAGGCACTAACTTTTCCTTGTGTCTTCCACCATAAATTATTTTTGTTGCTTTTGGTAAGATCCCCAATGATCTGGACTTTTAAAAATATTCCCCTTAAAGTTCTTCCCAGTCACTATGTCTGCTGTGAAGATGTAGAGGTAAAAGGATTCACAGCTTCATAGAGCATAAAGCCCCATTAGATTATTTTAACTGACCTAAACAACAAAGACCACTAACTTTCAACAGTTATTCCTGTATTGAGCCCAGTAATTTGTTAGACTACAGCACATCTTCTAGGAGGACACCCAGAGTTGATCCCAAGATGCCAAGTGATGGAGAATGCATTATTCCTATAATATTTTTTTCTACTAGTTAGTCACCCTTGCTGCTAAAAAATTTGCTCTTTTTCTAATTGGAATTTGTCTGTGTTCATCTTCCATCTTTTAGCTATTTGTTCTTGTTATGCTTCCCACTGCTAGATTTAAATTTTATTTAGCACTTGGTATCTTTTCCCTGTAATTGTAGTTGTTTACTAAAATCAAGTAGCATTGTAATGAAAAAAATATAGATTGAGCTCTCTAAGTCTCACACAAGAAGGCACATTCCATAGTCCCTGAATAATTTTATAGTTCTTTTTGTAACTCTCTCCCCTTTTAATCCTCATCTGTTCTCATGAAACTGTAACCGCTGTTATTCTCCGGGGGTAATTTGTTACCCCACAATTCAACATTGTTGGTCTCATGGGGTAAATTGTTACCCCACCTGCATGAACAAAATGGAACCAGTGACAACAATATAAATGTACCAAAAACTATTTATAAAACATATAGATTGCTTGAAAGAGTATTATGATGATTTGAACCCAAAATATTATTTAGCTAGAACTATGAACAAAATTTAAACTTTTTTAAGAGTTTCAAAACGTAAATGAACAATTTGCTAAGTCTGCAGTTCACACTGTTTTCATGCTAACAGTTACTTCCAAAAACATTTTCTAACTCTTTTAACTAAATATTGCATTCCTCACAAAGCAGCAGTGATGTACTGTGGTGCAAACAGGAAAATCACTAACAATCTTTGCATCATTTCTGGGTTTTGTGGTAATCTGTCCTTGAACAAAAAGCACATCGTCCACTCATACTTGCAGAAGTTTCTACTGGGGTGTGTTGTGGCAATTTGTAATGCAGGGCAGTCATATCAGGCTTGACGGACTAGGCAGATTATATGTATCCATCATTCTTTGTTTTATTTGTCTGTCAATCAACTGTTCTTCAAGCTCCTGTAAAAAAAGTGCTGTCTTCTTAAATGTGATCTTTGCTTCCAGTTTGCATTGTGGCCTAGCCAAATCATGAGGCTGGCAAAGGCAGCCACATCCAGCATATTGAAAAATAGTGTCATACCTGTTGAAAATAGTTGGCCACCTGTTGATTTTCCATCTGCAGGTGGTCATACAGACTAAGTAGTCAAGGTTATCCACCCCACCCTTGATTTTATTGTAGTCATGGATGATGTCTGGATTTTTTTGCTCTCCAGCCACTGACAGGTCATGGTGCATGCTTGACAGCACAGCACAACTTTGGACTTCTTTGGAACATAGGAAACTAGGGTGAGTTCCCCATCAAAAGCAAAAATGAATGAAAAAGTTTTTCATCTTAGATTTGCTTTCTTTTCATTTGGGATATCGGCCTTGCTTTCCCAAATCATACCCACATAGGTCAAGTCCTGCTGTAGCAGTCTTTCTGTCAGGTTAGTACTTGTGAAGAAATTGTCACCCACAATATTACTTCCCATCTTGTACCAGGGATGAACCAGTTTTTCGATGACCTGGGTACTAAGATTACCTTGGCGTGGAGCTTCTGGTTGCTCCTCAGGCAGTTCCACGTAGCAGCGGCAGCCTCCTCTCATTCGGCATCCAGATCTGGGGGCTCACACCCCCCAGGATGAGTCTGGAACAGCTCTGCAGCTCTCCCATGGTGCGGGTCCCTGGATCTGCATGCTAGAGGAAAGAAGGCTGCTGCTGCCACCTGGGACTGGCGCTGAAGCCAAGTAAGCCTGGCTTTGAATCTTGAAACGTTTCAGAACTTTCAAAACATTTGGAGTGCTCTTGTATCATTTCAAAGCTGTTTCAAAGCCTTTTGTTTCATTTCAATTTCACTGTTTTGAGCTCAAAACACATCAAAATAGCTTCAAAACAAAACACCCAGTGAAATTTCGCACAGCCCTACCATCCTGTACTTTGTCAGCCCAATGGCCTTTCTAATTCCCTCATACAACCATCTATTGCCACCTGCATCAGCCACCTGTTGGATGCTGTTACAGAGACCCAGGCAAAAGTATTGAACACACCTCCTGAAAGCTGTTTGAACATCCTTATGAGCTTCTCTTAGGTTGTTGAGCAAATCAGTAGTAGAAGTAAATTTGTAGGTGATTCGGGCAGGGTTTTTTTCCCCGCAGTGAGTGGCAGCAGTACTTCTGAATGATCTACAAATCAGTCAACATTTTTCTTAGTAGTCTTTCCAAAACTCTTGATTATGCATTGTACATACTTGTCTTCAGGACTTCCCATGCATCTGATGCAGTTTCATTCATTCCAGCTGACTTGGCTACTTCTTCATTGAAAAGCCATTTTTTGACAGGAACATTGATTTTGTACAAGTCAATATGAGGTTGCCCAGCAGATTTATTGTGGCTCTTTTTAGGTTTGCTTCAGACAAGGGAGTGGTCTGTGTCACATTGTGTACTTTGAAAGGATTGTGTTTGCAGGGTATCTTTCAAATGTATACATCTTGTCAGTACCAAGTCCAGCTGATGTCAGTGCTTGGACCTTGAGTGTTTCCACTATGTTCTTCTTCTGATGTTACCAGCAAAGAAGGTGTTGGTCACCAATAATCCTTGGCTGACATAGAGCTCAAGTACTCTTTGTCCATTGTTGTCTATATGTCCAATGCCATGCCTACCCAGAATCCCAGACCAGATCTCAGCATTGGACCCAACTCTTGCATTGAAATCTCCAAATACTAGAATGGGTTCCTTCCATTCCTTCCTTCTCATTACTAGCCTGCAAAGCTGAAGCATAGATACTAATGATGTTGATGAATCCCTTCTGTAGTCCAACTTGAAGTGTCATGGTACATGGTAATCAGAGTTTCACATGATGACGTAAGTTCATTTCTGATAGCAAAACCTACACCATACTATCTCCTTACTCCTTCAGGCTTGCCATGCCAGTAAATGATGTAGACCTTCTCCTTTATGAAACCTGTGTTTGAGAGCTAAGTTTCCAAAAGTGCTGCAAAATCAATTCTGAAATATGCAAGGTCATTACTCAACACAGCCATTTTCCTTAGATCCTAATCCAGATCAAAGTCATATCCAGGGGTCAAAGTTTGAATACTTCAGCAAGTAATTCTGTTTATAAAATCAGTTGAGCCAGGATGTAAGAAGTGAGGCAAGGCTTGCTTACTACCTTTTCTAGGGCCACCCTTATGAAAGGCAAGCAGGTCATCCCTAAGCCAGGCTACTTGGAAATCTTGGTAGTGTCCTGAGGGCCCTCATGCCTCTTTTGGATCCCTGCGGCTATCTTTCCAAGACCTGCAGCTCATGCACTCAGGCAGAGTTAAGGAGTAGTGGAGGCTGCATCTTTTCTGTTGGGGTGAGGTCCCTTAGCCTTCAACCAAGAAGTGTCCACAAGGCAGAGGAGGGTGCATTTTAACACGATGCCCAGGACTAACTCCAGCTCCATGATTGTGCTCTTCCTACTCCCACCACCCTCGCTGGACTATTCTTAGCCCTCAATTTCCTCACCCACCAGCAGACAAGTCCCCTGTCCAGCCATAAACTGCCCCCCAGGGGACACACCAGTCACCCCCCATCCTGCCAGCCCTCCCACGCAGACCCACCAAGCCCCACCTCCCATGGATCCACTAACAACCCTGAGTCTGCCTCTACCCTTACCTTGATGTACTTAGTTCATGTTCCCAATGTGGCTCACCAGCAAATGTCTGCATAAGCAGGACCCAATCTATGATGACATCATTTAAAGAAAGCCAGTCCTATATTGCCCATACCTGAGGTGAAACAGTATCAAGACATGTATGTTCCCTTGTCAAAAGTAATCTAGGAAATTCTCCCAGGAAAATCTTAGGGCAAAAGAATAGGTCTTTTCTGCCTCCTTTGCTAGATATACCAAAGACTTTAATCAGCTGTTCTACCCTTGACTGATATAAAGTGTCACATGTATGTGGGGAGCAACTAACAACTGCTGGAATTAAAATGCTTTGATAATAGGGCATGATTTGAAGGGAAACAATCTCTAAATCACAGATCATTTTTTACCTCCTGAAATAGAGTGGTACATTGTCTCTTATTGTGCTTATTGCATGGATTTCAATTTAAGAAATGGAAATGTTGACTGACACATACTTGATAACACTAGCCAGAAAATGTATGGGTAGCCCAACTCTGGATATTTCAGAGATTTAATTTCATGTCCTTGTTATACCTCACTGCAACAGAATGGAAATCAATCAGTGAGGGACTATTCAGAAGAAATGTGAAAAGAGGCTTTGATGGCACAGGACAATGTTTGCTTAAAGCCACAAGTTGTCATCTGAGAGGCAAAAGAGCTATCCACTTAGTGAAATGTGATCAGATGTGTGAACTGCAAGTTTTTTCAGTGCTATGGAAGATGGATTTATTCTTCAGACCAACCAGGCAGTGAACTGTGACCAGTAACGGGTAAATTGTAAAGAAAACATTACAGATAATCCATTCTTGTTGTGGATGAATGCCAAGCAGTAACCATTAAACACATTTTCTTGTCATCAACTAGACATATAACTAATGCCTTCAATACAATAGTCCTGTTTTTAGGCAAATGCCACATTCTCCTTTGATATAAATCCCAGAAACTATTGTTCTTATCAATATTAAAAAAAGAAACTGGCATGCCATTTTCTAGGAAAAAGACCTATACGACAAATGTGTTCACTGAAATAAATAATTATGTCATTAGAATAGCTTCCCATCAGATATACTTCCAGTCAGTTATTCGGTTTTGATATTGTTAAAGAACTATAGGGCCCAGTCCTACACTTCTACAGTACTGTACATGTGTACACTAATTACACAGATTATTGCTTAGTAGGACATATGAAGATGCCTAGGATACATCCAATAAAGAACTTAGGACAGCATGGGCTGGATGAATAGACTGTAAGGTGGATAGAAAACTGGCTTGAGCAATGGGCACAGAGAGTAGTAATCAATGCTTTGATGTCTAGTTGACAGCCAATATCAAGTGGGGTGA
>NW_017729032.1:169150719-169162599 GCF_001723915.1 Gavialis gangeticus
AATGGCTAATGAGAAAGTAGCAGGTAGGCTCATCTCTGGTATTAGTCGAGGGGTGTTCATATTATAAATAAAAAACATCTGAAAGTTGCTGATGGAGTTCAGATGTTACCAGGGTAGGGCTAGGATTCACAGTGACCTAGACAAATTGGAGGATTGGGCCAAAATAAATCTCATGAGGGTTTACAAGGACAAGTGCAAAATCCTGCATATGAGATGGAATAATCCCATGCACGAGTACAAGCTGGGGGATGACTGTCTGGGCAACAACTGCATAAAAGGACCTAGCGGTTATAGTGGACAATAAGATGAATACGAGCCAGCAGTATGCCCTTGTTGCCAAGAAGGCTAACGGTATACTGAGCTGCACTGGTAGGTGTATTGCCAGTAGGTCAAGGGAAGTGATTAGTCCCCTCTATTCAGCACTGGTGAGGCCACATCTGGTGTACTGTGTTCAGTTTTGGGCTCCTGTGAAAATGCTGTGGGAGACAGTATCAAAAGCCTTGCTAAAATCAAGTTACACCACATCCACTAAGCCAGTCACCTCATCATAGAAGGCAATCAGGTTGGTCAGGCATGACTTTCCCCTAGTGAATCCATGCTGACTGTTCCTAATCACCTTTTTCTCATCCAAGTGCCTACAAATGGATTCCTTGAAGATCTGCTCCATGATTTTTTCTAGAGACTGAGGTGAGGCTGACTGGTCTGTAGTTCTGTGGAACCTCCTTTTTCCCTTTCTTAAATACGGCACTATGTTTGCCCTCTCCCAAGCATCTGGGACCTCTCCTGATTGCCATGAGTTTTCAAAGATGATGACCAACATGTATGGTTATATAAATGGTGAATAGGTAGCTGTCTAGACCTAGCTAATAAGAAATGCTAGGTCTCAGATAGCATTTGAATTCCTACCTTTCTCTATATTGCAGAAGGTTGAGTTAGGACTATTAGCAATTTTCTCCATCCACTGGTGATCCAGGGTGAAGAATCCTTCCATGAGGATTTTACATCACTTCTTGGAAAGGATGTATTAAGAATAGGTGGTTGCAGCAGCTGCTTTTTAAGTAACAGCCTGGTTATTAGGTCCAGGTACAGAAATAATACTTACGGTGTGGTAAGTGCACAGAAAAAGCTCTACAGCCATTTCCAAACGGACAGTCACAGTGCATAGAGCATTGTAAAAATGTCAGATCCCACTCTAAAATAACCCTGGATGGATGTGGTATCTGACTTCAGTGCTGTAGGCTAGAGCACTGTAACAAACATCTGTACCAGATCCCATCACAACTCATAGTAGGTTGCATTCTGCTGACATCCCATAGAGCATTGCAGCACCCCACTTATCCCCCTTTTGTGAGGTGACAGTCGAGCCTAGGCCAGAGCTTGCCAGAGCTTCAGTGACTCAAAGTGGTGAAGCCTGTTTCCAACCTCCCCCTTCACCACTCCTCCAACAAGGTTTTAGTGCCCCATGTGGTATTAGCGCTCAGTGTGAGGATTCTATCAAACCCATCTGAGCATTTGTAAAAATTGCAACTTTTGATTAAGTTCTGTGCTGTTTGCTAAATACTGCATTCACACAGGGATCTGTTCAAGATAGGCATCTTATACAGTGTTATTTTGAAGTGTCCATATCCAGATCTCAGCCTGTTCAACTTGATGCACACTTCCCTGTCAAGGTCATGCCCAGTGAGAGACTCATTTGGTGTTGATATAAAATGCTATAGGAATAGATTTCAGACTGGATTAGTCTGAACAACCATTTCATTTCCATTTACCTTTATCTAAATTTAGTGCAACACACAGGACCACATTACCACACCAGCTGGGCTCTCCATGTGCCCTGAAACCTGGCAGCAGGGGAGTGGTTAAGATCTGTCTTAGGTCACTTGTTTTAATGCCCTAGACTGCAGGGAGTACATCTATGCATATATAAGTTGTATAGCCTGCACAGTGTTGAGATTTTTAGTTTGACAACTTATGGACCATACAGAAGCACAGATACTCTGCTGGGGCATATACCATTGTAAGTGTAGTCATTCTGAACACTTCGAAGTTGGCACTCCATGTTGTGCTGGCTAAATATCTTAAGACATACTCCCATGTAGAGACTTTACTGCTGACCTTCTGAATGTGATGTTTACAGGTGAGAGTGCCATCTAATACAGGGATGGGCAGTTATGGAGGGCCAGCCACTTAATTGCTTTTGGTGACCTAATGAGGATTGTAAGGATAGCCTTACCCCTTGGCAGCTGCCCTGCCACCTGATCACCATCTTTGGACTGGAAGTCCCACACCTGACCCCTGACCTTTGCCACCAGAAGTCTCTCCCCTTGACACCCTCTCCCCCCACCACGGAAGTACTCCTTTTGGGATTGGGATTTGCCAACTTGGAACCAGAAAAAAATCATATACTAAAAATCAAACATCTACTATAACATATTTTAATTTTATTTAAAAAATATTTGTGTGTAGTTGCATAGTATATATAGAGGTGACTGCATAGTAGCTCAAAATAAAGTCTAACTGTTGTATATTGTGTGGGGGGGATTGGTTAAGGGGTGGGTAAATGGTGGGTGTGTGGTATTTTTGGGGGGTGTGGGTGGGTGTGAGGTTTGTGGGGGGTGTGGGTATAAGTGTGTGGGGGTGGGGTTTGTGGGGGTTGTGTTGAGGGATGTGGGTGGGTTCAGAGCTTGTGGGGGGATGTGGGGCTCCCTGCCACATGGTCACCCCCTCCATGGTGCACAGCCCTCACCAGCAGTGGTAGCAGCAGCAGCAGCAGTAGCAGAAGCAAGTGGCAGGTGCTTGGGATGCTCATGGCCTGCAGCAGGCAGAGCCCCCCGGTACTGCACAGCTCTGGCTGAGTCCTAGAAGCTGCATGTGGCAGCATGGAGATGGCCCAGCCTGCTGGTGTGTGCCTTTGAGCTGAACTGGGCTGGCTCCATGCCAGTATGTGGGGCTCCTAGCACTGCAGGTAGGAGCCCCATGACATTGGGCCAGGCTGGATTGGCTCCATACTTCCACATGGGGCCTCCAGCACTCCACTGAGAAGCCTCACATGGCAGCATAGAGTCCACCTGGCCTGATGGCACATGACTCCCCACAGATCTCAGTTTATGTATCACCCCCACAAACCCAACATCAACTCACACACATGCTCACACCCACCCACAACACCCCACTCCATTTATGGGACCATAAATCTGGGTAACTGACAGCTGGCTACCCCACTCCTCAGGGTCACACAGCTGTTCTGAGAGAGGCCAGAGTGTTGACATGGAACCACTTAACACAAATAAGAACCCAAACAGACACAGAAAGGCACTGAAAACTTATTTTGAACCCCACAATGTAGGTGTAACTCACAGTCACAATTGCTGGGTTTTGTTGGCATGCTTCCAGGTGCCATTGCCACAGTGCTGCTTGTCAGAGCACTTATGTATGAGCACTGCTGCAGATGAGGCACAGCAAGAATGGGAAAAATTCTTCCTTTCCCTCCCCCACTTTCACCCTTCCTCTTCTTCGGGAGAAGGCTCATCCCTCTGGGCCTAGATGATCGAGCTCCCAGCCATTCTGGCTCCCACAGCAGGGAGATGGAACCCTGGCATTTGGGTTTTCCCAGTTTGGAGGCAGAACAAAGGCGTTTCATAGTGTGGTCAGTGCCAAGTTGTGAGCAGCTGTGAAGCTTCCAGCCCTGGGTGAGGGAAAGGGTCTGGACAGGGGACTCACCATAGGTTGTTTGGAATCTTCCTTGTGTGAAGACTGCATTTGTGCACAGGAGGATTGGTTATAGAGGCTGAGATGCTGGATCCAGGATGGTCTACCAGACACCTGCAAAGCACAAGAGACATATGCATAGACAGTGTCAGCAAAGTAAGGACTCAGTGGGACCCTTGATGTCAGGGGTGGTAATGGACAAGTTGGTAACTGCTTGCACCCGTGCTGCTGTGGCACTTGAACCAGCCATCCAGGCCCAGGAATGTGCTGTAAAGATCCAAGAACTAAGTCTGCAGATGACCACCTGCTGTCTGAGGGAGGCCACCCATACTGCTGAAGAGCTGAGAGTCACAGCTGCAGGATAAGGGAGTTATGCACAGTGCCAAAGATCACTTGGGATACAGTAACAACACCCCTGAGTGGCGATGCTCAGTGACACCTCCCATGGAGAGACTGTAGCCCTCCTGGACTGCTGCCTACCCCCCACCATGAAGAGCCCTGCTCTAGGGACTCTTCCCTGGGGCAACAGAAATGGGGCTCCCACAAGGGCCAGCTCTGGATGGCAGCTGTGGGGGAATGCTCCACACTGTGTTTTGATTGGGAGATGCTGAAGGAGTGGGGGTGCCAGAACAGGAGATTTGGCATGTGGGGGGAGCCACTGACTTGTGGTTCAAGGAGTCAGGAAGACATCTGGCAGGGCCCTCTCTGGGAAGCAGCAGTGTGGGAGGGGAGGAAGACCAGGTTGCCTGAGACTCAAAGCCAGGGCTGGCAGCGACTCCACCCACCTTCCAGGGCCAACTTGCTACCCCTGGCTGTCGGCAGTCGCTGATATATGTGCAGGGCCCCAAAGAGGTTCCAGACCAGTCCTGGAAGGGTGCAGGTATGCTCAGGCTGGGGGGTGGGGGAATGGTGTGGCCCACCAGTATATGAGGCCAGGGTACTCTGGGCCTAGGTCCCAATGTGGGGGAGCAGATAGGCAGCCCCCTAGGCTCAGGTCCAAGTTCCAGAGCAGGCAGCATTCCAGTTTTCCTTTATTATGTATACAAAAAGTTTGGCAGCTGCAACATTTAATTAAACTAAGGGTTAGCAGTTTCATGTATGGCATTCCCCCTGCTACCCCAAGATTTCATGTTTGTTAACTTGAGCCCCCGTGGCTTCCCACTCCCCTTCAACAACATAACTGCCTGGTGCAGCCAGGGTCTTTCCCTACTATTTCAATGTTAACTGAGAAGTGGGCAACTGTTTAATAAAAACAGTAAAGGTTTGTCAGCTTCAACATTTGATTAAAATGAGGCGATTCTCTTCCTCATTCCCTGCACCCCAGTGTGTGTCCCTAAGGGTACTTGGGGCGTGGTGTCCCTCCAGCCTGGGTTCTGGGCAGTGGTGCCCTGCTGCAGCTCCTGGGTCTCCCTACATACTTGGGCGCAAAGACTGGGAAACAAAGGCTCGTGCAAATCATGATGGCAGGGGCTGGGGGCACAGTGACCTGTGCTCAGGAATCTTTGGCAGCCCAGGGAGCTGCAGGGCATGCTGGGGGGCATGCAAGAGCGCTTTCTACCTGCTGGCCTCAGGCAGGCTCCGATCCCTGCTGTACCGAAGGGTGAACATGTGTTCTGTTTGCTCCCGACCTAACAGTGGGCCCTTAAAGTAAAGCCTGAAAGTTAGAGTGCTTCTGCCTTGGGCTTCTTGAATGCCTGTACTTAGCCTAGCTTACTAGTCCTGGGAATAGCAGACCCAGGCAGAAAAGGATATTCTCCGCCTTACACAGGTCTCTGGGAAGAAAGGAATGGAAGAATGAAAGGAAAAGTGAACACTGGAAGTAGCATACTTTAAAGGTCTAATGGTTAGCATACATTGCAGAAAGGGAAAACCCTGGGTTCTAGACCCTGCTTTTTAGGGCTTTTTGTACATCTTACATTAAATAAACATTAGAAATAAGGAAGAAAGGCTTTAATCTGGCCCTAGGTGATTAGAAAAGGAAAGTAATTAAATTTGGCCTCTACATAGTTCTTTGTCAAAAAAGGTAAAAAAAGAAAAAATCCCTTTTTTCAAGGGCATTTGGTTTTACTTTGCAATAGAGTATGCTACACTGAGTTTTTAAAAACTGAAATATTTTGATGGAATGCACCTGAAAAACTGGCAAAAATCCCAGGAAAATTTAGACTGTGACATAAATATTGATGAAAATACTTCTACTAACTTTGGGTAGATTAATTAGTTAACTTCTACTTAGTTATTTTGGCTTCTGATTTCAGTATTTTACTGAGGATTGGGGTTGAGTGCCTTAGAGCAGGCACTGAATTCTCCAAGGAAATAATTGTGTATGCACCTTATATTTTGGGAGCTGAGGATTCTGATTTTGCAGAATTATATACTTACTGAACTACATAATTCTGAAAAATTATAACAGACCAAATGAAATAATCTGGTCTGTTCTAGAAGAAATGATCCAGAGAAGGCAGAAATTCAGTGGAAAACCTTCCAGTGATTTCAATGATTTGTGAATTACCTCTAGAAGGCCTGTATTTCCAAAAATCAGGTTTCAAAATGGAAAGCAGAAGTTGTTCTTTATATTCCTTCCCACTTTTAGTCTTCCATAGACCTCACAGATAAGAATATGGAGCAGATTCAAAATAGAAATCACCTATCTTGTAATTTCTGCTATAATTGTCACTGAGCCATCAGGGGTATACTGAGCCATCAGCACATCACAGCCTCCTGCTATTATTTTTGTGGGAAAACAGTTTGTTCAGCTGTATTCTGACTATCCTTATGGCTCTAGTGAATCATTCTGTTTAACACTATATTACCTACCTTTTTGGGAAGCCTGAAGAAGCATTTAGCCTATGATTAGGGAGAGTGTTTTAGGAAGAGGAAAGACAGCAGCGAAGAAAGAAAATCATGTTTCTCTTTCCATGCCACAAGTTGGGTGTAGCAAAGAGGCTATTGGTGGAGGGATTTAGATTTGCTTTCTTAATAAACCTGAGGTCCTGGAATAAAACACTGAACTAGCAAAAAAGGCTGGCATGTTCATGGCTTTCCATAACATTAATGAAATATATGTGCTTGGGGAAAATCTTAGCTATAATGAAGAACATTCTGGCCCATATCAAAGGAAAGTTATCTGTTCCCAAAGCAAAGTTGTAGAGAGACAGGACAGTACAGTTAGATATGGTTCTGTCAGTTATTTAAAATATTCCACTTGATTATTATTTTTAGGTTATTGTGCATAGCCTACAGAGATGAAACAGCAATACATCTGCAATAAATACAGTTCACAGCAAGCTCCATTTTGGATTAAAAAAATGAAAAAGACCACTGTTTACTGAAGATTATTGTTTGATTAAACTGATTGCCTGATGTTGAGATTTCCAACAGATAGATGCAAGCCAAGAATTTAATCAACAAACTGCATCATATTTGCATCCATCCCATGTTCTTTCTCCTTAGAAAATGAACAGATGCAAACTCAGTAGGAGTCAGAAAAGGAGGAATCAATAGGGAAATCTATTATTAAGAAGAAGTTTCTGAATTTATAATCCAACCTTGACCTACATATGTTTAGAACCTCAGTCTGAAAGTTCCCTCGAGCTGGTATCCTCTGAGGCCCATATTTTCTTTCTCTGTTTAATATCCCCTTTGCTGACATTAGTCTAAATGAAAGGATGGAATAGAAGCTTTTTTCAATCCTTCTGGCATATGCTAGTGCAGATGTTACACCAAACACATATCAGTTTCTATCTAGTCTTCAGCTCTCAAAGTTAAAGGAAGAAATCAGCCAATTTAATAGAATCATAGAATCATAGAAAATAAGGGTTGGAAGGGACCTCAGGAGGTCATCTAGTCCAACACCCTGCTCAAAACAGAACCATCCCCAACTTGATCCCAGCCAAGGTTTTGTGTAGCTGGGTCTAAAAACCTACAAGGATGAAGATTCCACCACCTCTCTGGGTAACCTGTTCCAGGGTTTTACTACCCTCCTAGTGAGAAAGTTTTTCCTAATATCTAATCTAAACATCTCTTGCTGCAATTTGAGACCATTGCACCTTGTTCTGTTACCTGCCACCACTGAGAACAGTCTAATTCCATCCTCCCCTGAAGAGGGGTTCCTCTTCAAAACACCTCTTCAGGTTGTTGATATCAAATCCCTTCCAGTCTTTTCTTCTTTAGATTAAATAAGCTGAGTTCCCACAGTCTCTCCTCATAAATCACATGCCCCAGCCCGCTAACCATTTTAATTGCCCTCTACTGGACTCTTTCCAACTTGTCTATATCTTTTCTGTAGTGGGGCCCCAAAACTGGACACAATACTCCATATGTGGCCTCACCAGTGCTGCATAGAGGGGAATAATCACTTCCCTCAATCTGCTGGCAACTCTCCTACTAATGCAACCACTATTAGTATTTCAGTGGGAGGTTATTTGCCATAATAATTGGCAAATTTTGACCCCAACTCTTTCAAATGCTGTGTTTTACCCTAGTATCCGAGGCAAGTGCAAGATTCATCATATTTCTTTGAATTAGCATGTACTTCTGTGTTTAATGATTTACATACCCTGAGACTGTGGGACCTACAAAAGAGATGTAACTCATAGGATAACTCTTCCTACTTGATGCAAAAAAAAATCCAGATATATTGAATGGCGCTGAAAAAGAAGTTTGTTTTGGCATTAACTAGATATCTTTGCCCTTATGTCTTAAATTCAGATAATAATTTAAAAGTGCAGAAGCTTATCTAGATCTCTCCAGTCTACAAAATTAGCTGAAATTTCTAAAAAATCAGACCGTTAAAGCTCAGATTTATGGAGTTTATTTTTTTTAAATAAGTTTGTTCACAGCTCAATTTACTGCTACTGCCATGGTAGTAAAATTCTGTTTTGAGATGACAAAGTTGTTTGTGATACATACAAGGATCATGTTATCTCTTAACCGAAATATCAGAATGTAATTAGCTTTGGTTTATATACCTTACCCACAGATTCTTTGTACCCACAGAAAGAAAATTATTAGAAGGACGCAAATATATGCCAATCCATGCTAACTCATATACATGGTTTCCTGGGCTATATAATATTTACATCAGATTTTACCACATTGTATCTGTACATGGGTACACACACACACACACACACACGGTTATTAATACACATGTGTACACAGAAACAATCCTAGAGTTGGTTTAATCAGAGCTTGGAAGTTAGTCTGATTTAATTTATTTAGGAAGGGAATCTACTAATTGGTAACCTGTATAATTTCAGACTTGATTAATGAAAATACTGTACTCAATTCTTTGTATGTTTAAAATATTTAATACTTCTATAGGTTTGAGTTGTTTTCATATGATTCAGAAGTAAAAAAACAACCCGTAATTATTCATTAAAATACCAAAATAATAGAATTAATTATTTCTTTGTTGAAATGCAATTCCCTTACTGCTGACATTAATAATAAAATGTCTATGTCACTGGATGTAGCATCTTTCCTTTAACACAGTAGTTGATGTACCTCTTACCAGTAGGTCATTATGGACAGCTCTGGTGTAGTATTGAAAGGACAAAATAATAATAATAATCTCAACATGCTGCATTCCCCGGCACATGTTCAAACACAGTGCTTGGGGGCAATAAACTCTGACATAATATGCAGCAGAGTTTATTGTTGTGCATTAATAGCCCATGTAGATGCACCTTTTGGGTGCATCCAGATGAGTGTGCACATGCAATTCGTGGCACCAGAGACATATGTGTAGTCCACACACACGCAGCTGTACATCGTGTTGCTACTTTAGTAGTTTTTTTGACATCAGGAGATCCCAGTATCAACCTCCCTCTTCCCTCCAGAAAAAAGCAGGGTGCTGCAGGCAGTAACAGTGTATGCCACCTGAAACTGGAGCCTGGATGGCCAGACCCATGCTCTGGCTGCTGGCCAGGCCCCATGTACCTGGATTGCCATCACTGGAGCCCTGGGAGGCCTCCAGGGCTCCAGGTAAGGCTGCTGGGTCAGCCCATGTGCTGGCTTTAGCCTCCCCTCCCCTGCTCAGGGCAACTTGCTGCTGGCCAGAGCATGTGTACAGCACCATTCCCTGAAAATAACTAGCAGCGGTACAAATCTGTGCCACTACTTGTCTCTGGGGAATACACTTTCCCACTTGTGGGTGCACACCCTTTGAGTACCAATTGAGTGAGTCATGCATTTACATACGTAACTGGAACTACTGGTTTTCCTGTGGAGGAATTCAACTGACTTTCTAGCATCTACATGTAAATATTTTAAAGGATGGTTTAGATGAAAGCATTTGGTGCAATGTGCATAAACAACTTTTTTACAATGAAGAAAAATAATTTTTTAACTACTTAATGGAGCAAAAACTTCAGGAAACTGTGAGGAATGACTTAGATGATTCATAAATAAAATGAAAATTGCACATATTGTATAATAACTCATTCAAAAGCTGAGCCAGAGTTGTGGAATTTTTACCAGCAATAACAAGGAATGATAAACTTCTTTATGAGAAAAACAATTGTATTGCACACTCCTGTTGTATAAAACAACTATTTCTCTTAACAGGTACAGTATTCTATTAACTAGAAAAACTACCGTGTAATTTTTTTTCTTCTTTCCAAGCTGACATATTCCCAATATTTTATTTGTATAATTACTTCTGAGAGTTCAATGTTTGAATATATTTTCTGCTCAGCCTCTAAGCTGCTCTTGACAGAGGTGACAGCAGATTTAGCTAAATCCCTTTTTAATTTGTTTTTGGTTTCTTTTCTTCCATACTTATGGATGCTTCTAGCACTAAAAATATGAAATTGTTCACACGTGAATGATTTCTGGCTTCAGACGAAATGAAGATAACACTATACTGGCTTAAATATCGACCTGAGTCTATAAGCTTTGGTTTCAATAAGAAGTGAGAGATGATGCTGTTGAAGTGAGCACAATTTCAGTCTATTATTCTACACTTACAATAATCCTCTTTTCTCTTTAGTGACCATCCCAGGAGAAATTAATTTGCAGTACTGAAGGGCATCTTAACATGCTGACTCAAGACTTCAAAATTACCAGGTCGTGCCGATAGTCTACTTGCCCTATTGATGTATGAAAGTATGCCTTTAGATTGAAATAAATGTATGAAGCCAATCAACAGTTGGAGAATTTCTGCTATATCACACTTGATGAAGACTCTGAGGTTGTACTATATCCTTTTGACAGGTTAAAGTAAGTTTATTCATAGATTTTGCAGCTCTGACAAACTAATCCCTGGAAGGTGAGATATACATCTTCTGCACCCAGAAGAACTTTGCCACATTGATTAGTTATCTCTCTGCACTGTAGTCAGGAAATTTTAACATTTAATGCCTGACCATTTCTATCATTTATTACAACTGATAATATGATAAATAGTTCAATTGCTAATGCTGAAGATAATAATAATGAACTATTATGACTGATGTCATATAGAAAGTATTTGACAGTGTTTTGAATAAGTACTAAACTCTTACTGAGATGACATATTGTTTAACAGATAGCTTTGCTATAACAAGCATTTGTATTGTAAAAGTAATCAAAATAATTTCACTACATATATCATTATTTGTATATGCATTAGAGGCTTGGAGGGATGAGTATTGTATATTTATTTTTGTTAGACCATACTCTTCTGCAGTTTGAAATCAGGTCCTAGTGGTACAAAATACATTTATTCTCTTTTGGTGACTGTTGGGACCCATTGATTCCTCAATGTAAAATAGTGTATAACTTGAATATACAGGCCATTTACCTTGTCAAAGGAGGAAATTACCGTCAATTGGTTTCGCATGAACTTTTCTTAGCAAACCCATGTTGACCGTTTGATCACTTGATTATCTTCTTGATCCTTGCAGATTAACCATTTACTAACTTGTTCCTGTATCTTTACAAGGTTCTAAGTTAGTCTGGCTGGCTTATAACTAGGGTGACCATACATCCCAGGAAAAGTAGGACGGTTCTGGCTTCCATAGTCCAGTCCCAGCTGATTGATCAAAAGTCCTGAAGTGGAGTCTGGCAGGAAGATGGAGAGACATGGTCAAAAGAGGTGATCCTCCCCCTCTATGCGGCACTGGTCAGGCCGCAGTTGGAGTACTGCGTCCATTTCTGGGCGCCGCACTTCAAGAGGGATGTGGACAGCAT
>NW_017729032.1:169167599-169182747 GCF_001723915.1 Gavialis gangeticus
CCCTTCCGACCCTAGAAACTATGAAACTATAAAACTATGGTGCACCAGGCAGGAAGGCAGGCAGGCACTGCTGCTACTGGGCAAGAGCAAGAGCAAGAGCAAGAGCAAGAGCAAGAGCAAGAGCAAGAGCAAGAGCAAGGCAGGACTGGAGCAGGTGCCCGATGTTGAACAATTCTTCATCTAGTCTGGTTCAAAGATAAAAGCCATCATTGCTGTCCTTGAATGCATAAGGAAACAGGAATGAAAGTAGATGTTAAAAAGCATGAGGGCTAAAACACACCTCTGTTTCACCCCATTGCTGATATCAAAGGCATTTGATTCTTTGTTTTTATGCACTACAGTTGACTTCATACCTTGATGTAGTAAGCAACTGATGTTCAACAGTCAGGGGGGACAGCACAGTTTCTTCAGAACAGTAAAAAGGCCCTGTCTTTTGAACATATCAAAGGCCTTTGTCAGATTGATGAAGGCTATGTGCAGAGGTATTCATTTTTCTTTACACTTCTCTTGCAGTTGCTGGACTGAAAATACTATATCGATGGTGAAGCATCCTGAGTGAAAACCACATTGACTTTCAGGATAGATGATTTCACTTAGACACTGCAGTCTAGGGAGCATAATTAGAGCATAATTTTCCAATGATATTTAAAAGGGAGATGCCTCTATAGTTGTCACAGTTGCTTCTATTCCCCTACTATTTTTTTAAATGATTGCACAAATGGAGTATCTTTGAAATCTTGTGCTACTGCCTCCTCTTTCTAATGGACCAGTATAACTTCATGGAACTTTTGAAGTACTTTGTCATTGGCACATTTGTAGATCTGTAGATTTCCTCTTACTTCTAATGCATTATAGGCTCCTTTCTGGTTTCTTTCTATGCTCTTGATAATTGAAACTCATTCTGTATTTTAGCCTTTCTGATTTTATCCCCGGTGAGCAGTAACAGATTACCTGGAATTAATTTTATAGCCACATGTACTATGAGAATCCAAGGTACCATGATACACAATATTAGTAAATACTGTGTTGAAATAGAAACTCAAAGTTCTAATCAGCTCAACTGTTCTTAATTATAGACAACTTCTTTATTCTGGCTGTTATTGCTGAGCAGCAATATAATATTTCTTGCTCTGTTTTCTTCAATGTACTTCGTGGACAGGATTGATCAGATTTGATTTAGACTTCTCTAGAATCTGTGAGATAAACCTCTTCTTTCAAGACTGATAAAATCTTATTGGAGGTTATTGGGCTCATTGGTGATCGAAATTTTGAAGAATCCCTTGGAGAGGACAAGGAACAATCTTCCCTTTAAAATATTTCTAGATCCATATTCATGCCTTGAAGTTTGTTGGAGCTTATCTCCATCCAATCTGACCATCAGCCTAGCATAAATTAGAAAATTGGAAATTTCATTTGTTTTATGGTTGATCATTTTCTGTTTTTGATGAGAGCTCAGGTGTTTGTCTTGGATATTTGAGCTCTATCTGTGACGAGCAGGCATTGGAGCAGCTATATGAAAAACTACAAGAGGTAACCAAGTTAGCCATGTCTTTATAAAACTCTGCTGCAATGCAACTGCTCTGCCTCCTCACAGTAAGCTAATGACAAATAATTGCTCATTGTGTCCTGCTCTGACCTGGAATGACCTGCCTAAGGCCAAACCTTGCTACCAGTTCCTGCCTAGCCTTCTATTGTAAAAAACTCAGAATGTTTATAATACCCTGAATTCCTGTTCGAAATATCTAGGTTTACTTTGTGAGTCACGTCTGCACACTAGCAGTGCTAACACTGGGCATTTATACTCCAGGAGTCAGGGGAGGAACTTTAATTAGAGTAGCTCTGAAACTGTCTTGGAGCTCCGGGAGTCAAGGTGTGGGGGTGTGCTTTAAAGCACCTGGAGCAACTCGCATATCTGCATCCCTGTGCTAAAAAATCATGGCAGGGGTGCTTTAACTAGAGCTCATTCTACAGGCTTTAGTTAACGTGCCTTAGCCACCATTTTTCAGCACAGGGACACTGATGCATAGGGACTTACCAAATTCATGGCAGAAATAGGGTGTGCTGTGGCTTTTTTAATTTTGCAGGTTCCCCCATGCCCCTCCCCTCCCCCTCCCCCTCTCCCTACGGATTGGTGGACAGGCTTTGCTTGCAGCTCACTTCTGATCAGTGGGGAGGTGAAAACTGTGGTAGCACCATTTTTGCCTCTCGTCACTGATTGGCTGAGGGGCCCCAGATGGCTCTGCTGTTTGCTGCTGCCTGGCAGGGAGGCAAAAATGGTGCCACATTTAAAACTACAGTTTTAGCTCCCCTGCTTATCAGGAGGGAGCAGCGGGGCCCTCCACTAATGAGCAGTGGAGGGGCAGGAGGCATGAGGCCAGGTGCGCACAGGGGAACATGCAAGATTAAAGGAGTTGTTGTGCACTCTATTTCCACCGTGAATTTGGTAGGTCCCTACTGACACACAAGACACTGGAGTCTGCTGGACAGCAGTAATTCCCATGCTCCAGCAGATTTGATTAACTGAGTTGTAATTACAGTGTGTCAGGTCAGCCTTTCTGTTCATGTATAGCTGTCCATTGCATAGCACCCTGTGGCACTCTGAAAAGATTTCAAGGCACCCCTGATTTCAAGGCACCCCATGTCACCCTGGCTGAAAATCAGTGATTTAAACTGCATACATAACAATTAAGATGCTGGCAACAGTCTACAAAGGAGAGACAGCATGGTGATAAATTCTCCTCAGTCCTATCTAAACTACAAACCCACTGGTGCTACAGGTTATTTACTATACTAGCCCATTTTCTTAAACTAGATTAAAATACTTCAAGATCTACCCTTCTCTTTCACCCATTCTGTTATAATAATTGAGATTTGATGGAACAATGTTGTGGATTCCATTAAATACTGTTACACTAACATCAGCTTTCTAGATACTATGATGAACATCCAGAAAGTTATTCTAAAAACAAATGTATACAAAAAGCTCAAAGACTGACAGACCTTCACAAAGTTAGAATTATTCTAAATATACCAGGAAATCTATAGGCAGATCCTCAGATACCATTGGACCCACTTTGAAGACAATACTCATGACATGCTGCTCACCACTTTTACAAAACATGGAGGCTCTGCCAGAGAAACAGATGACATCTTTGAATAAGCAATGCAAATACTTCACAAATTTAAAACAATACAGAAAGAAAATCCTACTGACTACATACCCTCAGCTTGTCACATCCCACCCCACACTGGAACCAACTAGAATAATAATTAAGCATTTATAACCAACATTCAAAGAGGACCATACCTTGAAATAGATATTCCCATGGCTCCAACCCTCCTGGTTTTCAAACCACCCTACAACCTTACCAAATTCATAAGATGCAAACTCTCAGATGATTTACCAAAAGCCCATATATAATCTATGTGAGTGAAACTAGTAACTATGTCTAGAATGAACTTTTACCAAAAAAGAGGATAAAAACATCTAACCACCAGTGGGAAAACACTTTTTCTAGAAGACCCATTCCATCTCCAACCTCACCATCCATGTCTTCAAAAGAAACCCAAGTAATACCTTCAGAAAATGAGTTGAAGAGCAAAAACAAAAAACTTTACCAGACATGAAAAAACCGTAGATTTAACACAGATAATTGTTTATGACGTATTATAACTTCCCTGCTCCCTCTGCTGGGTTTTTTGTACTCCACAAGTTATTCCAGCCTTCTTACCTTTCTAGTGGCTTTATTCTTTAAATAATTAGGTTTATCTATTTCAAATATTGTTTATTTGGTCTGTAACTACTTATGATAACTTTGGCTGACTACCCACTTTTCTTATGAAGTGATCACTTTTATTTACATAATGGGGTAAATAGCTCTGAAGTTAGCTCTGCCCAGTAGCTTAATCAGCAGGGAACCTGATTTTCTCTAATTAAAAAATCCACTATTTTTGGATTTAAAAAGGTAACCCAAAATCCACATTTTTCCAAGATTAAAATGAAACACCACTATATGTACCTCTTTATATTAGTGGTGTTTCATATTAATCATGGAAAAATGTGGATTTTGGGTTACTTTTTTAAATCTGAAAATCAGGGATTTTTTTAATCAGAGAAATCCAGGATCCCTGCTGATCAAATCCTTGCTGAAAAGCCAGTTCTACTCTATTATTGATCCATTCCTACATAATAAGTAAGCATTGCACAAAGCATTCACCGACCTCTAAGACGGAAACCCAAAACAAAACTAAGATCCTCAGAAAGCCACCCAGCAGTCCGTGACAGAGCACCTTATCTTCAGGCCAGAATCTGCTACTTGAATTTAGAACCAAACACAAGCTTATTACCTGCAAATCAGAATGACATACCTGGCATGACTCTGACATTGCCTTTTTATTTAAATAAGGTCAGAATAGCTATTTATTGTCATTTGCACAGTCAGGACATAGATTTCAATTTAAGAATATTTTTTAAAATCCACAAAAGTAAAAAAAACCCCACAATATGTAGATTTGTGCAGAAGCAGCATTATAAATAATGCAATTAAAACTGCCCATAGCTAGCTTTTCCTTTTTTTCTTCGAGAGAGGAAGCAGAGAGCTCCATCTCTGCAAGCTTTCTGGTTCTGTGGCTTTCAGGCAGGATTAACACTAAAAAGTATTTCAAGGTATATTCTGTGTGGTCCCCTCTTTGGTCTTAGAATTATTGGTTTTCTTTATGCAATTACAATAATTATGATGATTTACTAAAGAAAAATTAAAAGAGTTAAAAAGAAGAGGAAATGAGACTCTGTTAATAAAGGTGTCCCTTTACTAACAGAGAAAAACAAAAAAAAGAGAGAAAATAGAAAATAAATCCCCCTTTTTGAATATTTCTCTTAAATATAATAGGTTCTTACTCCAGATTTGAGAAAAGGAGATTAAGACGCTGTTTATTTTCTCCTGATGATTTCATCATATATATTGTCGTGTGTGTGTGTGTGTGTGTGTGTGTGTAATATATATATGATTTTATTAAAACAGTCAGTAAATGAGAACTTTATTGTATCTTTCCAACTGATGATGACATTTCCTTAGGCAACTGTTAAAAGATGTCTACCAATTAGTATGCATGGCTACATCTAGAAGACATTTGATTTTGACAATGTAATTTTGAGGTAGAAAAGACTGACAGCTGAAATTCTAGATATGATTAAAAATGATACTTTTTAAACTCTACATCTTGTTGGTTTATTTTTTTATTTGTAATTATGTACAGAAGCAAGGAAACATCAATTGCTGGAGTGATTCAGTAAAATAAATCCTATTTGAAAAGTATGCAGATAATTTCAAGGGACTGGTATATTGTCTTCTTCACTGAATAAAACACTAATATGTTAAAAGTGGTTACTTGTGGAAGGTAACTGTGATAAATCAACTGCCCAAGGAGAAACCTTTGATTTTCTATCAACTACTTCTTGAAGATTATGATGGCCAAAACAGCCAGCCCTAAATATTTTTTACAGCTAATCCTGCTACCAAGGCAAAGCATATCTATTCTTGGAATCTTGAAGTTGTCCAGGAATTTAGATCAAATTATAAAAATGGAAAGTGAAAAGTAAACCTGCCAGATTCTATCAAAAATGTTAATGGGAGGTTATTTCCTAGCTTGAAAGCTTACAAAAAATCTTATATATTGTTTTTCAACTTTATGAAAGGGCTTATTGAATTTAAATCATTTACTGAGATTTAGTTAATCTGGTTTGTTTACCATTAAATAGACACTTTCTTAAGGTGCTTTGTCTGGGTGGTATTGGAATGACCTCTCATTAATGAGGAACATTTTTTACAAGAACAGACTTGTAAAATATCATTTAAATAAGCATGCATTGTGTGATTTAACAAGTCCTTATTCAGTGACTATAATTATGACTGATTCACTTTGGAACTGAATTGAGATGTAACAGTATAGCTAACGGTTATGCTGAAATAATTCTAATTGTTTTCAATAGTGGAATATGAATTGCTCAATATATTATTGATTAGCTACTACTGCACTTTATCCTGTTTGCTGCTAGGTTTTAAGGACTCTATATTATTCATTTTACATTAAAAGTGTAACAAATATATATATTCTATTTTACATTAGACAGTTTTACATTAGACTAGAACTCTAGTAGCTGAGGCCAGGATTCAGGCCTCCCCATGGGAATACTACTGCATAGCAGCCAAGCTCCTTCTTATCTCCAACCATAAAGAGCATCATGAAGTACTTTGTGATAATTTTTTTTGCTTTTAAGGTATTGGGTTACAGAAGTGTAATCATGTGAAGTTATGGTAAGTGTTTGATAATTCCACATATTAAGGCTTTTGCTTGTTATCAATAGAAGACAGGAAGTAATCCCCCCTCTTCCCCTCCCCCCCTTGTGAATGCTGTTGGAATGCAGTTTCTTTCTTTCTTTGGAGGTCCTTCCCCCATTCTACTGCAGCATGGTATGGGCCTGGCAGGCTGCCTTCCATCTTTGTCCCCAAGCCAGGCACCTGCATTTCCCACAACTGCTTCAGGAGCCCCTGGTCCACAACCCGGCCCTGCAGCATGTCGTGTTCAGTCTAGCCTCTGCCAGCCTCATGGCTGCTCTCATCGAGGTTGTGAGGTAGTGCTCATGCTAAGCAAGGCCTAGCATAATTAACAACACACTAAAACTCCCAGAATGCTTCAAGGAGGTTGAGAAGTCAGCGACTGACATTCTGGTTTTCACCATCTGACCCTTGAATAAGAATGCTGACAGTATGATAAAAATTGCAAGCAAAGCAGTGTTTTTTTAGAAAATACGGAAATGCAAGGCTAAACTGCAAGAACAAAAACAACCATATATCACGCTGATAAAGTCTGGGGAGTATTATAAGTAGACTATTAGAAATTAACATAAGAAGCGTAACCAATTATAATAAAGAGCGTGTAGAATATAGATGAGTTAACTAGTAACCAACAGGAGTAAGAATTAGAAATGCATATGTATACGTGGTGTCATATATAAGTGATAGAGAAGTTATGTTAGATGCCTCACTCAGACAGAGTGGGGACAGTTTTGTATCTTTTGTCTTAAAAAAGATAAGGGACTCCTTTAAAATGAGCTGTTGACCAGTTCTGAGACTACTGAATCAGGCAGCCGCACCTAGCCTTTGGGTTAGAAAGCAAGGGCTTGATTTGGGAACCTCGTGAACCAACAGACCTCCTTAGTTTATGACTTTGTGAAACAATAAAAGTTTTAAATTGAACATCCAGGTCTGAGCCTGTGCTTAATTCAGTCTTTATATAATTCGGCACGAACTCACACAGAGGTGCACACCACCTGCCTGGGGCACCTCCTGGACCCTGCTCAGTCGGGCTGACTGTCAGCCAAAGCCCTAGCTGCCTGGCTGGCACTGTGCTCTGTCCTCACCACGGACCAGCTTCTGTGGTCTGTTAGGGCTGCCCTCCCAATGGAAGCAGAGGCTGCCCTGGAAGGCTACCTCCAGGCTCACCAGGCCCTCCCCACCATGGATGCTGCAGGTGATACCTTCCCACCACTGCTGGTCATCCCAGCATTGGCCAGTGAGCTGGCCCATTGGCACACTGCCACAGTAGGGACTCTACGTGTGGGTGGTGCACACCCAGCATGCCCAGGTGCTGGCTGGCTCCCCATACACAGTGTGGTGGCAATGCCTGGCATGGCCCAGGACCCCAGCATGGCACACACTGTACAAGGCCATACAGTGGAGATTGGTGCATGGCATCCTGGCTACTGGCACCTTTGTGTGCCATCTGGACCCAGTAGGCTCGGTGGCCTGTCCCTCCGGTCTGGGGGAGCTGGAAGAGGATGTTTTCCATGCCTTCCTCAACTGCCCCCAACTGTGGCTGCTCTTTGTCGTCCATGGGGTGCTGCTTCAGGCCCTGGGCCGGGACTTCTCAGAGGACACCTGCATCTCCTTTTTTCCATACCAGGTGCCTGAATGGGCTGCAGTCAGCCTGTCCAACTTCCTGGTAGGCCAGGCCAAGATGGCCACTCTGAGGAGCCGGTGAAACCGGCTCACTGGAATAGACAATGCCCTGCAGCTCTTCTACCTGCTGGTGTGGGCCCACCTCTCACTTGAGTTTGAGCAGGTGGTCCTCCGGTGAATGGTGTCCACCTTTGAGGAACACTGGGCCATTGAGGGGGTAGAGTGCCAAGTTGAGGAGGGATTTCTGCTCTTTGCCCTGTGATGCCACCGGCTGCTCAGGGTGCAGAGGCGCATTCAGTGAGCTGAGACCTCAGGCTTTGTCCATGCAGGCCGACCCCTGATGTCCTGAGGCCTCCCTGGGCATCCTGACTGGCAAAACAGTATATATGTATAGATGTACATACTTCTTTTGTTCTTTGTGTTTTTTGTTTTTTGTCTAGAGTGTGCAGGCAGGCCTTGCAGGCTTTGTCCTTGAGGCCCAGATCTTCAGGACAACCTGTACATGACCTCTACTGCCCCCGATTCGTCACCCTCCCTGGAATAAACATTTCTTAAAAGTCAAAGTCTTTCTTTCTTTCTTTAGCATTGGGATGTTGCTCACAGGTAAAGCAGGGATGCAGCGGGATAGAGGAAGGAAGAGAGAGGAAATAGTCTTGGGATTCTTCTGATAGTATTTAGAATGCCCAGGGTTCTTGGCTAGAGCTTCTTGCTCATCTGTTTAGAGTCATACCTCTCACCAAATTTGACATCAAGAAGAAATTTTGCCTGTATATAAGATTGGCCCAGACTCCAATATCTATTTTGATTTTTGCCTTTTCTGTTGCATGGGGCACACTCCTTTATCTAGGATGTTCTTTTGAGCTTAACACTTTAGTCCACTCATTGCAGTGGCAGGTCATTGGTTGTACCCTCATTTCCCTCACTTTTGCCTGTGATATTTTATAGTGTGCTCATAATATTTTGCTTATTGTACCTTGTAGCTGTGTGCAAGGTTTTAAAGTGACCATTTGGGGGATTCCTTGGTTAAATAATTGTATGCAAACAGAAGGGTGAGTGTCTGAAAGCTCTCAGCCAAGGTAGTCAAAGAAGATATGAGTTGCCTTTTAGACAAAAATGTAGATTCCTTTTTTTTTCTGCTAACAATAAAACAGGGATCCTGGCTAAGGCAAGGCAGACAAGTCATTTAGTATATAAGTCTTAGTATATTTTGTTAACAGGTTAATATGTAAGCCAGTGCTACTTTATAAATACCCTTCACATTATATCTTTAAATGATTAGGAAACCAAATAATAATTATAGATGATAATTGTATATAATTACATAATTATATTTTTAAAAATTATAATAATTTAGAATTATATACATTTTTCAGGCAGGTACTGGATTTTCCTGTATGTATATGTGTGCTTGAACAGTGTCCAGCAAGATGAGTTGTGACAATGAGTGGTAGCTTTGGCCACTGTGCAAATGACCCTAAAATGATATGACCAGTTCAGTTTCATGACATTCTACCAATTAATTCTCTACATACTTCCAGGTGACAACAGAAAAGAGTTAATTTCCAAGAATATTATTTTAGCTAGAAAAGGGTGGGGGAGGGGGAAGAACTGGAGGAAGCATTAGTACTTTATTTACATCCTTATATTTGGTAAGTGACACTTTTATCGTAGGCTCAATAATTTTTACTTCTGCTCCTGCATACAAGATATTTATAACATATACAATTATAAAATATAATTGCTGCAAATCTTACTTACCTATTTGTTTCAGCCACGTAAACATAGTGATAAATTATGATTCCACACTGCTGCCAAGAGAACAATATTTTGTCTCAAACTCCTATTCATCTATGTCATAAAACAATGGAACCTTCCGGGCTTGGCTCTGTTTTCTGGGTGGATGCATAGTACTGTCATTTCTTTTTTTAAAAAGAGCAGAATGAAAAGTGGAAAATGAGTAAAATCTTTTTTTTAAAAGTCATGAGCTTTGCAAATAAAGATTTATTGCTGCAACATTATGCTCAGTGTTGTTACAAACCTTATGATCCCTACATTTTTTTAATCCTTTACAGTCAGCTCCCCAGCACTGGCACCCTGACATCTGTGTTTAATATAGCCACAGTTTCCAGACATCTTCTGAGGAAAACACTAAAAATAAGTAAAGGCAGAAGATGCACATTTAAAAATCTTATGGCTGGACATATGTGAGTAAGAAGACATGGTTTGGGATTGGACATTTCAACAGTGGCAGAAATGTGTTTCTCGTTAGTTTTTTAAAGGACTATCTTCTCCTCCCTTCAAAATCCAGTCATGTCCATCAGTTCTGCTGGTTATTATTTCAGGTTAGAAATGGTGACATCAAGCTTTAATGAAATATTATTTGGGGTCTAAGAGATTATAAATTCCAACCTCAGCCTGTTTGGCAAGTGGGTTACATTTTTGGGACAAAGATGTAAGTTAATTTGAGTGACAGCTAAACAGCTTACACTAAAAGCTAATGTTTTTAATGTTAATGTTTCGTTCATTATTAGTTTTGTATCATTTAATTTTCCTTACTTCTCACTTTGAATGCTTTAATAATAGTCACAATGTGCTGCAAACACAGAATATTGCATGCTGTTGGCAAAGATCTCATTTCAGTGAGGCTTGCTTTCATTTTTCTTTGGGTCAAGTCCTATGCCAGTCCCATACTGGTGAAATTCCCATCAGCTCCCAATGTAAGTTTTGCCTAAGGGGCCAGTCATTCTAATCGGTCTTTTTGGTTGCTGCCTTTGTGGAACTCCATAAAAGTAAAGGCGATCCAGCAATTAAGGCAGTTGCCTGGGACATGGAAGACCTAGTTCAAGTTCCTACTCTATCATGGACTTCCTGATAGGTAGACTAGGGAGATTATGTTTACACTACATAATTTAGGACCAACCAAAAACAGGTAAATTAGATGGGAACATGATAATCCATATATCAGTCTACACAAAGCAAGGTAATATCATACAGAGATATCTTCATGTGGTATCTCCATAACTAGAAGCAGGGTAGCTCTGCTAGCATGGCACCTATCCAGGGCCAATAAATCCAGTATCTACTCAACAGGGATAATTAACACATTTGTTTCTTGTTGTGTAGGTAGCACATGCAGTACTTGGATATCTCTACACAGCACTGCCATCAATCATATAGCCACTCTGGTATTCAGTTCCAGTTCTCTAAAAGTGGGGTAATAGCACCCTATTTCACAAGGTTGTTATGAAAATAAACATTAAAATGGCCAGTCACAAACAATGACAAAATAATGTGAGTCTAGCATCCTTTCTTCTCTACTGGGGAAAAGTCTGAAGTGGCATTATGGAATTTCAAATAAAATTCTCTCTGACTGTGACAGTGGTCAGGCACTGGAACAGGCTACCTCAAGAAGTGGTGCTCCTATGATCCTAAACAGTAGGTATAATGCAAAAGAAAAGGAGGGAGTGAGAATACTGTTTAGATCATTGTCTGAAGAGAAGCTCCACAATATATTTAGGGAGACAAAAGAAGAAAAAAATGAAATAGTGAAATGCATCTAAAGAGAAATACAAATATGTTCACATGAAATAAAAATGATTTTTTTTTGCTTCAGTTCCCATCATATCCCCGCATTACCTTATAGGATATTTCTTAATGTTTTCCTAATCTTTGCTGTGAATTAGAATATGGGCTGACTTCAAATTCAACCCTTCTGCTAATTTCTAGACAGCTAGATCAGGTCTCGGGTCTTACCATACAAGAAAATTTCATGTGTCATCCACAAGGCCATAGATCTGAAGTCAGTTATAATATCTTGGGGACATACCTCAGGTGTACAAAATATGTATTAGACTACACAACAATGGGATGGCACCTCTTTCCTAATCAGAGAAATATTTTATATTTCCTGAACTGCTAAACATGTGGGGTTGGACTCCAGGATTTTCTCAGGCCAGATGCTATTGGGTCCCAAGATGACCTTGAAAATGGAATACTGGAAATAATTACAGAAGGAAGAATTACCAGAATGAATGGGGTTTGGAAAACATTTACCGCATTTAGTCTGCAGGCAAGGGAGTCTTTAATTCCTAATTTTGGAATAATACATTACTATAATACTGTAGAAGTTACCAGTATTCTCTTTCAAAAATGGAAGACAGCTGGCATAATGATTGTGATTATATCAAGTTGTTGCTTATTACCTATACCCTATAGGTGATCACTACACTGAAGAACAGCCCCAACCCTAGCCCACCCCATGCCTGCTCTGAACTGTCAGCCCACGCTGAGCAGCGGTGGCAGGGGCAGCAACCAGGCAGAAGCTGCTGCTGGGCATGGGGGAAAAGTGGCTGCCTCCCCTTCACTACTGCTGGGGACTTCTTGCTGCAGCCACCCACAGCCTGTGCCCGGGCTGCCATGTGGGTCCTCTCCACAGACCTGCGGGTCCTCTTCCTGCTACTGCTGGGTGGCCTGGAGGCAGAACTGGTAGTGGTGGTAATGATGGCAGCCAGGGCCAGGGCTGGGACCATGCACTCATTTGCTGCTGGGTGCTGGTGGCAGTGGCAGGAACAAGCCATAGGTCATGTGGGCTCTGGGCTGTTGTGGCATGGGGGTGTGGGGCTGACCAGCCCACGGTAGCTCCCCAAAACTGCCTATGTGGCCTGTGGACCAAAATAATTGCCCATTCCTGACTAAGAATAACTTAAATGCAGTTTAAGCCTGAAATAGACAGGCACACATGCCTGTTAAACTTCTTTAAAACTGCATACAGTGATCCAAATTTGTACCTGGCAAATCAAGTAGTGTTTTGAACTAGTTCAATGTGAACCAGTTCAATGTCATCTGCAGACACCAATAATTCTATGACAAGGGTCTCTTCATTCTTTCAAGTATCCCACACTGCATCATTCCTCACCTCCCCAAAGTATGCCAACTAGCCACTCTGGTAGTCAACCAGAACTCTACTGCTCCTTTTTTTCCCTTTTGTTGGTGCTTTTTTATCAATGAGCTTCCATAAATTGCTTTGTCAATACAACAATCTTTCTAACAACCAGCTGTGTCCTCCATCCCTACTCATCATGCTAGCCCCTGAGAACACAAGCACATGGGTATAAGAACTGTCTTCTTCCTTGGCACCCCAAGTCAGACAGGCAGAAGTTGGTCAAATGTCATTACTTAAACTCATGTTTAGGACAGAAGAGAAAATAGAAGATTGAAAATGTTCCTTGCCACAGGTCACCTACTCTCTGGGCCCCCAAAGCATGAGTACAAACATTCCTGATCCCTTCATCCCCCATCCATCACAAGGCAAGCTGAGCTGGCTGCTCACTCCCACTCTGATGTCAGTCACAGTACTTCACACAATTGTGAACCAGTTTGCAATCAGTGCTGTTTTGGAATAGTTCAGTTGTTACGTGAGTCTGCCTATACACATTCTGGGTTGTGTTCTAATTACATGTCAGAGCAGACTTGATTAATCTAATTAGAACTGTCCAGAACAGCCTTACTGTCACATGTTATAGCCCCTGCACATTTCAAAATGGCCACTGGGACACTTTATCTAAATCTTGTTGAATGCGGTTTAGATAAAGTATCCTGCTATTATTAAACCCACAGAGGCTTAATACACAGTGAGGCATTTTAATTAGAGCAGCACTCAGGGAACCACTTTAATTAAAATGCCCCCACCCCTGAGCATGTGTATAGGCAGCCTGAGTTTGCACTGAAAACATCCTGCAATGGCTCCTGAAAGCATACGTTTGAAGCTTCAGTTCAGATTTATGCCAAAAGGTACTCCTACCCTAGTCAATACCTAGGGATACTACTCATTTAGGCTGGAAGTCAAAGGTATCTGTGTACAATGTTAGTCATATCACTCCTTTGGTTGCCATTGCAGATGTTGCACCATTCTAATCTGCTGAACCGTTTCTCTTAGGTGATTTCTCTCAACATGACTTGAATGTAGGGGTAGTAGTGGGTACTAGCAGAACAACAGAAAAAAACAGCAGGCAAAATACACCAAACTTGTTCTTCTCCAGATCCTTTCAACATGCTACTTTACAGTAGTCCTAGTCAGAGAAAAGCTAAACTGAGCCCACAGTATTCTCAAGGGTTTATAAAGTCTGCTTGTGAGGTTAGCTGAAGGGTTTGCTTTATTACACTTTATGTGCTTGCATTGCAGATCTTCTGCCTTGTGGGGGTAAACTTGTTTATTCCAAGCTTTGGCTGTACCATTGTGGAGAGTGCTTGTTGAAATAATACATCACTTGGATTTTAATCTAATATAATTATCCTGCCATTACAATGAAGTGAACAAGAAGTTGAAAAATAACCAAGCTTTCTAGAAACTGAAGTCAGCAAAAAGCATGTGGGAAGGAGAGGGTTTTATTTCTATTTTATTGATTCCCTCCCCGTTTATTTGTCTTTCCTGTATCTGTGTAGTTTCAGCAAAGCCACCAACTTAGTCTTTAAGAATAATTATCAGACTTTTTGCTAACTAAGCCCTTTAAAATATTTCATGGACGGAATAAGGGAAGCAAAGTGACTTTAAGTTCTGGGATGCACTGGGCACTGATGTGTACTGCAGTAATTATCAAGCATATGCTGCAATACCCTGGGGTGCTACAATTCCAAAGGTGCTTCAGGTTGATGCACAATATTAGTACCATTAGGTGTGCAAATCCTTACACATGAGTCACAAGATAGACCTAGAGATTTTAAATAGGAATCCATGGTCTCAAAAACATTCTGACTTGTGGCCTTTCTAAATTCTCTGCAACAGAAAAATTGCTCTATTCTTTTACCATATGAATAAAGAAATGAATGAAAATACAAATTGGCATTTTCCAATTGGTGCCTTGAGTCTAAAAAGGGGTGCTTTGAATCTAAAAAGTTTGATAACCACTGATGTATTGATTTCTAGTCCAACCCCTATCACAAACAGTATGTCAAGAGAATCCAAATTACCACTTTAAATCAACTTCCTGAACCCACTGTACTGCCTGCCTGTCTGTCAAAATACCACAAGGCAGCAGGACTAGGGCAGTAGGGGTTCCTCAAAATTGATGAAAGATATAGTGACTGAAAGCAACTGAAGGCCACCAACCCGGTAGCCTTCTATGACCAGGTCACAAAATCCTTAGATGTAGGGATAGCAGTGGACATAGTCTTTCTGGACTTTAGGAAGGCCT
>NW_017729032.1:169183706-169185080 GCF_001723915.1 Gavialis gangeticus
TTGATGATCTGCTCAGGTCCCTTCTGACCCTGCCAACTATGAAACCAACTATGAAACTATGAAAAATACCATCTTTACTCTATTCCCTTTTAAAATAGTAAAACATAAACTAAAGTTATTTCTTGCTACAGCTCCTGAAAAAGTGTGTATAAAATAATTGGAAAAACATTTCTCACAAAAAAAAATTGTATGTATTTTGCTGTTTTCCTTTAAAAACATATAGACTACCCAAATGTTTCCACAAAAGCATGCATAATATATTTCCTGCAATTTTTTTCACTAGGTCTGCTTCTAATTCTAGGAAGACTTTCCTCCTTGGTTATGCTACTACTGCTTTCTGACACCAGCAGTTCTTTCCTTTAGGAGTCTGTGACCAGTGGTGAATGTAGTGAACAGTCCTCTCTCTAGTCACCCTAAAACCAAAGCACTGTTCATTTTAAATATAGGAACCAAAAATTTAAAAGTATTTTGAAACAATATTATCCCTTTTGTTATCCTCTTTGTTACTGTCTACAAGCATGTTGATATTACCTAAAGGCTTACTGTCTCCAAACTACAGCTTCATCAGGTATAAAATAGCCACAATAGAGAAGCACCATTCTGTCTAAAACACAGCTAAATTGCTTTATTTCTATGATCTGATGAGAACACAGCAGGAGTAAGCTGATGGGAGATGCATCCTGGTAGCATGCTTTAACTCAGTATGGACATACTCCGTGAACTAAATTCTACTTTCTCATTAAGGATACATACCTGAGAAAGTGCACTGCATAGATTGGGTTAACTATGCCTGATCTACAGAAATACTGGTTTTCCCTGATAAACAAAATCCCCAATTTTTGGATTTAAAAAGTAACCCAAAATCAACATTTTTCTATGATTCAAATGATTAATTTCTTTTGCTGTGGTTATTTGAACCCTGATCAGCCACACATGAGACACCATCCCAAGCACTAAGTAACAAGCCAAGAAGCTATGAGAATTATCATAAAAACTTCTTTATAATACATGCCACTAAGCAAGAGAATCATAAGCAGGGATCCGGGTTTTCCATTTCCCATGGAAAAACTGAGAAAACCACGGATCTCCCATTTCAATTGGAGAAAATACAGATTTTCCCTTTTAACAGGGAAACCCATGGATTTCTCCCTTTTGCAAAGAGCTGTGCAGGCTGGCTTAGTTCCAGCCTGCAAGTGCTGTTTGCAAAGGGGGCAAGAAAGCCCCAGCCCTACCTGGAGGTGGACAGAGAGTGGGAAAGGGCAGGACCTGATGAAATCACTTATTGGAGGCTGCTGCAGGAGGAGAATCAGTCGTCTTTGTTCCTGGAGGTAAGTGGGGCTTGGGAGTTGCAGGGCGGGGCTCGGGAGGAAGGTG
>NW_017729032.1:169190080-169193112 GCF_001723915.1 Gavialis gangeticus
GGTGGACAGAGAGTGGGAAAGGGCAGGACCTGATGAAATCACTTATTGGAGGCTGCTGCAGGAGGAGAATCAGTCGTCTTTGTTCCTGGAGGTAAGTGGGGCTTGGGAGTTGCAGGGCGGGGCTCGGGAGGAAGGTGGCTGGGGGCTGAGGGAGCCAGGATGTGTTGGGGGAAGACATGGAGTGCCTGCCAGCTAGCAGATGCTGCTGGTGGGGCTTTTCCCAACACTTCCCCTCCCTCAGTGCAGGCAAGCAGGTGGGCAGGTGGGGAGAGGCGGGGAACAGAGCACACCCTGGGGCACAGTGGCAGAGGGGAGAGGGGCACTGCCAGCCCCCCACCTCAGCTCACTCTGTGCCCACTCCCAGGAGCAGAGATGGGGGGGTGAGGGCAGCGGTGACTCTGCAGGCCACACATGTGATGCCCAGCTAGGGGAAGGGGCAGCTCGCATGCAGCAGCTATCACTGCCGCCATACCTCACACCACTTGCCCGCAGCAGTAAAGCCACACAGGATGTGGGGTGCAGTGACAGCTTCCATGTGCGAACCCCCCCGCCCAAGGAGGAATGTGAAACCCATAGAGGGGCACTGCTGCCCTCAACCCTGCTCTAGGCAAACAGAGCAGGGCACAGTGGTGGTGCAGTGGTGCTGGAGGCCACTGCCACATGAGCAGAGGTGTAGAGTGGGGGCAGCTGCTAGAGACAGTGTGGTGGTGGCTGTCAGTGGCAGTGTGGTGGTGGTGGTGGTCATTGCATGCCAGCACCACTGCACTGCCACTGCCGTGCCCCACACTGCTTGCCCAGAGCAGGGCCAGGAGGGTGAGGGCAGCAGTGCCCCTCTGCAAGCTGCACATGCCTGACCCAGCTGGGAGGGAGCAGGGAGTCACACATAGTGGCTGCCACCACACCCTGCGTCCCATGCAGCTTTCCCGCTGCTGGCCGCAGGCAAGAGGTGTGACATGCAGCGGTGAAAATGCAGTGGCAGCAGTGGCTGCCATGTGAGAACTCCCCCAGGCTGGGCAGCAGTGTGTGGCCCACAGAGGGGCACTGCTGCCTTCACCGCCCCAGCCCTGCTCCTGGGAGTGGGCACAGAATGAGCTGAGGTGGGAGGCTGGCAGTGCCCCTTGCCCCTCTGCCACTGTGCCCCATGGTGTGCTCTTTTCCAGCCCATCTCCCCACCTGGCCACCCACCTGCCTGGGATGAGGGAGGGAAAAGTGTTGGGGAAAGCCCCACCAGGAGTGCCTGCCAGCTGGCAGACACTCCATTTCTTCCCACAACACATCAGTGCTTCCTCAGCCCCCAGCCAGCTTTCCCTCCTCCCCAGCTGGGTGGAGCATGTGTGGCCTGCAGAGGGGCAACACTACCCTCACCCCCCACCCCCAGGAGCAGGCACAGAGATGCACACCTCCACTGTTCTCAATCTGTGCCCCCAACCCCTTCCTTTCTCCTTGGTCCCCCACACACACCTACCTGCTGGTGTGTGTGTGTATGTCTCTGTGTGTGTTTGTGTGTGTGTCTGTGCCTGTGCCTGCATGTGTGGGGTTGGGGGGCTGTTGTGGGTGGAGTAAGGGGCACAAGAAGGACTGGGGAGGCTGTGGGGGGGGGGGAGTGAGGAGCACTAGCAGGATCAGAGGAGGCCCATAGGGGGCCTTCAATTTTTATCATGGATTTTGGATTTTTTTCAGAGAATTTGTGATTTTTTTATCAGGGAAAACCAGGATCCATGATCATAAGGACAAAAGGGCTAGGGACAAACATTCAAAAAGCCATAGCCTGAATTGATTCAGTATTTGCATGTTAATCTAACCTGCAATGATTGAACTGATTTGCAAGTGAACAGATGTTCATGTTTAATTCTGGAAATGCAGGTACATGCCTGCAGTGGCTCAGGCTAGAAGCCAGCAGGTACTAGAGCAGCCCTCCCTTCTTTTGCAGCAGCTGCAAGGTTGGAGGGCATCTGACCTGGGGGGCATAGGCACGCCACTTCAAGGACTAAGTATGATTGTGGAGGGGTTTAAAGTCCCACCCCGGGCTGTAGGGACCCCCTCTAGGCTGTGCCTGAAGGGGTAGGGAAGAAGCAGCCTTTTCCAGTCTCCAACGCCAGGCACCAGCTCGGGCAGCACCTCAGGCAAAGTGGGGCAGGAAGTGGAAGTTAAACTCCCCTGTCTCTGGGTGGGCATGAAACCCCAATTGTGGTCTGCCCAGCTTTCCCTTCTGCTCTTGCTTGGGTGGAGAGAGGCCTGACCAGAGCCAGCTGGCAAGGTCCTGCTATCTGGCTGGCATGGCTCTGCTATGTGGCTGAGCCAAGCCAGCCTGCAGGTGTTGATGAAGGTGGAGGCAGAGGGGAAGCCCAGGATGGGGCCGTGGGGGCTGCATGGCCACATTGCTCCCAGCTCCCTGCACTCAAGATGGGAGGGGCTGTCATGGAGCCCCAACCAGTTGGGAAGGGCCCCATGGGGCCAGCTCATGGGGTCAGGGCCCTTCCCAGCCCACTGGGGCTGCATGACAGCCCAGCCCAGCATCATGGATGGGGTCTGACTGGGGAGTGTGCTTCCCTGGCCAGCTTGGAGGCACCAGTGGGCCCTGATCCTGGCAGCCACTGCTGCACCCCCTGTCCTGTACAGCACCCTGGGGATGTTTCTTCCCCTCTCACCTCCAGCTGCCACTGTCACAGCCACACTGCACCACTCTGGGTGGCAGGGGCAGGAAGCTTCAGCTCCATGGCTTCTGCCCAGCACATGGAACTGTGGTTCCAGTTCCCACATGTCTTGGAGGGCAGAAGGTGTAGCCCTGTGGGGTCAGGCCAACTCTCAGGATCTCAATATTGCGCTGTTAGACAGCAGGGTGTGACACAATTGCACATACACAAAGACACAAATCAGCTCAGGCACATACACATCCAAACCAGCACAGGCACATGAATACCTATCACCAATTCAAGGACATACACTATACACCCCAAAGGTTAGATGCCATATATATATACACACACACACACACACACACACACATTCACCAGTTCACACACATACAACCC
>NW_017729032.1:169194533-169194910 GCF_001723915.1 Gavialis gangeticus
ATATATATATATAAATATATATATATATATATATATATAAAGAAAATCTGGGCATTTTGCTACAAAGGCATCTGGGTGGAAGGCATCCAGATAGAAGGTGTCTGGGGCTGCATCCAGAGCTTCCTGTGCTGGGCAGAAGCTGCCAGGCCCAGCAGGGTTGTTTTTCTCCCTTCAGCTTCAGCTGTGGCACCTACTGCTGTTGCGCTCCGCAGCACTGCTCAGAGAGGGGGAAGCTTCCTTCAGCCCAACCACTTCAACCCAGCTAGGCCAGACTGTCACACAGCCCCAGCAGGTTGGGAAGGGCCCTGCCCCCATGGGCCATCCCCACTGGGCCCTTCCCAGCTGGCTGGGACTCCATGACAGCTCCCCCCCCCCCC
>NW_017729032.1:169195147-169196026 GCF_001723915.1 Gavialis gangeticus
CCCCCCCCCCCCCCCCCAGCTTGGGCATGGGGACCTGCACAGTAGGGCTGTGTGAAACAAAGCTGTTCCACGTCGACTTCCATTTAGATGTTTCAGTGGGACAGTGTTTCATTTCAAGTTTTGTTTCATTTTGAAACTGCTGTTCTGTTTCATTTCTTCAAAACTGTTTTCACTGTGTCAATGTTTCACCCATAGGTTATAACGGGGAAGCATGAAAATGCCTACTACTTTGTAATTTCTTGCCTTACCTAGATGAAGCTTGCTGAGATGGTAGCCCCTGCTGAGGCCATCAAGCCTGCCAGGTTTCAAGGAGACTGGTGCAGGGGTTTCTGGGAAACTGCACCTCAGACTCCTGACAAGCAAAACTCATAACTTGAGGGACACTGTGTGCACGTTAAGGTGCACCGTCACTGGTGCTGGGGCCTCTACATGACACAGCAGTGAGCCCCAATGAGGTCTCCTCATCCCCTAAAGCCTCAGTTTGGTCCACCACTTTAAATGACAACAGGTAATAACTTAGTAAGCAGCACAGTAGCACCAACAGCATCTCGGGCAGCAAAACTGTCACAGACTAGAGCCTTTATTTCCTTTCCTGCGGGAGCTGCTTCTCCAGCAGCTGCCAGAGAACTCTCTCTGCCAGCCCCAGCCCGGGGGCTTAGATGTGCCCAGGGCCCTGTGTCCTTCTGGGCAGGCACTAGGGGTGTTAGTCTAAGGGCATGGCACTGGCAGACAAGGTCCTTTCCTTCGGCTCAATCTAATCTGGTATGTTTTAGCAGACCAACTGAACAGTTAGTTACAGAAATATATCTTAGGAAGCTTTCAGGTTGAAAACCGCTTTGTCAGTGTGAGGAAACTCTTGCAGTTGGGGGGGGGGGGGGG
>NW_017729032.1:169196148-169201255 GCF_001723915.1 Gavialis gangeticus
GGGGGTGCTGTTCCTGGATGGAAGGAATAGTAAAGAAGCAAGAGGCTGGCCTGGCCCACAATGCAGGCAAGAAAGCCAGTCAGTGAAAATGGAAATGGAGGCATCATGGGGTAAGGGACAGGCTGGGGGCAGGGGAAGGGGGATGTAGCAATGCAGGTAAAAGTGGAGAGGTACCTGGGGAGTCAGATGTCTGGCAGGTTCTAGTGTGTCATAAATCCAATGTCTGTATTGAGTCCATGAGTTTCTGTACCTAGGAGGCTGATGAAGTGAAGTTCATAGGCCCAGCTCTGAAAAGTGGTTTGTAAATTCCCTTTCAGGATCTGGCCTGAGATACTAGAGACAGAGTGGGTTTTTTGTGAGAAATGTGCACCCACATGTAGTTTTTGAGCCCATGGCTCTTTTACCCTGCCAGAATGCTCTATTCATGAAGCTATGAGGAGATATAGCTGTGAGTATCATCCATTCCCATTTTTACCTAAATAATCCCACTGGGCAGTTAAGAGTGAAAGTCGTGGGGACAGAAGGACGCAAGTAAACAATCCTCTCTACCTTGAGAGAAAACTGCTCTTCCAGAAAGTGTATAGTATATTTGGAAGGGATGCTGTATGGCGGGGGAAGGGGGTGCAAAAATAGGTGTAACCACAGGTGGCTACTACTTCCCTCAGCATTGTATAGTTGCTCAGGGCACAGACATGCCTGGCTATGCTTGTCTGATACAGATTCACTTTATTAGTGGAAGAACGTTGGACTCCCAACCTAGGAAAAATAAAATTATGAGTTCTGACTGTTCAGGAGATGATCTCAGACATCAAAATAGGGAATAAAATTCTACTAGCCCTGCAGTTCATTTGGAAGTTGCAAATGACAGTGAAAATTACACTCTCAGAAAAGAGAAGGAGATTCAGGATGTTTGACTATGTGCATGTCAAGCGTCATTGTTTATCATAGCTTGTGTTCTGTTTCTGAATTGTTTTGAATTACCAATAATAAAAGGGATAAAGCAAAAAGTAGGAAATATATTCAGGCATGGAACAAAAATGTGGAAAACATTGGTTATGAAATTATAGAAAAATCTGCAATGTTATACTTTTTCTCTATCTGATTTTGCTTAAACTGGTTTGCCCTAGCTTATGATATTGTTACTGTATATGCCCATGGGTAGCTAAATTGTAAGGAATAAAATATGTATATTATGCCATATAATAGAATATTTCATTATATTTTAGACTTTCTCATAGTAGTGGCATATAGTAATCACCCTGTCCTCTAACAGAATCCTAAACACTACTTTCTGCCTCTTCTACAGGGTTCCTTTACTATAGCAAGTTTTATTTTGTTTTGTTTTCCCAACCACACTTTACGGGAAGGTCTGTATTTAAACTTGGCAGTCCCAGGCAGCTACATCCATAAAATGACCAATTTCTAACTAATAGTTTCTTTCTGTTAGCTGTTCTTACTTTTTTTTCCTTTCTTACTGTTAGGAAAATAAGCAGATATTTTTTTCTCTGATTTTTTAAATGTAATTATAAGTGATTATGTATTTAGAAAAATTTTCCCCAGTCTTTGATGTGCTCTAGACAGAGAGCAAACAAAACAGCTTTATAAAAACATAACTGTGACATGTACTAGTAATATTTACATAAATAAAATGTAAAATGAGAATTAACCCCATGCTTAGTTTTTGCTGCTTGTAGTCTTATATGGGAAATCTTCTAATTCCATGCTTCACATTTTTCTCTCTACAACAGGCTCCTTGTCATGAACCAGGTATCAGAAAGAGTATCTAGGAGACAGTGCATCCATTACACTTCCATGTAAGAGGGAGCTGAGGGACTATTATGCCTTTCTATGGGGAAATGTTCCTTCCTCAGCTGCCCTGTGATCAGGAGTTTAGGAAAAGGAGAGTTGTCAGGTGGACAAATCTACCTGTTTCTTGACTTATTCTGCTAAAAAGATAAAGAGATTCTACCCCTTCTCATTTCACTGCGGTGCAAGGGAGACAGGCTCAACACAGCCCTCTGATCATAGTAGCTCTTTAGCAGAAAACAGCTAGCCCATTATGTATAAATAAATATCAGCCCTGTAAAAGAGCAAAAACTAAACGAGATCCTATATTATAGAAAACACATTGGAGCTGATTCTATTCTCTTGCTGGTGTAATTCCAATGAAAGGAATAAAATAATAATTCAGGTATCTATAACGTATAGCTGTACATGTTCTCCTGATTTTTTTCAAGTGGAGATGGGCCTTGAATGAGTTTTATATTCAAGATGAGGTCAGTAGGGAGAAGCTAAGGGGTCAGGCCTGCTCTCATTGAAGTCAATAGAAAGACACTGATTGCCCCTAGTTCAAGACTAGCTCTATAATTTTTTGCTCAGTATCCGGTTTTCCACTCCCAGAGCCTCACTATGCATGAGGAACTTTCAGTTTTTCTAAGTACAATGTGAGAAAAATTATTTTGGTGATTCAAAAAAAAAAATACACCAGTGTGAGAAATGAACTTTTCACCTTACTGCTAAACAAGCCAAGAAAAAATGGCACCTTCTAGCAGTTTTGCTCCATATCTAAAACCTTTGATTTTAAGTGCTTTACAAGTTCTTTTTTCCCCTCTTCCTTTTTAAATTTTTTTTTACGCTTCTAGATTTTGCATCTCACTTTTTGCGTTTGTGTAACATCAGGGGATAAAAAAAGAGGCTTTATGAGCACAGGACAAAAATAAAACAAGAACACTTGTAAAATGTGTATTTTCTTTACTTCCAGATATATTGTTTTATTGTGCCCAAGTCCCATCAGAGATTTAGGTTTCTGGAAAGCTAAAACAAGCTGAAAATAAATGTGTTTAATATTATAATATTTGGTCACAGAAATGTCTTTGCTTTTGCTGTCTTTTCTCTCATACTACACGGGGGGGGGGTGGCGAGGAGAAGGGATGGGGACAGGAGTGAAAGTAATGTTAAACAAGGCTCCCTCACTGCTGGCTGTGGAAGTTTTGGGTGCATCCCTATGAGCAGGAATATGTGTTTCCTGGGGACAGCTAGCAGCGGCACATATTTGTGCCGCTGCTAGTTGTCCCCAGGGAATGCCTCTGTATTCCTAGGCATGCTCTGGCATAAGGCAAGTTGCCCCTGATGGGGTAGAGGAGGCTGGGCCAGAACCTGGGCTGGCAACATCAGCCTTACCTGGGGTTCTTGGGGCCTCCCAGGGCTCCAGTGGCAGCAATCTGGGGACATGGAACCTGGCTGGCAGCCAAAGCCAGGCTTCTGTTTCAGGCAGCACATGCTAGCCTACTTTTTTTTGGTGTGTGGTTTTTTGACACTAGGATCTCTCAATGTCAAAGACACCTGCCTTTTTGCGAATCTGCAGCACCACAAACTGCATGTGTGCGCTAGTGTGGATGCACCATGTGGGTGCATACAGGCATTAAATTCAAGTCAACATAACCAGGGTCAGGTTGATCTAAATGCCTAGTTATTCAAGTGTTCAGAGCGCTTAAATCACCCCCAAAAATGTGTAACCAATTCTAAGTTATTGCACTGCAGTAGGTACAATAATTTAGGGAGAGATCAGGCTAAGCTGATCTAGGAAAGAGTTTACCCACTCTCCCAAATGCCTGTACCCATTCACAGAGCAACTCTGGGGCTGGGAAAACCTAGCCATTCTCCCCACAGCCCGTCTGGACTATTTTTAACCTCCCAACAAGACAACTCCCCCATGGACCTTCCAATACCCCTGAAGACCTACAAGCTTCCTCTCCCCACCTACAAAGCACCCTGGGACCCACTAAGCTCTTCCATGTACCTGCTAAATATTTACAGCAGGTAATCTCATTCCATTTTAATTTAAACTATCATTGTATGACTGGCATTGTAGATTTTCTGTGTTTCATCTCGATGCCTCAGTGACATATCAGATTTTTAGTTTGGGACAAGGTTGCATTGAGCAGGAAGCAAAATTTAAAATATGACAAGTTCCCTTCCACCCAGGGCATGCAGCTTAAAGACATCAAATACATTCAAAAGGGATATCAAATGACTTCAGCTACATATTGTTTGTCTACTGAATTGTATATTGTGCAGAGAAATACTCCTATGCTGGGCAGAAATCTGTGTATTCTATTTAATCAATCAACATTGTTTCAACACAACCAAGGACTACTTTATGCAAACTAGAGTCATGGACTTACAGTAGCCAAATAAAGACATAATAATTGACATCCACTCACTTTCATAGACAGAAAAATTGCTTAAGGGACTCCATAGAACAAAAGTGCTTTCTACTCTTGATTTACAGAATTCACATCCTCACTAATTATACATAAAGACAGTAGAGAACTCAAGCATTTATGACACATGATGGGTTTTTCCATTTTAAACATATGCTAGTTGAATTTGTATGAGCACTTTTTGAATAATGGTATCAGTAATCATTAAGAAACAGTTTGGAGATCAGAATTATTTTAATTATTTAATGTGTTTGGAAAGATAGAAGAAGAGCATAAATAATACGTACAGAACACATTACAATGTATTATAGACCCGCAAAGCTGGAAATGACCCCAGGAGGTCTTCGAGTCCTAACGTCTTTCCAAGGCAGATCATCCCCAACAGTAGTATATAGGCTCTCCACCCTTCAATACAAATGTGACAGGTGAGCGGGACTGGAAGTCCCGCCCCCATGGCCCCGCCCCTTTCCCCATGTATGGTGTGTGATGTCACCAGCCCCGCCCCTCACCCCAGTCACATGATGCGTGACATCACCAACCCCATCCCTGACTTCAGTCACATGGTATGTGACATCACCAACCCCACCCCCCTGCCCCAGTCACGTGGTGTGTGACATCAGCAACTCCACCCCTACCCCCAGTCACATGGTGTGTGACATCAACAACCCCGCCCCAACCCCAGTCATGTGGTGTGTGACACCAGCACCACGTGGTCCATGACATCAGAAGGACAGCCCATGCAGACCCCCAAGGCCCAACCCCTCAGGCTGCAAGAACCACCCTAGATCACGTGGTGTAGTTATGGCCTATCAGGGCCCAGACTGATCTAGCCCCCCGCCAGAGCACAGGCGTGGTCTATGGGGTGGCAGGGTGGTGGTGTGACC
>NW_017729032.1:169201491-169202016 GCF_001723915.1 Gavialis gangeticus
GCTTTATAGAAAGCGTTACCATAGAAATAGTTTTGAGGAGGACACATGCCACAGTTTAAATTTGTCCTCAAGCATTTGAATGCAACCCAAGGGTGTTAGCATGGAGGTGGGTGTTGGGGAAAGTGGATACCAGACATGTCTACACTGGAGGCTATATTAAAGGAAGTTTATTACTCTCCTGGTGAAGCTGGCAGTTTTGGCGGGGTGAACACACTTTTTGAAGCCACCAAAAGACCTAATAAGGTTCTGAACAGAAGTGGGGTGGCCGCTTGGCTTTCAGATCAGGATTTTTACACCCTACACAAACCGGCAAGAAGATGCTTTCAGAGAAACAAGACAGTTGTTTCAGATATTGATGCGCAATGGCAGGCAGATTTCGTGGATATAAAGCAGTATTCCAAACACAATGGTGGGGTTAAGTTCATCTTAACAGTGATATTATCAAAGTATGCCTGGGCCTTGGGTCTAAAAGGCAAGGCAGGTGGTGAAATAGCTCGGGCCTTTAAAACCATTTTTACCGAGGGC
>NW_017729032.1:169202089-169202305 GCF_001723915.1 Gavialis gangeticus
GGCCTTTAAAACCATTTTTACCGAGGGCTGTATACCTCAAAAATTACAGACTGATCGGGGAAAAGAATTTTTAAATAAGTCTTTAGGCAAGCTGTTAAAACAGTATAATATTCACCATTTCATGACGGATAGTGAAGTGAATGCGGCAGTGGTAGAGAGGTTTAACAGAACTTTAAAATCAAAGATGTGGAAGTATTTTACAGCCCGCAACACCTT
>NW_017729032.1:169202316-169203236 GCF_001723915.1 Gavialis gangeticus
CTGTCACATTTGCATTGAAGGGTGGAGAGCCTATATACTATTCCCAACCAACCATTCCAACCAAGACTCTGTCTAACCTGCTCTTGACAATTTCCAGAGATGGAGATTCCATCATCTCTCTAGACAGATTTTTCTACTGCTTAACCAGCATCACAGTGAGAAACTTGTTCCCAATATCCAACCTTAATTCCATCTGCTGAAATTTGAGATCATTGCTCTCAGTCTTGTCCCCTATGTCCCGTATAAGTACACTGCAGGGAATATCACCAGGGATCCTGGTTTTCTCTGATTTAAAAAACAATCCTTAACTTTTGAGTTTAAAAAAGTAACTCCAAATCCACATTTTTCTGTGATTAAAATGAAACAGCACTAAGATATAGATAGATATATACCAGTGTTTCCTTTCAACCATGAAAAATGTTGATTTGGGGTTACTTTTCTTAATCCAAAAAATGGTGATTTTTTTTTAATCAGAGAAAACCAGGATCCCTTAATATCACCATAGTGACTTTGGGCTAAATTCTGTTTCACTGCTAAAGTAACTCTGAATTAGTTTCCATTTTCTTCAGGTTTAAATGACTATACAAAAAGAGATAATCTACTTCGTCTGTGTAGGCATGTAGTTCTATTATACTTTCAAAGGTCAGCCAGCATTACTCCAGAAATGCATTCTACGTCACTGTTAAGAATTGCTGGGATTTCCTATTCATTTCAATAGGAAGCAATTAGGTATCTTCAAAGACAAATCCTCTCTTGCCCAGGTGGCTTGAAGCTCTCCACCCATTTCTATATAGAGCATCATGCCAAATCATGGACAACCAGGTAAAGGGGCCACTTTGGGTTCAAGGGAATTACCAAAGTCAGAAGGAGTAAGCAGATTCCAGGAATGGGCTGGGAGGTTCAGCTGAATATTATACAAA
>NW_017729032.1:169208236-169219996 GCF_001723915.1 Gavialis gangeticus
TTCTATATAGAGCATCATGCCAAATCATGGACAACCAGGTAAAGGGGCCACTTTGGGTTCAAGGGAATTACCAAAGTCAGAAGGAGTAAGCAGATTCCAGGAATGGGCTGGGAGGTTCAGCTGAATATTATACAAATTATAATAAAGCAGATATAACTCTGACATTTTTAAAGGATTTTTTTTTAAATTCAGTGTAAGCCAAGTCAAGAACATTATCATTAAGCAAGGTGCGGAGTCAGAGCATGAGCCCAGTCAATAGCCAGGAGGTCAAATAGATAGTTTAGGTGTAGGGATAAGCTAAATGAGGAAGCCAAAGGATCAGAGAGACTGCAGTGGCAGAGGGCAAGCCAGGTCAGATAGCCAGGAGATCAAGCAGAGAGCAAACAGAGGTAAACACCATTAGGTACAGAAAAGCATTCTGGATAAGAACTGAGTGTGAGCATGATGCCTAGACACTTCCTCCTTGGGGTCAGAGGATTAAATAGGAGAGACTGAAGAGTCAGCCGACCTTGGCCATCCACTCTGGTAGCAGGAAGTGGTGAGTGGTTAGACCCAAATGGAAGTTTCTGACCAGCTTTGCTAGTTCTGGCTAGCTAGCTGGAGAGGTAGCAGAGTGAAGTCACTGGCTGATTTAGGGAGGTTGAGATCTTGGTTTAAGGCTACAGCCTGATGGGGAAATTTAACTTACATTAAGACGGACTATCTCTTAGGAGTTCTATTTCCTCCAACACATAAAAGATGATAGCATCTTAGAATCAGAACCTGACTTCTACATACATTTTTACATCTACTTAAGAGATGGCATTGATACCAGCATAAAGATACACCTTTGGGGTAGGCTAGTGATTAGAATACTTCTCGGGAATATGGAAGGCCTGAGTTCTACAGTCTTATGACTCATCAGGGTTCTGGCAAGTTATGGGGCAAATATGTTAGAGGACAACTCTTTCCCCTCTTATTGAAGCTGGCTGTCTTGGAAGTCAAGAAAGAAAAGATACAGATCCAAAAGGAGACCAAGCAAGAGAGGAAGACTGACTGTGAACCAATGAGGTGGGCACTACCACTAATGCTATTTAAACATTTTTGCCAACAACTAAAATTTTACCAAACAACTAAGTGACAAATGTATGCCACTTATGCTGCTGTCACTTAGCAAAAAATGTTATTGTAAGTATTAACAATAGGAAGGGATCTGGTCCAATGGAGTCACATCAGTGCAAGTGAGATGCGACTACACTGCAATCTGAAAATAAATTGAAAACCAATCATGAGTAGGCCCAGTCCACCTTTTTGTACTAGGTGGATGACTGGTAGGAGGTGTCATGTGAAAAATGTAATTTCATGAGTGATTTGACCATGGAGAGAGCAGGCAGGAGTCCCATGATGTGGGGTAGGCTAGGCTAGAGAATTCAGAGTATTATTAATATGTGAGTGATCCTTCTCTGAAAGGGAAGTCAGAGACCTTGAGGTTTGCTACTAAAATCAATCAGGTTTTCATTTCTTCTCTCACTGGCACATATGCTTTCTTGTTAGGACTTCTGGGTCACATTTTCCAACAGGCCTTTCCTGCATGAAGGAGGGTTATAATGTAGATTCCCACTTCAAAGATTTCCAAATAGTACAGTATGGGTCTATATTCTATCCCAAATAGGATGGAGTTGCATGCTCCATCACCACATGAAGAAATCTGGTTTCTAGCTTCTCTGCATTGCTTATATATTTTTCATAGCGATTATATAACATAAAATGAATAAACAATGCTGGCAATAAGAGCTAACTCCTTCTTTTTCCTGGACTATAATATCATGGCTTTCCTGTTTGCTCTCCTTCTGGCCCTATGAATATTTTTCCTCATAGCTGCCCAGTGGCCTGGATTCAACACAAAATCACTCTCAGGCTGGTCTAGCCTGTGGTTCAGTAGTTAACAGTTTTTTGATGTTAGAAGTGGGCACCACTTTTGCTATTGTGATCAATGAGAAACAGTGACAGGTTGTGGGTTTTAGCTAACTACCTTCAAGAATTTGCCCCATTATTGTAGAAGGAATGTGTGAAGGCTAAAGCTACTTATTCCTTTTGAGGATCTGTTTGTATGAATAAAAGAACATAGCTTTCCAGATCATTGCCTTCTGTTTCTTTTAATCTCTTCTTCCTGTTGTTTTTTATCATCAGGTTACTGCCCTAATTTCTTTAACATTTGTCCTGGCTTCTCTAAATGTCTCCAAAGCAATATGTGCTTTCTTGCCAAGCAATTTCTCCCAGGCCCCAAAAACTCCACTTTTAAATAACATTGATGCATATCTTGCTGTTAACACAGTTCTCTTTGGTCTCTGATTTTTCAGAGCCAGTGCTGGCTTTTATGGAGTCTTGTTATCATTGCCACAAATTCACTGAAGAATTTCAGCAACGTTGATGCAGCATTTTGTTTTAAAGTGTAACAGTTACCCATGACCTTTCCTTCTGGTAGGTGTATATAATAGATTCATTGGTCCAGTCCTCTAAGGTACAGAAGTTACATTTAGATAGATCTAACTAGGGTTAGGTTGATCTAAAGGCCTACTTCTACAGATGTTCAGGGAGGTAAAATCAGGCAAAAAATGATGGGCCCAATATAAATTAGTTCGCCAGAGGCAGTGAACTAACTTAGATCAAGAATTGGTTAATTTACTCTGAAGAAGGTCTGTACCCATATGGGGCACAGCCCCAGGTCTGGAAAAGACCAGAGGCTTGCCTCAACCTCAGGGCTGCCCTATTCCTAGCCCCCACCCACACACACACACCCTCCCACCCCTGGATGGACAACCCCCTTATGGACCTACCAACCCTTCCATCCATGGACCTACCAAACCCCCACCACACCCCCCAGACCCACCAACGCCTCCCCTCCCATGGATCCACTAGCCCCTGGAATCCCACCTGCCCCTCTTCTTACCACTAGTTACTTACTCCAGTTTTCCTGCACAGCTCCCTGACTGGTCCTGGGGTATATTCATGTGACTTAAAATGAGTAATGTGAATGTGGGCCAGGTCAGTGAATTAGTGTACACACCCTAAAGTATTCAGTGCCTGATGCCAGCTCACAGAACTGTAATGCTCTGAATGTTGTTCAATTTAATTTTTCATGGGGTTTCTGCCTAGAACTTCCCACAGCCTAACTTTCCTCAACAAATTAAATGGATGACTATGTCTATTTCCACAGATTTTGCCATTAATTTGCTGTGTGAAATTATATAAATCAATTTTCTTCCCTGCATCTCAGTTAAAATCCATCCATAAAGGAGAATCCTATATACTTATGTTGTGCTGCTTAACTAACTGCTTTTATAAAGTGCTTTAAGATTCTCCTAAAAGACATTTATTAAGGTAAAGCTTTATTAGACTAATAACAAATAGTAAATTGAATAAAGGATCTTAGAGATTAAACCCAGATCTCTTCAGTCACTTCATCCTTCACTTCCAATTACAAATTATAATAAAGCAGATATAACTCTGACATTTTTAAAGGATTTTTTTTTAAATTCAACATTAGCATATTCTCTGATTTAGTTTCCCTTTAAGAATAAAGAAAGGCAGTTCCCCCCGCAAAATGGTCAAACTTTCTACTGTAGGAAAGAAAAATATAATACCCCCCAATGACATATATCCACATTTCTATTTGTCTAGAGGCAAGGTTGTTGTACAGGCTGACAATTTACTTACCTAGATATATTCATATAGGATAAGTAAATCAGGGGGCACGTCTACATGTTCATTAATACATTGTAATTACAGCACATTAAGCTTAGTACCTGTAATGACTAACTTAATGCAACAGAATCAGCACTACTGTGTATTAGCACAGATGAATAGTTTTTCTGTGATGTTACTGTGCAGTAGACTACATCTACTGTGCATTAGTGCATTAGCACGGGCTTTGCCAACCATGCTAATGAGCAGTAAAATTAGTCTTCTCCACATTAAGTGTCTTATGTAGATGTGCCTGTGTCTTCATTAAACATGTAAATAGGGCTACAACCTCCAAAGTAGGACTTCCTAGGCCTCTAGTGAAGCTATTTGGGAACAGGGGTAGGGGACAGTTTAGATGGACCCTGCATATATATTCCCCCTGCCCCTTAGCATCCAACCTGCTACTTTGAGATAAAGGAAACTAGGCAGTATGGACCTGTGATCCGACTCAGTAAGGCATTTCCTATGTTATTAGCTGGTATCCTAGTTTTCTCTGATAAAAATAAAAAAAACCCAATTCTAAGATTAACAAAAGTAACCCAAAATTTACATTTTCTGTGATTAAAATAAAACACCACTCATATGTACATCTATATATGAGTGATGTTTCATTTTAACCATGGAAAAATGTGGATTTTGGGTTCCTTTTTTAATCTGAAAATTAGGGATTTTTTTTTTATCAGACAAAACTGGGATCCCTGCTAATAACATAAATGCCTTATTGAGTGGGATCATAGGTCCATACTGCCTAGTTTCCTTTATCTCAAAGCAGCAGGTTGGATGCTAACAGGCAGGGGGAATATGTATGAAGGCCCACCTAAACTGACCTTTCCCGTACCCCTCTTCCCATATTGCTTCACCAGTTAAAGGCCTAGGAAGTCCTACTTTGGAGTTTGTAGTCTTATTTCATGTTTAATACCCACTGGGCACATCTACATAAGACACTTAATGAGCAGAAGACTAATTCTACTGCTCATTAGCACAGTGGGCAAAGTCCGTATTAATGCGCTATTGCATAGTAGATTTAATCCAGTGCACAGTAACATCACAGAAAAGCCATTAATCTGTGCTAGTGCCTATTATGTTGCATTAAGTTACTATCTGTCATTACAGGTACTAATTTATATATATCTATATAATATTTTTTTTATGTATATGTATATGATGTATATGTATATATACACACACACACACATAACTTGCATACATTTATATATTAGTGGTGTTTCATTTTAATCATGGAAAATGTGGATTTTGGGTCACTTTTTTAAATCCTAAAATTGGGGAATTTTTTTATCAGAGAAAACCAGGATCCCTGGTTATTAGGCATGAATGATACTTTGGTTCCCCCAAAAGCAAATGCCATTTGTTGTAAATAATGGTTCCAGTTTTATGAGAAATTGAATGTTTTTTGCAAGCAGTAAGCACCCTGCTTCCCAAAGTGAAGGGGAAAAGATTCAAATAAGATAAAATGATGTCTGAATCAACAATGGTTCCACTGTGTTCAGCCACAATGTAATGCACTAATGGAGTGAGCAGTACAGAACAGAGAGGTTTAAAGAACAAACAAAAAAGGCCCTATATATACCCCAGAAATATTAGCTCTGCTGAACTATATCTCAAATGCCACGGGTCACTTAAGTAAGCTCAATTCAGCTGATTTGGGTAGTTTCAGGGCAGCATTACCAACTTTATAAATAAATCTTCATTTTAATGCCTCGCTTAAAGAGTGTGAAGTTAAAATGTATGCTAGATCAATGTGAAATACCCATTGTACCTGTTTAGCTTTGAAGAGGCTAAATGAAGCAGCAGGGAGAAAAAGTTACATAATTTACACTGTGGAAAATACAACCTCCATGTTAGGTAGACAACATCCTTGCTTGATACAACAAATTCTGTTTTTGGTGGTCTCAGGTGACAACTTCTATCATTCCACTACAAGGATCTTTTTTCAGTTACTCATTTCGGATATCATAAGCACTACAAAAATCTTCCCAGGGAAAATAATGGGCAAAGATCAATTAATCTATATGATAAGATAATTACTGTACTGTGTTTTGCTCACTGCTAACTGGTGACAGAGGGCAAGCCCCTTCATATAATTTATAAAGAGTAATTCCTAAGGGGTGATTGTTTTTGCTGGTGTTATTGTGGTAATTCTGAGAGGCCTGTCTCTGTTGTGCTGGAATTTGTAAAATACATAATGAAAAAAGGTCCCTGCACAAAACTGCTTACAGTACAAACAGATTGGGAGGAAGTAAGAATTATAATTAGCTTAGATAGCCAAGGTTTGACAGGATCTTGAGCAGGCCAAGGAAAAGAAGAGCCTATCTGATATATCTGGTCCTTTATGAGCTGGAGTCACCTGTTCACAAACCTCTGGTGCCTGCTGTACCTCCTTTCTCACCTGCCATGTCTTTGTTCTTTCTACTTCAGCTTGGGAGTCTGGCAGCGGAGCTGGAGTGCCCTCTCACTGGGTGTAGTGTTCTCCAGGCTCCTCTCTTTTCTCCCTCTGTCTTGACCTCATGGGCAGGTTCTCCCTTTCAGGTCAGTTTCTCAATATCCTTCATTGACTGTCAACCTTTCTTGCACCTGTAAACTTTGTTGGGGTCTCAACCTACCAGCTTTAACCCTTTTTTTCTTTGGCTGGGGTCATTAGCTCAAGGTCCACTCTTTTGGTCCCTGCTCCTGGGCCTGTCTCTGCCCAGGCCCAGGAGTCCTGTCTCTGCCCTTCTTTTGCAATGCTTTGACTCTGGGTCCTCAGTCCCTGTCCCCAGGCCTCTTAGAGCACCACTGGGATATTCTCTATCCTGACAGTCCCAACCCAAACTACTCTTAAGTTCATAAACAAAAACAACTAAAAAAATTGAGCTAAGCATCCACTTAGCAACAGACGGTCCCAGTTTCTGGTAAGATATAAAAATAAAGAAACTGAAAGTAGTGCTCTCCACCACTGTTCTAGGCACTCCAGCTCCACTGCCTCACATGGGCACATGAGAGCAATTCCTCCCCACATGAGCACAATTCCTACCCTGCTGCAATGCGCACCCTTGTGCTCCTCACCTCTCCCCCCCAAGTACTGCACAGGGTTACCTCCCTCACTGTTGCACCACACGAGGACAACCCCCTATGTGTAGCCCAATTCCCCACTACTTCTGTGAATGGTCCCATATTCAACCTCAGCCCCCCACCGTGCCACTTACCATACTGCCTGGTCCCCTGGGGCACAGCCAGGAAGCAGTAGTTGGAGAAGGAAGGGAAGCCCAGAATCTCCAGCTGAAGCCAAACAATGGGAGAAGTGATGACAAGGTAGGAGCCAGGGAATCACAACTTAACACCTTACAGGCCCCTCGAACACCAGTTAGACAATGCTGTTCTAGGCATATATTTCAGGTCAAAGACATGTCTCCTTTCATACAGATATCCCAACCTGACCCAGAGTAATGGATGCAGTACTCTCTCATCTAATTTAGCACTAGTGTAGGTTGTTACATCACCAGCAGGTTGCTTTTAGATTTTTAACTATGGAGTTGTGGCATACATATATGGTAAAGTATATGGTAAAGTGCAGTTAATATCTCCTTAAATTGCTCACCCATGAAAAAAGAGGAATGGTTTAATGCATACTCAGGAAAGAGAATCAAGTGAAATACCTACCACTGGGGATGATGACATGTAGATTTCCATTCCAAGGGAAGTAGTGATGGCTCCTACCCTGGGGGTCTTTAAGAGGAGGCTCGACCTGGCTGGAGTCATTTGAGCCCAGTTTTCTCTCCTGCCCAGGGCAGGGGTGTCAGACTAGAAGATCTACAAGCTACCTTCTGACCCTACATCTATGAATCTATGAATTGTTTGAGATTCCACATTCTGACTTCATTTTGCTAATATCTATACGCATTCACAAGACACAGACATTGAATTAATATGTGCAGTATCCAACCTGAGCTGTCATACACCCTCTTCCTATTGCACTGCATCTTTGTTTGCACAGTTGAAAAGATACTAAGGAAAGATATAATCTAACCCAATGTTTTTATCCCTTTAAGAAAGTAAAAGTGATCCAGGTGTTGCTATGAGAATTTAGCACTTGGGTGAATTTAATTCCCTGCTGTCCCAGAGATATCTCTGTGACTTTGAGCATGTAACGAATCCTCTTTGTGCCTCAGTTCCCCATTTATAAAACAGGGATGATAATAGCTGTCCCCACACAAAGTTGTGTAGTCATATACATCAACTTTTTGAAGCATACATCTACAACAAAATCAGATAGATAAAACCGATAAATGCTAACACTGAAGAGCTTTCTTTATGTTCCTAGTTCAATAGCTGAAATTCCAGCACCAAAGACATTTTTCAGTGAAACAAAAATGTGGATGCACTGTGTTTAAAGTCCTCTTTATATGTTATTTTTTTTGTAATCCAAATCATCTAGAACAGGACTACTCAAGCCTGAGCCATGTCATCTGTCTCATGGGACTCCTCATGGGTTCAGAAATTTGGCAGTGAGGGATTGATGGCAATTAACACTGCCACTGATCCTTCACCACCAAATTTCCAAGCCCCATGTGGCTGGATAGGGCTCCAGCCAGGTCAGCCCAATAAAGAGGGATCAGGCCCCAGCCATGCCTGCTCCACATGGCTCAACACCCAGCCAGGGCTCTCCCATGCAAATGAATGAGGTCCGGACCAAGCCAGTACCACACAGAGGTATCAGGTCCTGGCATAGCTATTCATACATGGGCAGATCAGATTCTGGCCACATAACCCTTGCACAGCTGGATCAGGCTCCAGCTAAGTAAATGTCATGCAGCTGGATCAGGCCCACAGACTGGATTCAGCCTGCAGAATGACCTGGCACTGCACATTCAGTTCACAGGACCAAAGTGTTGGGCAGCACTGATCTAGAATTTCTTCGGCTAGTTAACTGGAGTGATGTGTCATAGAAGCATTGATAATATGTATTTCCTGTTGAATAATTAATGTAGAATCTGACCCATTTTTCAATCATGTGGCAGAGGAGAGAGTCAAGAAAATTCACTGTTGATCAACTTTCCTGTTATTAAAAATCAGGAGCAATTTGTCTAAGAAATGCGACCCTTGCCATTTGTTCTTGTATCCCCCATGAATGGTGAAATCTGTGAATAAGGCACAGAGTTCATGAATGCCATTTGCATTCATGAACTCAGTGCCCCCAGTGGCTGGTGGGGAGGGGCAGGGGGATGGCTGCTTTGGTGATGGCAGGAATATTTGAAACCACGAACGCCAAAACCGTGAATAGTGATTGTTTCCTGTATACATTATCAACTGTGTTCTCGGTAACTGTTATTTCAAAACATGGCTATCCCTGATTTTAGAAACCACAATATGTAGTATATGCTTGATTCCTCAAATTGCTTGACATAGGGGTGGTAAGCATGTTAAGCATGAGTTTCCTTTTTAACTGATTTAAAAGGATGAAGAAATTCAGTCCACTAAATCGAGAGCAGAAGAACATTTGGTTTGCCTATCCAGTGCTTGCTTCCATATCTCTGTGTAGACTTTTTTATTCTAGAAGTAGTCTCTCAAATATTCAGAATAATAGCTGGCCTGTAATGGTTAGTTTCTTGCTTCAGCTGTTATTTTTAATCCATTGTTAACCCACTGACACTGGAATTTCTTTTTTCAAAAGTTCTCTAAAGTGCTGCATATTTTGTATTATATACACAACACACCAACAGGGTTAATTGGAATGTCAGTGACAAGAACATTTAAGAAACAATGACTAACATCTTTACACATCTCTAAAATAATATTTGTACTCATTTTAATATGTTGAGTATATCCCTCCAGATCCCTGACCTGCACTGTGGAGCAATAAAAAAGAAACTTCCTTCAGGGAGTCCTTCACAGATTTAGCCTTACTTTGGAAATTTAGGGCACTGACATATGTGCGCTACATGCCGTAATTCAGAGCACTTCATAGAAAGTGCCCTGAGTTACAGCAATCCCCTGAACCCAACAGACATTTGCTGTTGGGTCCAGGGAGGGTAGGGGATGAAGCTCCAGTCTGGAGCAGCTGTGTGTCTGCAGCCACTCTCCCCTATACCCACCCTCCCTCCTTCCCAGCTCTGGTGCTGTCTCCAAAATGGGAGGAAAGGAAGGGAGCAGAGGAAGCTTGATGTGGGGTTTGCTCAGCCTGTGCTGGTGGGTGGGGTGGGTGGATTAAAGTCCCCCCCAACTCCGAGCAGGGGGATTTTAATCCACCCACCTTACCCTCCAGTGCAGGCTGGGTGAACTGCAGATGAAACTCCTTCCCCTCCCTTCTTCCCCTCCCATTCTGAAGACAGCGCCTGGGGTAGGACTGGGCTATGTCATCCCAGCCCTGTTGCCAACAAAAGTTAATGAGATGCTCTCCTTTGGAGTGCCTTCATCTTAACCCTCACAGATTGTCATGTGATCAGGCACTTTTAAAGCATGTTGCAGCCATGCTCTTCTGTCAGGGCTTCAGGTCCCAATCACACAACAAACCATCACTTCTGTCAGTGCTCTTAGTGTCATGTGAATATTCCTCAAGTCAATACATCCTACAGTGATAAACAGGCATTCTGGCCTTCTCTGATCTAAAAACTCCCCAATTTTTTAGTTAAAAAAGTAACCCAAAAGCCACATTTTTCCATGATTAAAATGAAATGCCACTAATACATACATATGTAGTGGTGTTTCGTTTTGATCATGGAAAAATGTGGATTTGGGGTTACTTTTTTAACCCAAAATTGGGGTTTTTTAATCAGAGAAAACCTGGAACCAGGTCACCTGTCCTCTGCCACTAGGGCAGAGGGAGAATTTCCCCCTCCAGCCCCTCAGTAAGGTCTAGTGGTAGCTTAGCCTTGCCCCCAGAGGTGTGATGAGGGGAAAAGTACCTCGAGCCCCACACCTCAGCAGGAGTTCCTCCAGCCCAGGTAGGGTCCCCCAGCCCTGCTGCCTTGCAGAGGCAAAATTTCCTCCTCCCACCCCTCAACATGGTGCTTTCTTAGCCTCACCCCCACAGGTACAGTGGGGGGAACAGTCCCTCCCACCCAGGACTGAGCTGATGCCTGGCATCAGCCCACATGGGGGGATCCTCACACCTCAGTGGGGGGGTTCCTCACCTTAGGAAGAGTCCCCCAAGCCCTGCCACTGGTGCAGAGGGGGAATTCCCCCCTCCCACCCTGCAGTACAGCCTGATGCCAGCTTAGCCAGGTCCCCACAGGTGCAGGTGGGAAACAGTACCTCCATCGTGGTGCTGAGCCAGCACTGGGCTGTGAGGAGGGGTGGTAAGGAGAATTCTCACTGGACACCAGTGGCAGGGCTTGGGGGACTCTGCCTGAGGTGAGGGAACCCCCCACTAAGGTGTGGGGATCCCCCCATGTGGGCTGATTCTGGGTGTAGGTTCAGTCCCAGGCTGGAGGGACTGTTTCTCCTTTGTACCTGTGGGGGGAGGCTAAGCCAGCACCACGCTGAGGGGTGAGAGCAGGGCATTCCCCTTCTGAACTGGTGGCAGGGCTCAGGAGACCCTGCCTGGACAGGGGAAACCTCTGCTGAGGTGTGAAGATCCTTCCACATGGTCTGATGCCCAGTGCCAGCTGGCCACAGGCTCAAGGGACTGTTCCCCCCCTGCCAGGGGGACAAGAGGTGACTGAGGGGAACTTGCTGAGCATCCAGTCAGGGATAACTTCCATCATTCCATTAGAAGGATCTTGTTTCAGCTACTCATTTTTTTATATTCTAAGCACTACAAACATCTTCCCAGGGAAAATAATGGGCAAAGATCAATTAATCTAGCTCATAAGGTAATTAATTGTTCACTTCAAGCTGGTGACAGAGGGCAAGGTCCTTCATATCATTTATAAAGAGTAATTCCTAAGGGATGGTTGTTTTTGTTGGTGTTATTGTGGTAACACTGAGAGGCCTGTCTATGTTGTGCTGAAAGTTGTAAAAATACATAATGAAGAAAAGGTCCCTGCACAAAATTGCACTGGGGGCCCTCAGTAGTGGCCAGCAGGCTCTAGTGCCCCCCCC
>NW_017729032.1:169220139-169238329 GCF_001723915.1 Gavialis gangeticus
CCTAGTGCCCCCCCCCCCCCCTCGGCTTCTGGCCTGGGCCATTGCAGGCATTTGGCTGCCTTTCAGGATTCAAAAGTGAATATCAGTTCACTTCATTATCAGTTCACTCTATGTGCATGTAGATGCACATGCTTACTGCATAGTAAACTGTGCAATAAAGCATCTTGTGTAGATGCATACATTCATGATGAGTTACATATGGAGTGCATTGATTTTAAATTGTGGAGATCAAGATTTTTTAAATTAGTATTAAGATTTATACCTCATCCTCTTGAAAAAGGCTCAGAGCAGCTTATACTCAGTGGCAAACAACCTATAGATAAGAAAAAACAATAGACTTTCTAAATGGTACCTAGTGGCTTAATGTCCATATTTCAATATCTAAGCATCCTTATTATGAAAAATATGGAAACGTGGAATTTCCTATTAAAGTCATTTGGAATTGTAGGTTTCTTTGGTTTTAAAATAAGATTTCTGGCTGTACTAATATTATACTTGTACTATATAATGCATGTATATAATGAATTTCTTTAGGACTGCAGAACACATTGCAAGTATTCTTTTACAAATTCACTGTTGAAATATTCATTTGCACTAGTTATGAAATATATGAAGCATTTGCTCTTTTTGTATGTCAGTTTTCACTTTTTTCCCGAGCCGTTCTGTTTTAATTTGAGAAGTAAATTTTACGTTGGAAAAAATAAGGTTTTTTTTCTTCTTTTTTTCTGGCAAAGAGAAACATTTTGCTATGTCTATCCCTGGAAGTTGTGATTTTGGCTCTAGGAGGTCCTGTTTCTGTTTCTGACAGGATAAGTAGTGACCAGTTTATTATCTTGGTTTGTACTGTTTACAGAAATGGATATCTACACAGGTTGGATACACTAAGGCCTTTTATAAACAAAGTTTTTCTGAGAACATTTTGTTCTCAGCAGGTTAGCTCAGTGCATGCTCAGAAAGCATTTGTAGTAGCATTTTAGCATCAATTATTGTACCTGTCTTCAAGAAACAGTGCTGCTTGTCTTACTGTGCATGGATACAATACAGTCGAAGATTAGAACATGAAGTTTTCTTTTGCACCATAGCACAGTAACCAAAATGGTATCGGATGGTTCTTGCCCCAAGAGCTAAGCAAGAATAAATTAGCTGGTGTAAATCTTGTTCGTTTATCACTTGATATTGCCACCATACAAGGAAGGGACACAGGCAAAGTGCTAGTAGAAGTAACTGCAGTCATGTACAATAATAACTACTATATAATAGACAGACAAGCAGGGGCAATGAAATACATGAAAAGCAGAGATACTGATAGACAGACAGACAGAGGATTTTTACAACATTGACTTTGGTTGGTATACTCCAGATTTAAACTAGTAAATGAAATTCTTATTCCATACTGGAGGGTTGTATGTTATTTAAGTCTTATTTTAGACTAGATGTTGGCCACATTTTCTGGTAGGAGGGCTGGAATTATATAGCTCGGTTCAGAGGTGGATGGGCACTGGGACCTGGCTGCTGCCTGGCTCTGAAAAAGCCCTTCTCTGCTGGAGACTGTGTTGTTCAACCACAGCGTGACATGGACACAACACCTGCTCCACTGTAGTGCCAGGTAGCTGACTGTGGCAAGGCATAAGGAAAGGTGCCCTCCACCAGAGCCCTGGGTGCCTAGGTGAGGCATAATGCAGGGAGAGCTCCCCTCCACCCATGTCCCTGGTACCCCTGCAACACAGTGTAGAGAGAGCCCTATACCACTGAATACTTCTGAAGGCATGGCTCCAAAGGCCAGACCCAAAGGCTCCACAGGCTGGATTCAGCCCTCAGGCTGTAGTTTGCTGACCCGTGCTTTAGACTATTTTTAAATGTGTAAGGTATTTAAGCCTCTGTACAGGGTGCAATCACCCAAAAGCCCCCCAGTGGGTAAAACTGGTTTAAAAATATGTTTCCCCCAGCTATTTAAGTTGGTCTAATAAAAGGTATCAGATTCACGCAAAGAACCTTGTCTTCCTATGCCCTTAGATCAACACAGCTAAAACCTACACCCCCATTGGGTAAAGCACTTATTGGTAAATACGTGCTTATCTTTAAATAAATGACTTGTTTCATTTACTTCAATGTGTGTGGCATGCATAAAGCTAATCACATGTTCAGATGCTTTACTGGAGTGGCTTCAAAGTGAGAGAAATACCATGTCCAGAGAATGGATTGTATCACGTTTAAGGAAGCTTTACAATGAAGCAGTGTTTAAAGTAATGTTCCAAGAGGATTGTTCCACAAAGACTTAAATGCAATTATAATTTCCTCTTAGTTGTATACTAGCTGCCCACTGAAAGTATAAAAGGACTATAGACTATATAGCAGCAGTTGAACACCTACCTTACCTGGGTCTTGTAAACCAGGTCTTTGCCAGAAGCTACATGTTAGATGTCTGATGAATAAAATGGCATTTAGTCCATACTGGGCATCAAGAGGTTCATTCTATTTCACTTTGAAGACCCACACCGTGAACTGATTCATTTCAATGGGAAACACTTAGACATCTCTAGAAAAGTTGCCTGGTTATACAAGAGGCGCCTGGCTCTCTATTCATTTCAAATTGTAAATAAAGTTAGACCCCTCAAGGGAAAATTGAATCATTTCTGAAAATAAAGCTACATTAGGAATTGTCTTAACATGATTTGTACTATTACACAAGCAGAAATAGGATATCACTGGATGATAGAGCAGTGGCATAAAATCCTACCCTAAATATTTAGATTTGCAAGATCTTGATAAACTCTTCTAAAGTGCTATCTATGTCCCCTAAGTTTCATTTGGGAGTTGAGGGTACTTAGAACTTCTCAGGAGTGTTCAATATATGGCAAACTGAACTCAAGATATGCAAGTTCTTCTAGAGTCCCTGATTAATGTATAGGAATAATACTTTAGCTTCTGGGTCTTCTTAAATAATTATCCAATTGCTGCAATTTTCAGGTGAAATATGAACTAAAATGACTAATACACATTTTTTTTAAGCTTATTAATCCACTTAGGTACTTAGAGTATCAAAGGGTTCCTTTTTTTCTGTTCTTTCTTTGGCTTACTTGTACCATGTAAGAAAAAGTTATTGCTGCTGGCAAATTTGAAGGATAACATCAGGTTCATAAAGCAAATGCTGTCAAACAATGAATAAAAACTAGAATTTGCTCCTAAGCAGCCTAGACCTTAGGCAATGAAATCATGTTTAAGAATCAGGTACCAGTTTCAGTACAAGGAAACAAATTGGATTACTAATTTTTGCCTGATGTTGTTCAGTCAAGTGGAAGGTTTGATTTCACATGAACTTTACCACGTTGTGGAAGTGTCAGCCAAAAGTCAAATGGCCATAACCCTCCTATCCTCAGATGCTGATTATCCAGATACGTTAATCCTACTCTAGTCTCCCACTGCACATTACTGGAATACACACACACACACACACACACACACATTCTTCATGCACATTGGAATTTAATTACTTGCCAGTAAATCAATCTATAACTATAGACTATTAAAAAGGAAAATCAAACTTTGAAGTTATTTTTAGATATATAGATGTAGGATGATTATCATCTAACCTTGTTCACCTTTTTGAACGAGTGAAAAGTTGAGTGCTCTATATCTATGGTGCTGGCAATGGCAATACAGAATGATCTCTGTACAGTGACAGAATACTGTTTTTGTACTAAATATGAGTATAATGTCAGATACCCATAAGTGCTATATATACATTAACCAGTCCAGGGATACATTTCTCACTATTATACATATGTTAAAAAGCAAGGTGAAAGATATGCTAAAATAAGCCATTATTATATGATTAAGAATGTCAGTGGAAGCGTACTGTGATACCCAAAAGCTTGCCTCTGTTTTCCCCAACCATGCAATTGGACCAATAAAAGAGCAGTAAAAGATATTACCCACAAGGGTCATGTCCAGACAAGAAAGGCCTTGCGCTATATAGTACTGCAGACATGTCTGCAGTGCCATATACAGTATGGCTGTGTGAAGCTTCGGTCCCCAATTCAATTCAGTGGAGATTTGGCCCAATTTTGTGGCTGAATCTCTGAATCCAAATCAAATCAGAGGACCCTTTAATCCCTTTGAATTGAAATGGAACCCTCTGAATCAATCTGGAGAGATTCAGGAAGATTTGGTGATTTGGACATAGACACAGCTTTAAATGTTTTTTCTACATACCTCTAGGTAGCAGGGGCTCATGAGTGCTACAATACTAGGGCACATGGAGTGTCCCACAGAAGCACGGAGGGCTCCCCAGTGTGCTCGGCACCAGACCTGGAAGTGGACCAGAAGCACTTCCGGTCCACTTCGAGGTCCACTGGGGAGCGTGCTGGCGGGGGCCCCCCCGCACTCCTGTGGGACACTTCATGCTCCCCAGCATCGCAATGTTCACAAGCCACGCCTGCTACCTCAAGGTATGTAGAAAAAACTTTTAAAGTTGTGTCTATGTCTGAATTACTGATTCTCTGAATCAGCATCAAATCTTCAGATTCAGCTGAATCAGATCAGGGACAGTAATCTGAATCAACGAATCAAATCACTGTTCTTGATTCAGGCCGAATCCAAATCCGAATCGAATAGGGCCCGCTTCACCCTAATATACAGTATATTCAGCTGTTCTCTGCACTGCAAGGGAACAGCATGGGGTGCAGGGAGGGGATTTGACCCCTGGATATCCAGAATTAAAAAAAACCTGTGCAAAAAAACCCAAAGTGGTGCATGCAGGAGCAGTGTGCACCACTCAAAACCAGAGCCTGGCCTGCCAGAGCCATGTTCAACCTGCTAGCCAGGCTCCAACCAGCAGGAACACCACTGTTACAACCCCAGGAATACCCCAGAATCCCAGGTAAGGCTGCTGGGGCCAGAGCAGTGTTGGCCTCCCTGCTGCCGGAACAGGGGGACATTCTCCCTGTCCCAGCATTAGGCACCTCTCCCAGTCCAGGAGACAGCTGACTCCTGGCCCTGTGCTCCCTACCAGCCCCTGGGACAGCACCTGGGGGAGCCTGGAGCTCTCACCAGAGGTGGCAGAGATACAGGAAACTTGGTGCAAAAAGGAGCAAATCTACCTAATCCCCACATGTCAGATGCCTATCCAAAAATGCTTACACTGGATTAGTATACACCAAAATAAATCTAGTCTAGAGTAAATACATGTATAGACATGCCCTCTGTATGAAAAATTTACCATTATTTGCTTCAATATGACACATATTTCTAAAGTAAGTAATTTCTTGGTTCATTTTTAACACACTTCTTTCCTATTGGTGTCAAAGTTCTTATAAGGTCTAAAATTGGTGGTGATTTTGTTACTGTCTTGAACTGCAGCTGAAGGAATGTCACAGAAGTGTTAATGCTTACTCACGTAAAAGCAAGAACACATAGCAATACTATGTTACCTTTCATGTCTGTATTTTGGGTACTATTTAAACCTCATGGCATTGGCTTCAAGTTACAACATAATTTAATTCAATTTTCACAGAAAAAAATCTTTCTAACTTTATTTTTATTGATGTTTGATCCAAATTTTAATAAAGGAACATTCAGAAATGAAACATGAACTCCAAAATTCTTGTTGTGTGGCGTTTGATTGTATTAATTTGCTGCTAAACAGGCAGATGTGAAGATGTTTGGAATAAAATGTTCTAAAAAAAATCCCATATTTTGGCACTGGATTTATGACCCAGATACCTTGTTCTAGGTAGACCCAAACCCTCAGACTGACCATGACCTTTCCATTCAATAATAGGCACATTTTATTGATACACAGTGATAGGAGATAAGAATAATGCAAACAATTTTATATCTACCAGTCCTAGACTTGTCACAGAGGAAAGGTACATCTGACCAGTATGTGAGCTTCACTCTGAGATTCTTTCTTGAATGTCAGATGTCAGCAGCCTGGAGGTTGAAGACCACTGCCCGCTACCCCTGCAGTGGGGTGGGTATGGGGTGGGTGTCCTCCATCTATGGTGGCCTTGTGTTGCCAACTCAGGGACCTTTTCCTGCTCTGAAATCCCTCCTTTTGTATTCTTTTTCTCCTCTGATGACACTTCATTCCCAGGCATTGTTGAATGGTTCCCCTGTGGTCATCATACTGTCCATGTTCTGTCTTGTCAGCATATTCCTTTGTTCCACAAACCCATCACATGCACACATATCTTAATTCAGGCTCTTACTGGTCTCCTAATTTGGGCTGTTTACCAAAACCAGAAATCCCAAGGGGTCTGCAATTTGACCTGGCACCAATGCTTCAGAGCCCCTTACCTCTGTTTGGGTACACTCTTCATGTTATGGAACAGTGTGGTATGTCTTCAATTTCTCAGCCTGTGTGTCTGTTGACTTTAGAAACAGTGGGCCTTGAAGGCAACTTTGTCATAAACAGGCTTTTTTAAATCAGTTAGCCCTTGCCATTCCCTGGACCATTGTTCTGATGCATATCTCCTTTACCTACACACCAGTGCTTAAAAACAAACCTCTAAATACCATTTTCTAGCCATCACCATAGAACATCAAAATCCCCAAGACAGTTTGGAGAATCTTAGCTCTTATAACTACATGATATGCACATTTGAACTTAATATGAACTTCACATTAACTTAATTCTTGACTTAAAGATAACCATGTCTCTATACATGTTTTCATCAGCCATGGTAATCTCTCTTGTTCATTACTTGGAATTTTGTGATAGATTTAGTGTTTCTTTTAAAGACAGTTTTTGAGGTAATGACATCATTAGCAAGCTCTGGAATGACCACACAGGATAGTTTCTCAATATATTTAAGTCTTTCTAGGTCAGGAGTGGACAATTATTTTGGCTGAAGGGCTATTTAATGAGCTTCAGTGAGCTGTCATTCAGGTAGCTCCGCCCCTTGACAGGTGCCCTCTGGGTATAGTGGGGTGTACATGGGAGGCCCTCCCCCTCCAAACGTGCTCTCTTGAGCTGGTCAGCAACTGCCCTCTCCCCTGCCCAACAACAGCCCAGAGCCCATGCACCCTGCAGCACCTTCCCACCACTGCCCCAGCCCCACCCCACACCCGCTCCAGAATAAACCCATTGGGAGTGGACCAACTAGAACCCACAAGCACAGCCTTGATCCCAGCTTACCCCATGCCTGCTCTGTGTCCCCCACCCATGGCACTTCCTGCCACCCCCTGGTCATGCAGCAGGGCTGGGGCAGCTCCATGACTGGACTGCCTTTCTAGGCAGCCCAGGCAGCAGCATCTCCTTCTGACTGCTGCTGCCACTGGCCCCATCCCTGTGGTACCAGTGAGTACCCGCACCAAGACCTGCCCAGCCCACCCCATGCCTGCTCCAGATTCACCCACTCTGAGCAGCAGCACCAGCGGTGGTGGCCAAGCAGAACCTGTTCCTCAGCATGGAGGAAAAGCAGTCCCTACTCTTTACCACTGCCTGGCCTTTCTTGCTGCAGCTGCCCAGAGCCCATGCTGGACGGCCTTGTGTCTCTGCCACTGTCACCACCACCTCTGTGCATAGCAGTCACAGGGCAGCTTGGGCATGGGCTCTGGGCACCTGCAGCAGGAAGAGCCCAGCAGAAGCCAGGGGGAGATGCCACAGGCAAGTCCAGAGCAGGTGTGGGGCAGCTCAGGTCGGGGTTGTGTGTGTCATTCCCCACCGGTACCATGGGGTTGGGGCCAGTGGCAGGAACAGCAGAAGGAGCTGCCACTGCCTGGAATGCCTAGAAAAGAAGTTCAGGTGCAGAGCCTCCCCAGCCCAGTTGTGCCCAGGAGACAGCAGGACATGTCACGGCCAGATGGTGCCTGGGCCAGCTGAGACCAAAGGACCCATTGTGGGCTGCACACAGCTCATGGGCTGTATTTTTTCCACCCCTGCGCTAGATCCTAGGGTTTCAATTTAATTTTTTGTAAATTTAGAAACTGGAAAGGATGATTGGATGAGAAGACACTTCACTAATAATCCAGAAAAACTTCTATAGAGGAAGTTTCTATCACGATGTATTCCTAATGACCTTCAGTTTTGACATTCCAGATGTAAAACATGCTTAACTACATGCTTTTTTTAAAAAGTGTTTGAAAAGTCACTATGGAATATATTTCCCAGAGAAATTATAAAGTCTGCACCCACCCTCTCAAAGTGGCTTCTAAATATGTTGTTCCCATTGCGATTCCCAGTGAATATATACCTAGCTTGTGCCATTTATTACTGCCCATACTCAACCTGTTTTGAGTCTGGACTATACTCCAGGCCAGGGAAGGGAGTCTCTTTGGTGTGATGCTTGAATTGTATGAAGGGAAGCAGAAGGGAACTACAACAGACTATGGTTTTCCCTGTGATCTTACCATTCTGCACATCATAGGAGTAAAAAACACCTATGCAATATGGAATAAATATAGCCAAGTAAAACGCCATCTGAAAGACTGCTTTTTTCTCTTAATGATTTTGCGCCATCTCCCTCACTACTTCCTTATCTACCACTCTTGTCACCATGATACCATTAGCAAAATAAGGATCTTTGTCAGGAGCTTTTCAGAAGTGTTTTTGGTGTCTAAAGGCTTGAGTGTCTGTATTATGTCCTATACAAACCATACTACAGATGCAAACAATTTTATTTGTGTGGTTGCTGCATTTGTGTTATGTAATACAAATTATTGCTGGCTGTTTTTGCTTATTAAAAAATCCTGATGATACCCTAAAATATTCTGGTTGGCATTAAAGCTATGTAAATCATTTCCAGCCTATGCTGAATGTTTATGTACTGCTTCTCTTTGTCACAAGGGCAGGCATTCACTTTTTGTGATAAAGAAGACTTTGATAGAGAACCAAGAAATAAAAAAATTTCACAGTCCAGAGCCATAAGATCTACTTTAAAGTAGATGGTAAAACCATCTTCAAAAAGGGGAAGATCATCTTCAAAAAGGGGAAGAAGGAGGACCTGGGAAACTATAGGCCAGTTAGTCTTACCTTGATCCTGGGCAAGCTTTTTGAGAAAGTTATTCTAGCGCATATTCACGAGGGGCCAGCAGGGGAGGTCATGCTTAGGGGCAACCAACACGGGTTCATTAGTGGCAGGTCCTGTCAGACCAACCTGGTGGCCTTCTATGATCAGATCACCAAATCTTTCAGCGTCACCATGTATCTCCATGATGATAAAATGGCACTGGTGCACTTTGAAATAAAACACATCTGATGAGCTTTAGTTCAAAATGTCCCACTGCCAATTTTTCAGCACAGGGATGCACAGCGACACTGATACATATGATGTGCAGGCATTTTTAATTAGCACAGATTGCTAATTAAAGCACCCAGAGCTGCTTTCAGAACCACATGCAAAAATGCCTTCAGTGTACAAACATTAAAGCAAATTTTACTAGATCAAAAATAGTGAGCTTTGTAAAAACTTCTACTTTTCCCAACAAGGTAGAAGTCACCTTGGGTAGAACTTCTATCAACTGAATGACCACTAGTATACTTACCCTATCAGCAGAATCTCCTATTCTATCCTCCATCATTTGGAAAGCCCAGCCCTTTTTCACAGCCCTGGTGCTGTGAAGCTGTTAGGCTTGCCACCCTGAGCAGGTAGGGGAGCCCCACCTGCCAGGACTCAACACCAAACCCTCAGCCTCCACCTCCCCTGCAATCTGGACCTGACATCTGAAGGGGCACATGTGCACTTTGAAAGGGAGAGAGAGAGAGAGAGAGAGAGAGAGAGAGAGAATGAAAGATATGGACTGGCATAACCCAACCCCCCTCCATGAGCAGCATCCAACCTGCCAAGATCTGACCTACCAGGCCCCAATCTGCCAACATGTGACCCTGACTAGGAACTGCATCCACCAGCTGGATCCAGAGGTGAAAGGATCTGTGTCAGCCTGCTGGAAGTAAAATTGTTAGCCTTTTCTACTTAAAAGCTTGACAATGGAGATGGAAAGAGGGACTGCTGTGAATAGGGGGTTATGGTACCATGGGGCAGCTGGCTAGTTAGACTGACTCTTGGATGTTGTCAGATGTCTCCAGAAAGACTGGGGAGCCTGCAAAGCATGCTGCAGTGCATGGTCTTGGCTCCCTTGGCTGGCTGCTATTGGGAGCAAAGTCTGTCTGTAGAGCACACATCAGCCCCCTGAATGCTTGTACAGTGTTCAACTAGTAGGGCCTCCAACTGCCGACTTAAAACACATGATTAACTGTTTTGAACCAGTGGGATCTAATTACTTCTAAATAGTCAAGTTGCCTAATAACTCATGTCTTGAATGTTTTTTTAATTGATAGGATAAATCTTGATTGCCCTGGTATTAGTGAAGATTTGGCCACAGTTTTACATTAGTAGAACTGGGGTGGAAAAGATAAGTGTTCCATAAGAAATTCCCACCTCCATTTTGAGGAATGGACTTTGATTATTCATCATTAGAAGGACACATTTTCATCTCAATTTAGTAATATTAGTAGTAGTAGTAGTAGTAGTAGTAGTAGTAGTAGTAGTTAGATTCATGGTGTCTGCTTGCACAGGAGAATATGTCAGGCTATAAATTGATGCCATCTACAGCCACCTGGTGTTTGTTGTCTTTTATGGGCTACAGTTTATATATCTTTCCATCAGCTGAGATAAGTAATAACCTCCAGGTGCTTAAATTATATAAGCAATATAGGCCTATTAATAAGGTCATTGTAATACTTCAAAAGAGTTTCAAAGCCATGCTGTAAAATGGCACCTATTCAGTGTATTCTTACAGAAAATTTGTATCTCACATTTTCAGGGATGCAGTGAGCATCTACACTATTAAGTCATGAGGACAGTATAAACTGTAACATATTTATTCTGAAAAAACCTTAAGATTCTACTACAACTTTATTTATTTATTTATGTTTCTGCACCCATTGTAATGTTGTATTTATGGTTTTGAAAATGAGTGATGATGAGAACATTACTGCAAAGTAAAAACGCAAGCTGCAATGATCCAGAATGCAGATGACGTCATACTGAGAGATGTTCAGAACCCATAGCTGGTATTTCAACCAATATGAATTTCCAATATTCAATAACTATTAGGATTTATTTACAGATTTTAATAAAAAGCTAGGCACTTAAGTTTACATATGTAACTGTTATATGTAGCTATCAGCTAAATGTGTAATGGCTTCCTACTGTTCTTTCTTGTTTGTCTCTGTTCCAAGGGATCAGGAGGGTCCAAAAAAGTAATCTTTAATGTATAGTCTCAATGCTTATGATGACTATTAAAGTGCTACTGGCAACCAGATGAACTTTAGCATCTGCAAAGAGCTGGGAAAATTCCAGAGTGTTGAATGTTGGTTATTTTAAGTTTATAGAGTTTGGATTCAAGTGTTGGACCTGAAACAGCTCTTGCACCAGTGGACTTAGTTATAGACTCAGATGGCAGGATTTCATCCTGGATGTGGTTAGATGTCAAGCCAGATCGTAGAAATTAAACCTTTATTTTTTCATTCAACTTCTTTTAAGATGGAATAATTTCAGGTAATTTACTGTCAGCATTTTTCAAGTTGATTGATCTTTTTTCACCTAGATATTAGTATTGTTTTTTCTTTAGCAAGCACTGTTACATTAATACGACTTTTGTGAAAATGAGACAAAATGATGATGAATGTACTCTTTCTTCTACTATACTTGTTTGTGTGTTATTAAATACAAGTTGAGTCATATTGCATATTGAGATATTTGTCTTTAGAATATTTTTGTTATATACCTCAGGGAACTGTCCCTTTTTCGTATGTGTTAGGTATCCTTAGTGCACTGCTAACGCTTAACAAATAGTGATCAAATTATATTGTCAAGGTGGTGATTCTTCTGCATGAAACCTGATTTTTTCTGTTTCCATGGCCAGACAATTACAGACTGTGTGTGATTTTCTTTAGTATACCTTTCAGGCTAAATGAAGAGCTGTTATTCATCATTTATAGTTATTCAAAAAAGATAAGATACTGTGTATTTCTTTTCCCTGGTGGTGATACAAATACTGGTTGAGTTCTTGAGTTGTTTTAAATCTCTGGATTCTAGGGCATAACACCAAGTGGATCCATGCAAAGCCCTGGTAGACACTAGTGACTATAAGATTTCAAGAGTTCATGCTCAAGAGTAGGAACAACAATAAGGTTTCTTGATAACAGTCTTATCTTACCATATACTTCTTAAATGTCACGGTCAGTGTCTTTCCTGGGAAAACTCATTCTCAGGTGAAAAATATTTAAATGTGTCTAAGAAAGTAATATAAAATTAATAAAATTGATAATGTTGGAGTGATGTTTCAGCTACAGTGGTCCAGGAAATATGTGATAGGCAAGAACTTTTGTGGGTGATATATTTTATTGGACCAACTGTATGATTGGGATTGACTTAGGAATTTTTAGAAAACTGCACCATCAAACTAGTACTATATTTACATTACATAAATGACATTTTTATTTTTGAATGTCTGGATTTACTTAATACTTCCACTACAGGTTTAAAAACTATCACCCCTTGATCAAATTATCTGTGGAATATTTCTACACTAACATCAACTCTCTAGATACCACAGTCCACATCCAGAATGGCACCCTACAAACAACCACTATATTAAAAAAAAAACCCACACACCATCATACTTACATCCACAAAACGATGGATCATTCCAAACACACCAAAAAAGCTGTAATCTAAATTAAGGGTTTCAGATACCACCACATCTGCTCTGAGGACATTGTGACACCAACGTTGTCAATCTGAAATCTGCCTTTATACAACAAGTGTATGCACTCCAGGAGACAAATAAATTGTAGGGCCACCAATATACTCCACTACAATACTAAAAAGAAACATTGCCCTCCCTGTTAATGTGCATCTCTGATGGTCATCTACCACCACAATCTTGAACTGATAAGAACATCAAACAGTTGCAACCTATACTCAGAAAAGATCAGCCCTTGAGCCTATCCACTGCCCCTTCCCCCTCCCCCCCTCAAAAAAACCTCCTGACATTCAAAAAAAATCCTAACTTTGCCCAACTCATCATCAGAAGCAAACTCCCCACTGATTAACAGAGATAAAATAGGATGCAGCCTTGCTCTAACAATAGAACAATAGATGCAAAACCTGTCGACACATCTCCACTGCTACAACAATCAATACCTTCCACAATTAAACTGTCCGAATCCATTGAGCCTATACTTGTCTATCGCAAAATTTGATATATCTCATCGAGGATAACAAATGTCCCCATGGAAGCTAGGTGGGTGAAGCTAAACTAAAACTACACACCTGAACGAATGATCTCAGGAAAAAGATTAAGGACAGAAACATAAATGCATATTGGGAAACACCTCTCACTTTTCCCAGACCAACCGCTCACTTTTTGACCTCATAATCCTTGTACTCAGGGGAAATGTATACTTTCAAAAGGTGAGCCTGAGAACAAAAATTCTTAAGCTAGCAGGACACTAATAACCATGCACTGAATATAAATATTGATTTCATGGCTCACTATAATTCACTTGATTCCTGCTGATATTTCTTTATACCACAGGTGATAATGACTTCCCTTTTGAAAGGTCTCAATCTTCTATTAAACCAAAGCTATTTTTCCTTGCCTCCTATTAACTCCTAGGAATTTCTCTTATCTTTAATTTCACAGGCCTCCAGACTTAATCCCTACATTTTAAAAACCTAAGTTTATCTCAGTGATGCAGTTGATCCAATAAAAAATAAATTCCCCCCAAAATCCATGCCCTTCACAGAATTGTTAAGGTATTTCTGGGCAACTATCTTGAGAAACCAAAGCTACTTATGACACACAGAGAGCATGATAAGTTAATATGTACATAACAGGCTCAGATGAAGTATGGTAGAAAAACAATTGGCCAGCAGTCTTATTATCAGGCTTACCATTACATTGGATCTATTCAAGCAGGAATTCCCCTTTTCGTAATACTCCATTGTTTGCCCTGTAAGCATTTCTTGATATTCCCTGTTTTTTAACAACTATTAGAATTACTCAAACCCAACAGAAGCCAGAGTAGCAAACTAGCGCAGCCCCGGATAAAAGTTGCTATACAGATATAGGGTGTTTAAACTAATTGCCAGCTACTTTTAAATGTTACTGATGACTAAACCTTCCTTTAAGTAGGGATACTTAGTTCAAAAACAGATTGCTAAAATTACACAGTATGCAGGAAAGAACATTTAGTACTTTTTGTATTGCCTGAGAAATGCCAAGACAGATTAAAATTAACCAGCATAAAGGAGAAAGAGAAACAGCCCATTGCAAAATCAGCTGTCTTCTCACAGGATTTAAGCTGCTTCTTTCCAGAATGTTGGATATCATCATTATGAAAAGTCTTATTCCGTGAGAGCAATTTGTCCTTAAATTATGCAAGAATAAATAATACAATGGTGACCATCCTTAAACGTGCATTTATCTTAAAGAAAAAATAATTTATAGCAGCAGCCATCTCCTGTGGCAAATGTCCTAGAAAAAGTATAAAGCACAGAGAATGCTACAATGCTCCTTAGACATTTCTCACTAACATTGTATTTTCTAAGATACATGACTTCTATGTGATGCTGTTTAGCCATTAATTATTTTTAAATTCTCATTCTCTCTCTCTATTAAAAATACCCTTCTCCACTCCTGTCAGGTGCACATTATATAGATCAAATACTTTTATGTGTTGTAACTTACTATATACTATGTTTATTATACACTATGTGTATTATATGCTCAATATTATCATTACTGTTATTATTATATACTCTATATTATATACTGGCTATGTAAATACATATCAGGGATTACTTTACAATGAAAAGTACTTCATCATGAAGACTGCTTTGAAATGGAAGTTCAGCATAATTTACATATTCAGATAAGGCAGCTACTGGGTTACAAATTGTACCGTTAGTTGAAATTGGATTGTTAGTTGACACATGTTTGAACAGCCACCACTATAAGGACAACTAGCAAAGACAGGACCAAGTCAAGAAGCCCCCCAAAATATCTCTTCTAACCTAACGCGCCTGACTGGCTCACCTCAAAAAATGTATAACCTAACACAATGCCTCTAAATGTAAGTTCACTTATTGTCCTATAGCACAAATGTACTTTTATGAAGCCACAGTGTAGTGCAACCTGTAAAGTTCTAAAATGACAGATCCTCAGGGTATGTATGAACACTTGGGGAGGTTCAATTGCATTCAAAATGTACACCTAATCTAACTCAGTTCACTCATGCACAGACATTGCACTTAGATCCCTAGTTTTATTGCTCTAAGTGCAAACTATACAGAAGTTTCAGGAAGGTTAGACAGGTCAAAAAATTCCCAGCTCAAACCAATCTAACTGTACCTCAGAAGTGCACTATGATGTAGTGCAGATAGACTGATGAAAATGAACTTTTGTACAACTGAGCATATTTAGTAGGGTTGCACTACTATGTCCTTATGCCAGGCAGTTGCATGGGGGCATAGAATCACCCAGGTACATGCATACAGCTAAGCAAGTCCAAGATTTTAGTCAAATGAAAACCACAACTAGCAGGTATGAAACACAGGAGGAGGAGAAGGGGGAGCCTCTTACCTTTTTGTCTGATAATTTTGTGGAGAAAAGGAAATCCAGATTCCAGACCCCTCCAGAGCCTAACTCTTCTATTTCACAGTCATTGCTTTAACCACCATGCCATGGGCCAGACTGGACCCCAGACTTGAACCTGGCTCACTCTATCTTGTTGTTTAGTGAATGAAATAGTTAAATAGCACAGGTAAATATTCTGGCACCTAGAAGCCCCTTCCTTCTAAGGCAGTACACATTGCTCAGACCTACTCACTTTCTGGTTTACTCTCTTCCTTCTGAACCCACCTGTCTCTTGTCACTTAGCTGCCCAATGGGCCAGCTTCAAAAGGAGAGTTAAAGAGGGAACCTGTTTCCTGCTCCTCAAGTTTTTCAGGAACTCTGTCAGAGACAGGGTAGACATGTATCTCTCTCTCTCTGAACACATCTACATGTGATATTACATTGCCATAGCAACATGCTACAGAAATTGGTGGGCAAAAACCATGACACTACTAAATGATGGTGCAGTAACAATGGCGCCGAAGGGCACATGTAGACACACCTTCTGTGTCTCTCTTTGGTGTATGAACACTGTCTGTTAATTGTTTAGATTTTTTTCTGTACCTCCACTTAGATTTGACCTCAGAACCTATTGTAACTTTGGCAAGTAAGGTATAGGAAGGTTGAGGAAGTCCCTTCCACCAGTTACTGCTTGGAATGCAGACATCCCCATAGTCTCTGAATAAATTATCATAATAATCCACATTTAGGTGTATTGTGATGATCTGCTAATGTTATATATGGTCCAAGCCATCTTTTAAATTTTTTTTTTTTTTTTGCTATGCGCCTTGACCTTCATTTTAACGCATTTGACTAAGCATAGCAATGGTTTGATGTGGTATACTTGAATAGATATCAAAGAAAATTTTGAAATGAGCCATTTGTGAATTGTGGGCCATTAACTGCTATTAACTCTTGTGGAATGTCATGGTCAGCAAACTGCAATTTACAATGTGTTATTGTTACATTGCTCCATTAAAATGTGTTTTGTTATTCACATCGTTTGCTCACCATGATCTTCTAGATGAGTTCATCCTTGGTTCAAATCCAAGTAAAATAACATGTGGGACATTTCTTAAGAAAGTTTTAGTTCAAGCTTACTGGTTTACCATTTTTGGCAACATACAGAACTGTTCTAAGAACATGAGCCCTTCATAAAATATCCTCAATACTTTTCAAAAGAGTGCTCTGAACTAGTTACAGAGATGGACTTAGCATTCGTAAATAAAGTCATGCAGTGTCTTTATTTTATTCTTTCTTGAGATTTAGTCCCCAAAAGAATGGAGTTGTCATTAACTACAAAATAGAAGATGAAATTCTGACTCTAGGTTATGCCAACAATCTTCATAAACTTTCATAAATAGCAAGAAGTATGGTGTCTTGGTTTCTATCAGAAGGAAAAGAAAACTAATATTACTGACCAAGAATTACAAAGGTACTCTAGGCATCTCTCTCTTTAAACATGCATATCCATGTAAAATGCATTGGCACATCAACCCTTATAATTACATTTGATATTTTCTTGAGCAATGGTTTAAGAAGCTGCTGGGATGTAATCCTTCTTTCTGCCTTCTTTCTTAGTTTTCATACAGTGGCCTGAATTAAGAACATGGGCTGCTGATTTTTCTTTTTTAAAACTCCTGTTACTTCCCTCTTGTCTGACCTCCTTTATCGAGCCTGACCTCCTATGTGTCACAGGATATTACATTTCACTCCATAATACCTTTATGAGCCAAATAACTTTTGTTTAACTAAAGCAAAAAAATTATAGTAATAATTATGATACCCCAGCCTCACAGTAAGTGAGGGACATGCACACAATATTACAGGCCCTGAATAGCTAAGCCATGACTGCTTGATTAGAGAGAGAACTTTCTAGGTATATCTTGCTGTCCAGAGGGACAAAACTTTTTGAATTCACAGGCTGCTTTGCTTCATTTCTTGCATTCGAAGACAACCTTGCAATTATCTTTAAGGGAACTCCATTCACAGTCAGTATTGCTAGCACTGTGGTCACCTTCTCAAAGCACAAGATTTCCTTTTCCATGTAGAGGAATGGCACATTGGTGAGTCACAAAGCCCTGACGGCCTTGTCTGCAACCATTATGTCTGATCAGTTATGCAGCATGGATGGATGTGAGATAGAAACATTTTAGTTTCATCATTTTTTAGAACTGGTTACAGCTTGCATTTTGATTAAGATGATAGTGCCAATGAGTTTTTTATTATGAGCAGGTGTTGATGCACCATCTTGGTTATTGCATCATCTCTTTAGTGTATTCTTGACTTGCAGGTAACTGGCAGCTGCCTGTTATGTGCTAAATTTCTTCATCTATCTTAGGTTGAATATGCTACACAGTTAGTACAGGTGTTCCTTCAGACTACATTTCTTGCAATTAGTCATCACCAGGGATTCTGGTTTTCTCTGATAAAAAAATCCCCAATTTTTGGGTTAAAAATGTGACCCAAAATAATCCACATTTTTCTGTGATCAAAATGAAACATCACTATATATATATAATATATATGGTATATAATATATATATATATATATATATATATA
>NW_017729032.1:169238512-169246389 GCF_001723915.1 Gavialis gangeticus
ATATAAGTGGTATTTCATTTTAATCATGGAAAAGTGTGGATTTGGGGTTCCTTTTTTTAACCTGAAAATTGGAGATTTTTTTTTTATCAGAGAAAAACAGGATTCATGGTCATCACAGTAGTCTGTACTAAATTTGATCCTCAGCATGTGACTACTTGGTGCACTCTCACACATCCATTTCTCTAAAGAGATCTCTACATCTTTGCCAAGTACTCACATGATGATAACCAACTTAGGTGTAATCAAGTTGGAGAGCATCTAGGCAAATATTCTATATACAACAAGTTCTCCACTCCTTCCTCAGTCTGCTCCTGAGCTAGTCTCTTCCATTACATTTCTGGTTCTTCTTTTCCTAAAACAAGTGAATAAAATCCCGATCTGCCCCAATAACAACCCAGTGCAAAAGACCCTTTAAAAAAATATTTATTCAATCCTTGTTGCCTTCTTCAACCTTCATATTTCTTCAGTCCTCACTGGACCTGTTTGAATGGTGTATGTGATGCATTTCAGAGGAAGTCCTCCCCTTCCAGTTCCAGGCTTACAGACTTGTCTTTGACCATTTGATATAAGATAGCATTGGTAAAACCCATATGTTTATTGTCACAATTTTGGTATGGGAATTTATTCAACTCTCAAAACATAGTCATAGTATAGAAGAACACTTTGGTTACTCTTGTTTGCATTTCAGCATCTTTATATTTTTCTTTAGAAGTTAGTTTAAATCATATTGTAGCTATTGTTTTTGTTCTTCTTTGCAAAATCTAAAAAGACACTGTGGGCAGAATCCTGTTTCACTCTGTACACCAAATGGCTCTTAGCCAGCTGTGTAGCTATATTGTTGGCAATTATGCACATTTTTGATCCTATTCCACTTATAATGTAGACACACATTACATAAGCAGCTGCACAGTTCCTTAGCAAGTGCAAGAAGCTGTGCTCTGGCTGGGCAGGCGCACAACTCCAAATACACCTCCCTCAGCATAAGTACTGAAATTGTAGCAGAACAATAAGACATGAGATGGGGTAGCAGGCCCCCCCCACGTTTTAGCCCAATATCTTATTGGTTAGATCACTCACTGAGAAAGCAAGAAACCTAGGTTCTAGGTTCTCTTCACCCAAAAGAGGTTTCAACCTGCATCCCTCTGGGTAGCACAGCGCGCTGACTATTCTGTGGTTGCCAATGCCCTTTCCAGCCCTTCTCTTGAAAGAGAGCCACTATACCATACATTTAATATTAAGCAAACAAAATGGATAAAGAGCATTGGGAATAACATTCCAGGCCAGAATTCCCTCCTTTCCAAAGTAGTATGCATCTCCCCAGGCCATATACCCTGTTTTTACCCATATATTTCCTCCTCTTGGTTTCTCAGTCCTAACTTCAAGAAGAAGCTTAATTATTTTTCCCCACCCTCAGAACTGGATTTTTGCAATTTCTTTCATGTGATTCATTGACCCTAATGTAAAAGCCATCCTTTAGCAACATTATACAGGTTTACATGAGGAATTTTTGGTTTCATAAAAAACCAATGAATGGTTTACACTTATCCACATGTGATTTTTTTTGTTTATGGCAGCATTATATGCTCATTTAATTTATTCATTTAATTAATAGTATAACTGTAATTCAATTTAAGCTCCTAATATACTGTGTAATAAGAAAAATATGTTATTTAACTATATGTCAGTGCAGTGCATGTGGAAAAACAAGTGACCGCATTCTGTGGCTCTTCAGGCTTTGTTTTGGCTGTGGAAGGTTATTCCACCACCATGCCACAGTCTCAGAGTTTCCCTGTGATTGTCGCTGATTCCTCAGAGAAGCACCTTCTTGGTCCCCCAGATTCCTATAGTCTTTCTGAGTACCCACCGAATGAAGCCCAAAAGCAGCTTCCAGAATGGGTAAGCCACTGGCTCCTTGGAATAATAACTACTGGCTTTGTTTAAGAAGATCTGCCTGCTTCATTATGAAGAGGGGCTCTTGCAGATAAGAGTCCAAGGAACCAGCTGTTTCTGGGCTTCATTCAGTCTCTTGGTCCCTGACTCTTCTACCTCCCCACATCCTTAGTTATCTGTGGCTCCTTCTGGCTTATCTTCTCTGGCAGATCGCTAATAAAGCAATCAGCTCTTCTTAAACAAAGCCAATATTTATTGAATTATTCCACAACAGCACAACGGGCAGTTCTTAGGTCCTGAATCCCACTCAGTCTCTATCAAGAAAAAGTCCCCTGCTTTTCTCTCTCAGGCCTCTCAAGCACCTCTCATTGTGCCTATCTCTCTCTCCTTACTTTGTCTGAGGGAGTATATTTTTCAGCCACATTATACTGTGGCTTTGCTTTGAAGCCCCTACTTAGCATCACAGACAGCAGAGTCTTTGGGTCCTGACCGAAAAACGTATCTTTCTTCTTAGCTATTCTAAGGTATATTCAAGACCCTAACATATGCCACGTTAAAAGTAGTACAATGGCCACTTTTAACATGTCAAGAACTACCACAACTGCTGCTTAAGTATATCCAAAATACAGGTGTTATTTCTTGCTTGAAGCTTATGCCATTTTTCAGTCTCTCTGGTATCATTATGCTTGATAATTGCAGAGAAATGATGGCATTTTTAGTATCTTATAAATTATATGGATATTGCACAGAGATGGATCTGCCTGGAGAAAGGGGTAGGATCTAGGTTTGAGATCCTGATTGAAAAATTTCAACCAGTACTGTTTATTGTATTCCATAGACATTTCTTATGTGGACCAAAATGTGTACTGAAGACATATTTGTGTACTGGCCAGTGTGCTAAGGATTGTGGCTATGAAAGAGCACAGTGGCCATGAAAGATGGTCACTGTGGAAACACTGCATCACCAGTATACACAGATATGTATACACTGTATCGGTGCAATATTGTTTATGGACAATATAAGGTGAATATGGGCTGCTTTTATACTGAAAAGAGGTAAGATTACTTTTCAGTGTATTTGTTGGAAAAAACAACTCATAATCAAGCAGTCAGTAACAAGGAATATGTGTATGTGCAAAGTGAGTACCTTTACAGTGATGCTAGAAGCCCTCTTTTTCTCACTCTGTATCACATGGCAGCTGTTGAAATACACACTTCTTTTTCAAGGACAGAAAATAATGACCATATCAAGCCCTCAAGTAAGTAAAAATGCATATCTTTAGCACTTCTTATTCTCCTCTTCTTTGAAGATGTTAAGCAGCCTCCATTTCTACTGATATCAGGGGGAATTGAATGTTCACTGTGCTTTGCAAGACTATTTTGCAGTAAAATGCGTATGTCCCTGAAATAGATAACCCAAGGCTTTTTTTACTAGAGTGCAATGTAACACGGATGGGGAAATGTGTACCATAAGTGAGTTAAATAGCTTCAGGATACTTCACTGTCATGGTGTAAAGAGGCAAAAATGGAAAAAATTGCATAATTCCCTAGATAAAGCAGATGTTCAGAATGCACCACTTTTTTAACCTAGAAATAATAGGGATAATTTAGTTTCAGCTTTGATGTTCAAATGTGTCAGTATCTTAGCTGCTCAGACAGCTGATAGCTTAATGCCTTTGGTTCATTATCATTAATTTTCAGTAATTGTCATTTTCTCACAGTATAATGAGATTTTCTCTCCATTTAAAATAAAATCCTCCCCCTCCCAATATAAATCTAAAACTTCAGGCAACTTAAGACATAAAATAGAAAATGTTATAGTGTGAAATGTACCAATGATAATTGTGCTGAAATTCCAAGCTAAACAAAGTAAGTTATTGGAGTATTTTATTATGGGGATGTTACTGTTTGAAAGCCACCTCATACTACCTCATCATGAATCAAGATTGCTTCACACTGTGAAACACATTGGGACAATAAATCAAAGCGGAACTAATGCCATGTCACATAATTGCCAACAAGTAGGGGATCATAAGTATTTCCACCTGCGAGACCTTAAAGACACATGGAATAGATTTTTTTATATATAATAATACATAATCTTCTCACTTAATAAAAAGTTAATCAGAAAAATAATATATAATCTTTGCATTTGTAAGACAGTGATTAATTCTATTTTATAAGCATAAAGTACTGAACATGGTTAAATAAGCTATATTTGACATTTACTAATATTTTTTAGGCATTAGACTTCCCAAACATTAAAATAATAGTTATTTGGGAGACCTGATATATCACTAACCATTCTGACATAACCAAGTCAGTGAGAGGTGCAATTTTTGTAGTAGTGAAGAACTAAGATAATGGCAGACAGGCAATCTAAAGACAGAAATATTAAGAATATGTTAAAAGTGCGAAAGAAGCAGCATAACAAAAACATTGCAAAATCCATCTGAAAATGCCCCTGTGCTTCATTTTGGCTTTACTTTGGATAGTAAGAATTTACACATTGGATCAGACTTATGATCCTTCTAGCCCAGTGTCTTACATCTACCTCAGATCACAGACGCTTCACAGGAAGCTGAAAGAAGCCCTAAAGTGGGCAATAATGAAAAAGAATCTAACATGAAAGCTTCTTGCTAGACTTTGTCCAACATCAATATTTTTGTTCCTTGCTTATCATATAAATATTTAATGCATATATGTGACATATATACACAGATTATAAATATTGATATTTAAAAATCTTTTAGCCTCAACGATATATGGTAGCAACAACAGACACAAACTATATCTGCTGTTAAGAAAAGAAAAAAAAAGCGTTCTTCAATCCAATTTTGATTTCAATTTAATGAAAAACCTTCTGTCTTCATATCGTGGGAGTGGAAGAACAGAACTTTTCTGATCTATTTTCACAATGCTGTTCAGTGTTCTGCATATTTTATTAATCCTTGTTTATTTGCATTGTTACAATCCTGATGTTTTTGGACAGATGTTTCAGAGAAAGAAGATAGATGTTAGAAATATATTAAAACAGAAAAATGGTATTATAAAAATATGACATGACGTATTTTATGAATTTCAACTTTGTTCATTGATTTTTTTGACTGCATTCACAATGAAAGATTTTTTTCTCGTTTATGTTCCAAGTCATGGCTAGTTATTTATTTAAAGAAGGACTGGTTGTCCTATCCATCAGGGATAATTTTGTAAATCAACTTTATTTGGCTAAATGCTTAAGCATGTGGTTAGCCATCAAAAAAGCTCCTCAGCCTAGCAGCCCATAGGGTTATTATGGTTAAGGCCCACCAATATATACAGCCAACAGCACCCAAGGGGGTGATGTGGGCAGCATCACATCCAGCCATCTTTGATCCCATAGGTCAAATGATCCAGTGCAATTTTACACCTGTATGGACTGGGAATAACAGGAGTCTGGAGTAGAAGTTCAGACTCAAGTCTGGAGCTGAAGTAACTGTACTACTTTCAGAAAAGATCCTGTTGGCTTGGGGCCAAGATTCTCAAAAATATACCCAAAAGTTTGGTTCTTTTAAAAAAAATAATCCTATATTTTGGTTGTCAAGAGTGCCTTTTATAAACTGTGTCTGTGGAGGGCTTCTGCTATTCCCTTTCTATGTATGCCATAGTCTGTATGTTTTGGGGACTTCCATTTTGAATAATGGTGATGCACTATACATGAAGGCTCCTCTCAAAAGATCCTCAGTCAGTAAAATGTGGAATCTTGCTCACTGAAAGAAAACTGAAGGAATAGATTTGTTTTCACTTAAAAAAAGAAAAGAACAAGGGAAAAAAGCCATGGAAGTGAATATGGGGGGGAGGGGTTTGGTTAAACAGTTTTCAGATTTTTCAACAAATAATTAAAATTTTCTGTGATAATAAGCAGGGATCCTGGTTTTCTCTGATTCCAAAACATCTCCAATTTTGGGGTTTAAAAAGTAACCCAAAATCCATTATTCCATTTCATTTAAATCACAGAAAAATGTGGATTTTGGGTCATCTTTTTTAACCCCAAAATTGGGGATTATTTTTGATCAGAGGAAACCAGGATCCTTAATAATCAGACAGTCTAAGTAAGACTTTAGTTTTGTTAAAAGAGATTCCATTTAAAATAGTTTTTTTACAGAATATATCTGACCAATTCATTTTGATAGTGCAAATTAGATAGAAAATATTTAAAGCATTCTCTGCACATACTTTTACTTTTACATATTAAGGAATTCTGATGGATCCCACAGAATCTACTTCTAGTCTATAGAAAAATGATTGGTTATATAGGTCTAATCAGTACTCCTAACAAACATTGGTATTATTTAATAACATGGATTTTGCAAGCAAGCAACTGCTGTTGCTGTCAAAGTGCTTTTATTTAGTCTTGTTTATGCAAGGAGGTAGCCTATGCATTTGTGAACAGGAAAACAGATGGGTCCATAAAATAGCATTTGTATTTAAATATGGGCAATAAAATAAAATGTGGCTGCCCTGTGGATCCATTTGTTTCCCAGGTCATATTTGTACACACACACACACCCACAGCAAGGAATATCCATGTCTGCATGTAATCTGTGTATAGTGTTAAGTCAGATTTTATTTGCTTTAGTATGATACAACTTTTTAGGAATGACTTTTTGAAACTTTTTGCCTAGCCCTTCCTATATATGCCACTTTTGTTTTTTCTATTACACAATATCTGTGTTTAGTGCTTTATCTCTGAATGTTTGCAGATTCCTTAGTATTCTTCTTCAAAAATAAACCAATATGGGTTTAATATTAAAATAAGCATATTAATATTAATTAACCAAGACCATAATTTACACAATGTAAAAAAACTGCAGTGCTAGTGTGTTGATCATGATGAAGATGATGATGATTACTATTATTATTACACCATTTTGCACCCACATACCAAATGTGTGTGTGTCTGTGTTTTCTTAAAGAAGTGGCTTTAATTATGGGTGATGGATGAAACACACCCTGCATATTCTGCTACAACAATTGGGTGAGAAATGACATAATTCTTTTACCACACATTGCATGTAATAAACCTGAACTTCAAGCAAATGCAAGCTATAAAACTCTATTGATGGGCTTCCCAGATGTTGCCAGTTGTACTATGTTAACAGATATCTTTCTTCTTTTAAAACACTTTCTTTATATTCTTTTCCATAAATCTTAAAGAGAAATACCTGTCAGGTGACCAGCAGGGTGTGGATGATAAAGTCTGATCTGTACTTTTACTATACCATAGATGCAATAAACTGTACACAGAGATCAACTGATATATACCATACGTAATATATATGACAGAGTAGAAGGGTACTGGTGATAGGCATTTATAAATAAAGCACACTAGATACTTTCTTAGTTCAGAGGTCAGCAGATTAATATACTGTAGGTTTGTGTTCTATAACTGACATATGTTTTTAGTTTGGCTGGTACTTTTCTTTCAAAGCTGACAAATAAAAGATTTGCAGGCTTTTTCAAAACTATAGCTATTGCAAGATTTGCAATAAACTGAAGGACACAAGACATGAAGTCTTCTAAGCTTTACCTTTAGATCTTAGAGGCTTATGACCCCATTCACTTGACCCCAGTTGTGACTTACAGTCACTTGACCCAAGTGGTTTTCCTGCCTAGAGTGGTGGGGGGGGAGAGGAGGGGAAGGGGCTGGACCTGATGATTTGCAAGGTCCCTTCCAGCCCCTAACAGTCTATGAATCTATGAATCATTTTGGTTGTTGTTTTTAATTAATAAGAAAAAATGTTTTAAAAATCCCAATTGGGCCATGGCTTATACTGCATCCAGTTTGGGGCTCCACAATTCAAAAGGGATGTGGAGAAGCTTGAGAGAGTCCAGAGAAGAGCCATGCACATGATCAGAGGTCAGGAAAACAGACCATATAATGAGAGGCTGAGAGTGATGGGGCTATTCAGCCTGGAAAAGCGCAGGCTCAGGGGTGATCTGGTGGC
>NW_017729032.1:169246673-169264146 GCF_001723915.1 Gavialis gangeticus
CGCCTTCAAGACACATTTGGATGCTTATCTTGCTGGGATCCTATGATCCCAGCTGACTTCCTGCCCCTGGGGCAGGGGGCTGGACTTCATGAACCTCTGGGGTCCCTTCCAGACCAAATGTCTATGCAAAATCTATGAAATAGAGTGATCTTACACATAAAAACTAGAAAATCTTTCCAGCATCTTGTCTTTTCTTTTCTGCCTATTCACTGCTTGCATGAAAAATAAAAAAATAATAATAATAAAATAAAAACATTTACCTCATCCCAGAACTTTTAATATTTTGTTCCTGCATGCACAGAGTCACTTGATCTAACCTATAATCATTTTGACTGACTACAGATGAGATTCAAGCTTTTCAGAAACAAGCCTAAGTGTACAGCAAATAAGATATAAGTACGTACAAAAATTAAACATACAGTACATATATATTTCTCAGAATCAAGATATTGTTAAATATGCATTTACATGCTATATTGAAGCCAAAATTTGAATTGGATAATTGAAAAAAGTTCCTATATTATGTCACGCAACCCGGAGCTGGCAAGCCAAGCTCACGGTCGTGGTCACGGTGGGGCAGCCGGGTGGTGGCAAATTGGATACGGAACAGGCGGGATTTCTGGCGTGGAGTTCTGAGGCACGTGAGCGTAGTGGTTTTAAACAAAGGTGATTTATTTGACTTACGCTTAGCAGGCGTAGGTATAGTTGCTTTCTTCAGTTACAGTAAATACAAACAACAGAGGGGTCCGTTGGCCCACGGGGTTCTTAAGTGAGCCCTTGCTATCTAGCCGGAGCTAGGGGCGGCTGCTCAACTTAATAGTCCCAGGGCTGGTCAACGGCTCATTTAAGGAACAGGACAAACAACAAAACTGTAACGATGACGAACGGAGACTGAATCGTGACGCCAGTCCAATGGACGAAACGGGTGGTCGAAGGAAAAGCCGAGGTCAGGAGCCGAGAGATGATGCAGCGGAGGGATGAGCCGGATCGTGGTTGATAATGGAAGCCGAGGTCAGTCAAATGCCAGGTAAGTAAAAGCTAGAATCAATGTCGGAGCCGTAGAAGCAATCGAAGTCGGAGTCAAAGCCAGTAAGTTCAGTAATCGGAACAATCGGTACACGAGGAGACGAAATCAAAGGTATGAATCCGCTGTGTGAGATTGTGAGGAGAACCGGGGGACTGACTCCCAAATCGCTCTCTGCCTCGCAGTCTCTGCTAACAGCAGCCTCTGCTACAGACAGCACACGGTCTCTCACCACGCTCTCACTAACGACGCCCACACAACAACCCACCCCTTGGTGGGGGCTCACAGGTCTTTATACTAATTTTAGTGGCCAATCAGATCCTATCCTGCAAAGAAATTTCTAGTCAGATTATGTCATGCTGCAGAAAGACTGAGCATGCGCCTGGTCAGGTTTTGTGGGCAACTGAGCATGTGCAAAGCTGAAAAGTAGGTCACGGATGACTGACAGGCCCAGGGGTCGAGCAGAGGGCATGCAGCCTAGGCTGTCTGCACATGTCAGGATCGACTCTCCTGTATTGGCAGCACACAAATCTAATAATTTTCATTGACATATTAGTACAAAAGATGAACCTAGGTTTTAATATTTATGAACGCCAGCTTCTAACTTTTGAACGATAAAAGACATAAAACCTACCATAACAGCAGACAGGCATTTTAACTTTTTTTTTCTTAGCCAGATATATAAAATCTATGGCTGATTCAAAACCAATAGTGTGCTAATTCCTGTTAGTTAAATTGTAAAAATATCAATAGCCTTAATCTGAGTACTAGTGTTATGATATTGATGATGATAATGATGATATGACTGTTTAGCAATATTCATTATTTGTAATATTTTTTCCCATTCTCATTCCTAGTTGTAGGACTTTTGTCTAATTGGACATGCAAGTACTACATGACTGAACAGTACTGCCAGTTACTGCACATTCCTGATGTTACACAGCTATTTTTAGAAGCTTCTGCACAGTACAACGAACTACTGCACAGTCGTGTCAGCATCACGGTTCATGCCTGGCCATGTTACATCATTGCAGCAATGAGCTATGGTAACATAGCTTATTGCTACAGCAACATAACATTTCATGTAGATGCAGCCACTATTATTAATTATACCATTGTTTGCTGAAGCCCTTGATATTCTAGTGTGTCTTTTCCCTTTTTACCATCATTCTGCCTTCCCATGTGTTTGTGTGTACCTTTAAAGTAGTTACTGGTACATTTGAACACAGTTTACACCAGTGAAATATCTGAAAAAGTAAGATGTTCATTTGTTTCACAATGGATAGCATAGAAGAGGCTTTTTCAAACCTATAGCTATTTTTAAAAATATTCTTCCCTAAAACAACTACCAGAAAGTGTGCTTGACTGAAGACTGACAGATGCACAGGCTACAACCTAGCATTCTACTCACCAAGGGTTGCCCATGCTATTTGCAAACTACTGTTCCACAAAATGGCATACCTACTTTACTAGTAGACCATTTGCAACTTTGGTTGACTAAAGTCTGGTATCTTGTTATACATATACATACACTAATAAAAATGGTCTGTTTTTCAAAGGTTTTAAGCACCTGCCTTTCATACAGAAGCCCTTATGGTTGTATGGCAGCTGAATGTGGTATCTGTACATCTCTGCTTTGCACCATATACATTCCAGGGCATTAGCTGGTACCCTCACACCTACCTTGTGATATTTCTGTGGGCAATACACTCTGCTGTGTATATGAACTGGAAGTATTAGGACTGCTCAGGAATTTTCAAAGACTATTTTAATTTAAAATAAATATGGTATCCACATCTACTCACCTAACTTTGAATGTATAGGTCAACTGCCTGTTTTCTTCCATAAGAGATACAAACTTTAAAGCAGAAATACAGAGAAATATTTTAAAATTTGGGGGTTTTTTCCTCTTAAACATGCACACCCCAGATGAACCTGAAGATCTGAACCACAGTTTTTAATGGCTTAGGGCAGTTTATGATACTTCACAGCTTATTATGGTATTTATACTGTTACAATTTACAATTACATGCACACTCTTTTTATAGTTCAACACATGTTTTACATTATATAATGAAAGCATATATGGTATATTGGTGACCCAAGCTATTTTGTGGCCAGTGATATCACACATCTTGTGCTGGAAGCACATTAAATAACTGGAAGGCAATGGAAATAACTATGTTAAATTGTAACCTAAGGATTGTTTATTTATTCACCTCTTCTAATACAACATCCATCACAGTTGTGAAGGGATTTGAAGGTTTTGTTTAAAATGGATAACAAAATCCATACCAGGCAGCATGCCACATCTTCAATTGAGAGTAATCTCTGGATAACTTTAAACAACTTACAGAATCACAAAGGAAGTCTGTGACAAAGGGCTGAACCTAAATTTCCTGAGTCCCAGTGCTGCAATTTCACTGGGTATAGTTAGATTGGCAAGATATAAATGAAGTGTTCTTCAATATATTATTTCATTAAAGTAATCACCTAAACAGGCATTCTATGCCATTGCCAGTTCACATCAATTTTGCCCTTATTGCTGTAGCTCCTGTGCCAGTTTTTGGCTGTACACACTGTACATTGTTTTTATGTATACCATCTTATTATGTGAGTAGTACATAAGCAGTACTGATATAATCCATAATATACATACACATACACATAACTGCACTATAGATATGTGATGTAAATAAGGTTGTTTAAATCATTTAGCTTGCTGGTATTCCATATTTCACACATATAAGGTAGAGTGGTAAAACTCGACCATAGGCTTCCCTAATCTATACACATGCTTGGGGTAGGGAGGGGCTGTTTTAATTAGAATGGTTCCCTGACAGCCAGTCTAATTAAAATAGCTCACCATCAAGTGTATTAGGCCCCCCTTGGCCATTTAACAAACTTAAGTTAAAGCACCCCCACGACCATTTTAAAATGCAACCGGGGGGGGGTGGGGGGGGCTCAATAGACATGACAATGAGGTGATTCTGGAGCATTCCACTTAGAATGCAACCCAGCATGTCTATAGGCAGGCAATGAGTTTTAAGTCATTCATGTTGTCCTTTGTAGATACTTAAGCATTCTTAAATATTGCCTTATTTTAATGTAACTATATTAAAACCAGTTATACCATCAAGGAGCTAGACTAGCAGTTTATTGGGCAAAAAACTGGAAAAGATGCTTCCTAAGCAGAGTGCTGGCAGTCAGAATCATTATATCATCATCTCGTGAAGTCTAGAGTTAGAAAGGCCACATTCATACAAGGTATATTTTCTAAGGAGTTCCTTACCAATATAGTATGCTTCTATCATCATTTCACTCAGCTTATTTTTACTCAGGGAAGAAAAATATTTCTATACTGATAAATCTTAGAATGATTTCATGGATATATGATTGTTAAGCCAAGCACACCACTTGCAGTAATCTTCAAGGACAAGAGAGATAACTAAACTGCTGGAGAAGGTGAAACAAAAAAATTAGTTCATTCCAAAACATTAACATCACAAACTAAGTGACAGAAATAGGGAGAGATAGAGGAAGAAAAAGTACTATTTACATGAGCAATCTATGTGACCTCTTATATAAATGACAATTCTCAATGACCCTTAATTAAAAGCAAATTACAAATAAATCCTTTGCTCTCTGTCACACTAATTGAGAAGATAAATCACCCTGGCTTTTTATCACACTTAAACCCAGTTAGGGGTGTTTCTTCTCTGCCTCAGCAATCAAGCTCTAAGCACTTGACTGTTTAACTAGGGTGCTGTGTAGGAAATTTGTTTTCTGAAACTTTAATTTAGACATCACTTCTTTTATGGGCTAGAGGTCAGCATAGCCTTTCCCAGGTGAACTTTAGAATTGTCTATTTTCAGTTTACCTTGAATTAAAAATGTTGACTGGAGGCTGTGTTATGCAGTTAAACCAATAAACCATCTAAAATTTAAGAGAATGGAAAAATATCTTCAATGCTTTATCACCTATGTGAATTCTCCAGTGTAGAACGATATTTTATTACTTAACTGTTCAAGATGTGCATTTCCTTGTCCTTTTATTTAGTTCAGAAATGAACAATATAAACATGAAGCATTCAGCTTGATAGCCAGTTGAGTCTTATAGTTTGTTTCTGACACAATACACATTACATGACATTGAAACTGATCTGGTGTGGGGAAACCCACTGCATTGTAGCTCTGGGGAAAACACCGTAGCTAATCATCTGGAAGTCACCTTTTTGGTTACTACTTTAGCTTTATAATTGATTTGTTTAATTCTGTATTTTTGGGTGTACTTTAAAGAAAATATGCTGTGTAAAATAAAAGTGGCATAGTACTGATCTAATTCACCTATGATAAAAGTCCACAAATAATAATATGATAATAATCATTAACTATTATTCAACACTACTAATAACTGTAGTCTCGGAAACAGTATGCTCTTTTGCTGGAACATTTACCTCAGGGGCAAAAGACCTAAATTCAGTTCTTGGTTCTTTCAATGACATCTTCTCCTTTCCTTTGTCTTCTTATACTCTAAATTCTTTGGGGCAAAGACTTTTCCTCAAACGTATCTGTGCAATGCCTTAACAAAGAGCTATATCAATTACCTAGATGATATGGATTACTACTAAAAATAAGGATTCCTCTTTTAATATTCTGTAATCTGAATAGTGTCTATTGTTCTCTGTATTCTTATTTTGTACATGGTTACAAAGACAATGGGGAAAGAAGGCAAAATAAAACTGTCTCTGAGGGCTGATTAAACTTGACCCAATTCCACTGATCATTGTAAGTCTTTAGTGCAGAACTGTATTTCTCTCTACTCAGCTTTTTACTTACTAAAGTGGCATTTTTGGCACTTATGCACAGATTATGATTCTGTTACCCTGCAGTATGGGCACCCACACACATTATGCTGCATTATGGGACATGTAGAATACTGTGTTGGAAAGATGGATGCAGGTTCAAAAGTGAAGGGATGGGCCTAGAACACAAGTCACCTGATCCCCAGGCAGGTGATTAATCTGGGTTTTAAACATGAAAGGGCCTTTTCCCCTCCCCATTCCCTGAGACAAACATACATTTCAAGCTTGCTGTTCTTTTGTGATTATGCATGTCCAAAATGGGCACACATACATGGGAGTGCAGTTGCCTGGCCAGTTTATAGCCTACTCTGCAAGCTCACCCTACTCATGCTTATGCTTCCACAGTGCAGGGCAAAAGAATCAGAAACTGCATTCCTGGCTAGAAAGCTCCCATTAAGGTGCACAAGAAGAAGTACTGATGTTATGGGATTACTATCTCACACTTGGATTGTAAAATATTCATATTCAGCACCCAATGTTATTCTGTTTTGAGGGTAAGGGTATGACGGATTTCTGTAATTTTAAATTTTCTGTACTGCTGTAGTTCTGAAGGACACCTTAATCTTACACAAAATTCATTGGAAGTAAATTTGTATCTGACAGAAACTAAAAAGATTCAAGAAAATACTGCTTGAGTTTTCAAGTCCAACAGGACCCTACAGGCTTAGCAATAAATTTTCACGCTTTCATTCTTCCAGCTCCATGGAGATTAGTTATGTACTGGTTTTGATTTAATATGAACCATTGGACACAGCCTTTGAACAAAATTTCTAATTCAGGTTACAGAAATCTCATTTATTCAAATTATTTTATAAGCATAAATGTTTTCTCAAGTATTTGATTCTTTCCTCTCTGTTCAAAGGAATATTTGGGCATTTATATTTAATGCTTCAAACACAAAGACCTCTAACACATCTACCATCATAATATTATTTCCTGTGCAGCTCAAAAGGCATGATGAAATTTCTGCCCCTTAGTCAGTCCCATGAGCAATAATACAAGAAAAATATTTGAATTAAATCACCAAATAGTATTTTTATCTCATTCCTAAATACTGAACTGCAACAATAAGGTCAAAGTAAAATAAATATGAGACAATTCGTTTGGAACAAGCACACTGTTGGCATAACATATATGCTTTAAGCTTGAAAAAGCAGGATACTTCCTCATGAGAAGTTTCAAATGATTTAAGTGATCACCCAGGACCTGATCCAAGCAGTCATTTCAAGTGTTTTAGTCAAATTCTGCCTGACAGAAGAATACATTTATCTGATATACTGTGACCTATTCAGAATCCTACAGATTACATAAAGATGTAACCACAAATAGGGATCACCATGTCCCCTACCGGTAAAACTGCTGGTTTTAAAGCTTGGAAAGTTTTAATGAAAACGGCTGTCTTATAAAGTCAGTGTTCTGCAGGGGCAAAGGAAAAAAGATGTGTACTTGGAAATGTAGTGAAAAAATGGAATTTGTGAATAAAAGTATAATCTACCTCTAAAAGAGAAAATTTGAGAACTTTTATTTGAATACAGATAGAACATGCAAACTATATGAGCTCAGGGGTACAGGTTGTAGCCGCATTGGTCTAAGGACAGAGGCAGAGAAAGTTATCTGGGTAAATCCGATATCTTTTATTAGACTAACTAAAATAGTTGGAAAAATTCTTTGCATGCTTTCATGTACAACCACCCTTCATCAGGCTGAAGAAGTGTCTAAGCGTTTGTATCCGAAAGTTTGCAAAAAAGAATTTTTCCAACCATTTTAGTTTGTCCAGTTAAACATATTGGATTTACCCAAAGAAACTTGTCAGCTCTATGAGCTAACATTTAAGAACAAATTAAGAATCAATGTAAAACTTGAAAGCAGAGATGAGCAAAAGATAGTAAGATTTATATAATGCAGTGTTTAAGGGGAAAAGGAAAGGCGAATTATATAGAAATGAAGAAACACAAAAGCTTAACATCAACAGAAACATCTGTCAGAGACTGAAAAGAAAAAAGCCTAAGACTCCTATGTGCATGGACTTGGGCTGAGAGATCACTATTGATAAAAGATTCTGGATCTCTGTCTTTATATATATTTCAGGAGATTGGATTTATCTTTCAATGTCAAATTTGTCATTTGATAACTGGATTAATTAACAAAACTGAAAAAAAAAAACCCCAAACCTCACTAAGTTCTACATTAGAAGCTTCTGCTGGTATAGAAATGTCAGGGAAAAAAGTCAAAGGCCACCAAAATTTAATAACTCATCTGGCTAGCATAGCTAAGGCACACCAGTACAGATAACCAATGCCACATGAAGCATTTGGCTGTCTTTGATTCTCCATCCTGTCATGACACTCACAGCTGGGTTGACTGCAGGTAGGATTTAGAACAAGCCTGGAATATGATCCAAATTCATGCCTCTAAAGTCTTAGTTAGATATCTTAAGTAGGGGGTGCACCAATAGAGATGTTGGGGGCCAATACCAATAGCCGATTTTTAAGGAGGCATATCAGTCAATACCAATCCAATTTCTGATACAGCTAGATGCAGTTGGTCAGTATGTTGTGGTGGGAGGGGGGAGGGAAAGGGCATTGTGGGGTGCAGATCAACACCCCCCCATGATGAGGGAGAGAGTGAGGCAGGGGTTGGAGCAAGCACTGCTGAGCCAGGCTGGGGTGGGGTGGGACAGGGTGCAGGATGGAGCTGCAACTCATCCAGAGGGTGCACAAAGTGTGTGTGGGGGGTGGCTTCTGACACTATGTGCACCCCAGAAGAGCACGGGCAAGGGTGTGTGCCCCTGGTTCTCCATGCAGCATGGGTGGGGCGAGATGTTTCTGCAGCCTGAGGCTGGGGCTGCGCTGGGCTATTCCCAGTGTGTGGGAGGGGCTTGGGCCAGGGCTGTGCTAGGGGTAGGTGGTGGCAGCACTGGAAGGGATGTTAAAAGGGGGGCTGCATCCACCCCAAATTTCCTCAAGTGCAGCCCCCATGCACCAGAAGCACAGCCCCAAGAGCAGCCTCCACATGCTAAAAAGAATCTGGTGCAGGCCCGGCCCCAGCCCACAGCTGCAGGCCCCTGCCCCCAAGATCTGGGGGCACCCGCCCTGTGCCCTCCCAGGGTGTGTGCAGGGTGGAAGACAACACCCCACCCTATGTCCCCTGGACAAGCTGCAGCTCTGTCCCATGCCCTGCCCTGCTCCAGCTGGCCAGTGCCTGCCTCAGCCCCTGTCCCACTCCCTCCCTCACCAGAAGGGTCTGGATCTGCCCCCTGCATGCCATCTCCCCCCTCCCCTTCCACCACAACATACTTACCAGCTGCATGCAGCTCTGCAAGCTGCCAGTCTGTGCTCTTTGCTGCCCGTGTGCTATGTTGTGGCTGCATGCATACACGTGCATTTATCAACCAAATTATTGGCTACATCAAGTCAATTTCCAATACAATCAATTTTCTTTAGAACCCATATCACACCAATGTATCCAATCTCAACTGCCATCACATTCTACAACAATGTTAGTTTTGTGGAGTAACATTTTTTGCATTATTTTTATATAAAAACATCTAGTATAAACATAATTTCTTTCTTTGGAACTATACATCATAAAGCTTAGCTTGGCATGTAGCCTTGATTATTCCGAACAATTTTTAAAGCATGATTGGGTTTTTTTGTACTAGTAAAAGTAAAAAATTGAGAGGAGATATCTTGATTTTGTATCGTGACTTAAGTCCAAATAGCGAGTAATATTTCAGAGGTACAACAATGAAAATAGAGGCTATAGGTCATTATGTGCTTGAGCACACATACACAGTTGGTGATTAAAATCCTAAATGGAGCCTAAATGGAGAGTTCCATGAAGACATGTATTCAATGCACAAAAGTAGTTAGTTAGTATCCACTGAGAAGATGGATAATGAAGAAAAAAATAATTTTCTATTTTATAAGTCAGTTATGCAGACCTGACAAAACAGTGTATATGGTTGGTTACTCTATCTCAAAAATTAAACTTCAGAACTAGTGGGTGGTTGAAGAAGTACAATGAAAGTAGTTAGGGGCATTTCATCTGAAGAAAAACAACTGCATTGTTTACCTTAAAATGGTAATGAATAAGAGCTGATACAATAAGAAGGAAAACATAGTGAATGGAATAATGTCTATGTTTCCTGTCTCAAAGCAGAAGAACAATATGGCAATGAATTCAAAACTGACAAATCCAAAACCCTAATAGAAATACTTGTTCACCTAATGTGTAGTCAAAGTGTGAGAATTACTGCTGCAGGATGTTGATTATGTCAAAAAGTATTAAAATTTAAAGAATATTGGGATGCTTATAGAGATAGCAATTATTTCTGATTGAATCGTTCATGGATACAAAACTAACTTAATGGAGGCTAAACTTCATACTTCAGGCCTTAAAGAAATCTCTAATGTTTTTGAGGGTAGGACAAAACATTCCTGGGAGCTTTTGGAAATGAACCTGAAAACTGAAACCACAACAGATTTTTGAACTTTCAAAAAAAATGATTAGACAGTTTTGTGAAGGATTAAATTGGATCTTGTGATATCTGAACTGGTTCAGTAATCATGTCTTTCTCAGTCTCATCATATTATGCTGAGAAATATATTTAAAATTTTAAGTTGATAGCTTAAAATCTAGAATTCACTTCCAGTCCTGAAAAACCTTCTACACGCGGTTGAAGTTACATACTTGAATTATTCCCACTGAAGTCTGTTGAAGTAATCACACTTCATTAAGCTTTGTATTAGTACAGTGCCTAATACAATGCAGCTCCTTTTTGTGTTGTTCTTACATATTAAACTAATAAATAGTATTAAGCTAACATAATTGCAATAGGTATGCATGCCCTTTAAGAAAGAGGAAATAGAAAAAGAACAGGGTCCAGGCTAACCTAGTTTAGTTGCGCCAGTCAAACAAAGACTCTGACAGGACAGACATGAGGAGAAGGGACAATGTTCCTGAGGGAAGATTGAGATTCAGAGCATGTGGGTCCAGGATGTTTGCAATTCAGAGTAGGGCTATATTCCTTCCAGGACCAATCAGTTATCCCAATCCAATCAAAGTTGCAAGGTGATGAAGAATAACACAAAAGGCCCCCTGTCCTTACTTTGAAGTAAGAAGATAACAACTAACAAGATAATATGAAAGGATGGATATATTGTTAGCTTCAATACCTATAAAGGGAGGAAAAGCAGTCCCTTAACCAACTTGCAGAAGATGGAAAAAAGTCCCAAGGCTATACTGGGTGGAAAGATTTTGGGCTATTAAGAGTTTTGTATTTGAAGTAATCTTGTGGATAACCCATGGATCATGGACATTTGGAAGATCCATTGTGAGTGCCCATAACAGAAATATATGCAAATGAATAAATGTTTGTAGGATTGGATCATCAAGGGCAGGGTCTAAAGGACAGAACTTTGAAGGCTAGGATCACCACGCACCGTGTATCTAGGCAAAAACTGATTTTTGTTCTGCCTTGTGTTCTGATGCCAATATTGTGACTCCAAATTCAAAATACAGGGAGAAATAAATCATAACTTCAATGTAGTTTTGTGAAACTGAAAAGCACTTCCAAAGATTTAAAAAACCTCAACACTTACAAGGGTTCCCTAGTCTGTTGCTTAAATAAGAGAGAAGACGGCCATATGAATTTTGAGGGTTTTTGTCTCTATTACAGTTTGATGACATAAATCAGGGGTTTTCAACCTTTTTGGGTCAGTGTACCCCCAGCGGCCGGTCGAGAAGATGGGAGTCCCCCGGCAGCCAGCAGAAGGTGCAGGGGAGTCCCCCAGAGGCCAATCGGTGACCAGGGAGGGGTTCCATAGCCGATCAGCGACGTTGCTGCTGAATATCCCCTGAGGCCAACCCAGGTACCCTCTATAGAAAACCCCTGACATAAATACTTCCATTTAACAAAAGTAAACCTCAACAGTACAATCCTTTAAAATGTATTTTTTTTAAATGTAAGATTTTTTTAGGGAAGGCCAGGGAATTTGAAGAGGGTAAATATGACCTGACAGCAGTAACTGTTTTTTATTCTATTGAAACCAATCTTAAGCTTCATTAAATGCTCCTATTAAAGGAAATTTTGTCACAATAGGACACCTTCACTCTTTATCAGCATGATAAAATAGCTCTTATTTTGAAGCATACCAAAGAACATATGAATGAGTATGAGGAGATGTCTTAGAGCCCTTTTTCCCATTTTTATGCTATGGAAACCTATGGTAGCATATAATATTATCCTGAATGGATATGCAGACTGAATGAGCAAGATGACACATGATGAAAACAAAATGAATCTCCCTGCTCAGAATCATACATTAATCAGTGAAAGTCCAAAGGATCTTGTATCGGCATTACTAATTAATAATACTTTTAATTCAAGTGGATCCCTCCAAAGATTTAGTCAGTTTGCCATTAAAATGTGTAGGAATGTTTCCTGAAATAATGCCTGTGAAGCATGATGTGTTATTCTCATAATAGTGCTGTACCAAAACTTCTGCTTTAATATGGGTTCTACCTGGCTCAAGATAGGGTACTCTTAATCATCTCCACAGAGATAAAGTCAGGGTCAAAATACGGGGGTGGGGGAGGGAGACGAGGGGGTTGAGCTCCCCCATAAGAGATGAGAGCCCCTGGCCTACCCCATGCTTTTCTAAGCAGCTCAAGAAGTGGTGGCAGCTCTTTTCAGCTGCCACCACCATAGATACTCCCAAGAGTCCAAGTGTATTTTGAACCCCGGATAAAGTGACCAGTTTGAAGTTATCTAGCATGCCAGGATGCACAGCTCCCAGCCCCTCTATACCTAGCAGACTTTCCACCTTCCCAAACTCTACTGCCCAGAGGGTGGTACTTCCCCAAGCCAACAAACCCAGCCATCCCCAGTGGGTATGACCCCAGCCCACATGGCACCATGTTGCCAGCTCAAAGGACCCCAGAAGACTTGATCCAGTTCCCCAGGTTGGGGGCCAGGGACATGGCCTTCCACTCACAGAACTAAGCCTTTGCTCCACATCCAGGCAGCTTTCTCCTAGACAGGAGAATTGGGAGTGGGGGGGAACACTGTAGCTTCTCTCCCCAACCCCTCACGTTTCTGGGGAGGAGTGGGCAAACAGCTGCCTAGCACCAATCAGGCAAAAGCATGGAGCCTGAGGAAACAGGCTTCCCCAGGTCTATGCTCTCACCATAGTTAACATCCAGTGACTAGCTGTAAGAGTAGAGCCCTGGGCAGCAAGAGCATGGAGACCAAGAAGGGATGTTTCCCTGGCCCCATGCTCCCACCATGGTTACCCCCAACTTCTCCACTCCCAGAGGAGGAAGAGAATCTTGGCTCCTGGTCCCACTTGCTTGCTAGGCCCTCCAATGGCAAGTCATAGCTGTTCAGGCCAGAAATGGCATTAATCTTTAACTTGTGACTGCTCTGGAACTGTCCTAACTTTAACACCACCTAAGATTGCACAGATTTGGAATGGTTTAAAGATACCCTGTAACAGTGCCCCAAATCTTTATTACCCTTTTTCATGCACTTAGCAGAGCCCATATATAATGGGTTACCAATTCAATGCGGGTAAAAGCCTATGCCAGTCCCATTAAAGTCAGGAAAGATCCAGATAAGAAGAAGTGTATTTGTGTGTAAAATGATGCAAATTGAGATTGTATAGTGATTCTTTCAGAGTGTTCCTGAGATATTTATAATCAAGTTCCCTGTCCATTCCATATCTTCTTTGGGGTTAAATCATACAACAAAATGTTTACTGGTATGCTGGTCACCATAAACTCAAGTCATTTAAAGTACCATCAAACACTGTAATGGTTGCCCCCATACTTAGAATAGGAAACATCTGTGGGACTGTATGGAGGACGGTGGTGAGGGATCATGTTTAAATAGTTTCTGCTATACCTAGCTTTTACAGAGAAGATACTTTGCAGGGAACATGATTATTTTGGCAATAGTGTTCTATGGTGTTATTGGAAATAATAAGCGAGTTAGGAGAAAAATGTCTGCTTTGCAAATGTTTATTTCCAGGATTTTTTTTTAATATATTGTTCTTTGAAGATGTTTTTAATACTAGCACACACTATTTGATGAAGTCTCATTATACCATAAACAGTAAGATTAAGGATCTTGCAAGAGGAGTGATACTTGCAATAAAACAAAGGCAATCTGAGATGACAGCTAAGTAGAAATGTTTCAATTTTGCCAACAAAAAACCCCCATAGAAATCAAATGAAAACCACAAGGAGTGATTTAGACAATACTGTTATATTAGATTTCTCCCTTAAATACAAATGTTAAGCTGTTTGTGTGAGACTGAATTTCTTTTAAGTTCTCTGTGGCATATCTAATTGTTTTCAGTGTGACTGACTTGTGACAGAAACGCTGCCACTACACTACTTCTAAACTCAATCCACAAGCTGCTTTCAATTTTATTAGATCCTTTTATTTCCTGTGCTATTTGGGAAGGGGGGGAAACAATAGGATGACTTTAGTGGGTGCCATGTAAATAAGTTGGTTCTTTTATGTCTCTTTATGATGAACCTTGTATAGCAGGGAATGCCAGTATAGGCTGGCACTCATTAAAAAAAGAGGGATCCTCAGGGATCCATAGGATGGTGCAGCCTGTTTCTCTTGGTGAACTAGGTAAACTCTACTTACCTTAATAAAGGGTGGAAGTCTTTTCTCCTCCTCAGTTGAATGACACCCCTCAGTTGAATTAAATGTTGCAGCTCCCAGATGTTTCATGTGTCTAATAAAGAAAAACTGGAAAGTTTCTTGCTCTGGAACTTGGACAAGAGCCCAAGGGGCTGCCTGTCCCCACAGAAGCTACACCACTTCCCCATAGTCCCAGGCCTAGGCTGGTGGGCTCTGCTCCACACACCCCATTCTGAGAACTCATGTGCCCTTCCAGGACTGGCTTGGAACCTCTTTGGGGTGCTGCACATACCCTGGTGACTGTTAGTGGCTAGGGGTAGTGAGTTGGCCCTGGAAGGCAAGCAGTATCCCTGACAGCCCTGACAGTGGGTCTCAGGCAACCTGGTGCCACTCCCTTCCCCTCCCTCAATGTTTCTCCCTGGCCCAGGTCCTGCCAGATGCCTTCCTGGCTCCTTGGACCATGGGTCAGCAGATCTCAAGTGCCATATCTTATGTTCTAGAGAGCCCTCCCCCCCAATCAATGCATGGTGTAGAGTGTGCCCCCTTGGCTGCCATCCAGGCCCACTCCCATGGGGCCTCCAGTCATGTTGCCCCAGGGAAGAGTTCCTGGAGAGGGACTTGCCATGCCATGGTGGTCAGTGGGGGGCATCAATAAATCAGTATCATCTCTCTTCCATCTGGACAATTACCAGGTGCAGACCATGCTGATTATCAGAATAGGCAACCACATCCTTCCCCATAAGCATACCCCAACCTACCACAGACTACCAAGGAGTCACATTATACCATTCCCTCACCTATAAACGTAATATTCAGAGGATCAGCAGCAAAGTTTCAGCATGGGTATCTGCCTTAAGATGTTTAGGCAGCACTACATGAGATGCCAACTTCAAAGTCCTCAGAACCATTTCACTTGCAATAGTTTATGCCCCAGTAGAATATTGTATTCCTGTATGGTCCAGAAGCTGTCATACTAAAAAGCTCGACATTATTTAACAGTGCTCAGAGACTCATAACAGGCTGCAAACTTACACACACACAGATGTACTCCCTGTACTCTAAGACATTAGACAAAGTGACATAAGAAACAGACATTAACCATTCCCCAACTGCCAGGTTTCTGGAACTGTGGAGAGCTCAGCAGGCCAGATAATTGTGGCCCTGTGTGTTGCACTAAATTTAGTTAAGGGGTGGAGTGAATGGAAATGAAATGATCATTCAGACTGATCTGGTCTGAAATCTATTCCTACAGCATTTTATTCCAACACCAAACTTGGTGGTGCCCAGGTGACACAGCGATGCCCAGGTGTGGTGACCTGGTGACCTGGTATTGCTCACATGACCCAGTGTTGCCTGGGGACCCAGTATTGTCCATGTTGAGTGCCTGTGTGTCCCAATGGTGACCAGGAGGGGTGCTTGGGATCCCTGATGTGCTAATGTGGGGTGCCCAGGGAGCCTTGACAGTGGCCCAGTAGTGTGCCCTAGTTACTTGGCAGTGTACAAGGGACCAGGTAGTGCCCAAATGACATAGTGGTGCTCAGGTGGGGTGCTATGGTGACCCAGCAGTGCCCTGTTCAGGTGCATGAGTGACCCAGGGTGCTAGGGTGGGGTTCACAAGTGACTCACTGGTGCCTAGGTAGGATGTATGGGTGACCTAGCTGTGCCTAGGTGACATGGCTGTGACACACTGGGTCAGCCTGGCGCTATACTCAGGCACTGATGGTTTATTCTGGAACTTCACCTGGGAACTGCTTAGTCACTCATGCACCCTACTGTGCACCAGTAGATCACTTGGGCACCCTGGCACCACAAGGCACCCAGCACACCACCTGGGCAGTGGTTGGTCACCCAGACACCGCTAAGTCAAAGGGACACCCAACCCAGGCACCACTGGGTCACCTGGGCACTACTGGGCCACCTGGGCACCGCAATGTCACCCAAGCACCAATTTACACACACATACACACGCACACACTCCACTACTCCGTGCACTTTCACCCATAATCCTAGCCCAAACACAGCTTCTTATTCAGTGATGTGTACATAGCACACAGGCCAGGAAGGCTGTCAGTTGGCAATGTGGCCCTCAAAAACTGAGCATCAGATCAGGCTTCCTCAAATAAGTCTCTCAGTAGGGGTGATGTGTGGTTTGGGGTGACCCAAAAAGGATTTTCACCCCAAATCCCACCCCAAAATTGCTCCTTATTCCCTCCTGAGGAAGCCTAGGCAGGTCGTTGCTTGACCAGAACCTGTTTTTGTGTGCCAGCCTCCTTCCTGACAGACCCCACATCCATGTGCTCTGTTCATTACCTAGAATAAAGAGCTGTGTTTGGGCTGGGTTTGTGGGTGAAAATCATTTTTGACTCACTTCAAAACACATATCACTGCCACCCTAAGCCAGCGTATGAGAGCTGCCTGGTGGGGTGGGGTGAGCACCCCCCCCAAGATCCTGCTGGGGGAAGGGAGTCCATGCTGGGGTCCATCTGGCAGGGTGCCTGGCCCTGTGGGTTCCCTGGGAGAGGTGTGCCAGTGACAGGGCCAGGCTCCTAAAGGGCTGTGCCCATGCTCAGTGTGGTCTCCTGGTCCCAGCATCAGGTCTGTGGGGTGCTTTGTGATGGTGTGGGTGGGAACAGCCAGGGACACAGGTGCCCCACTGCCAGGACTGGTGCTGGGACACAGACTCCCTCCCCTCCCTCCATGCAAGCCAGACAGTGGTGTTACCAGATTTGCCCACTACTTTGGGGTGTACTCATTTATTAGGGCTAGGGTCTTGGCAATTTTATTAATGTGCTGCTTGTGTTACTGGTGTTTCTATACAGAGCTGTATCTCTCCCTTCTGCAAGCCCTCACCCCCAATGGAGCTATCTTACAGGACTCAGTTCAGTGGGGCTGGGTTTCTCCAGTCCCCAAATCAGTCATACACACA
>NW_017729032.1:169264882-169265365 GCF_001723915.1 Gavialis gangeticus
GAGATGAGAAGCCAGAACGAAGTAAGCCAAAGTCAAAATCGAAGCCAAACAGTCCCGTAACCGAGATCGAAAAGACGAGCTGCTTCACCCACCGTCCGCAGCCTCTGCTTGCGCCTCACAGTCCCTGCCGTCCGCAGCCTCTTCTCACAGGATCATTCTCTCCCTGTGAGACAGTCTCTGAAAAGGCAGCCTCTGCTCACAGGGTCAAGCACAGTCTCTCCTCCAAAACACATACACACCACCTCACCACCCCCTGGTGGCGGCTCACAAACCTTTTATAGGAATTTAGTGGCCACTCAGAACGCTCTTCACAGAGAAGTTTCTAGTCAAATTACATCATGCAGTCAGTGACTGAGCATGTGTTTACCTCATGCTCTGTGACTGACAAGCCTCCAGGTCACCCAGAGGGCACATACTAGGGGCCTGTCTGTAGTTTCAATTCCCTGTAATGGCAGCACCAAACTTAAGATTTTTCTTTGACAA
>NW_017729032.1:169265703-169296880 GCF_001723915.1 Gavialis gangeticus
AAAGTCCTTTGTAAATCCAGATTAGAACTGGTCTGATAAATGCTGAGCTGGGTGTGAGGGTTGATTAGCATTTGGAACACAGCTTCCCCATCATGCAGTGCTCCCCTGCTTCGCTGATCCCAGAATTCACTGCAGTCTCTGCTTCAGGTTTTCTGTTCTCCATATCTCATGTAAATGAATGGTCATCTGTTCCCATCTCAGATGCAAATGATATCTAGGGCAGTTGTTTCACTTTTGTCACCCTTATCTGGAGGGTTTTAGCTGTGTCTCTCACTGCATTTTAATCAGTTTCTGTTTAGGTAGGCAGGGGGGATTCTTTGTGAGTCAGACAGTCTGCATCCTGTGTCAGGGTTCCCCAAGAACATGGAGCTGACAGGTTACAGTGGCTCATAGCAAGCTAGAGGGAACAAGGCAGGGGGGCTTGGAAACAGGGGCTTCACCACCTCAGGTCAGTGAGAACTCAGAGGTGAGGCTGACCCACTGCTTGGGCAGAGGAGATGAGCTGTGGCCTCAGCTAAACTGTCAACCTTAAAGGGCAGGCTGGTGGGGTGCCACAATGCTCCATGACATGTCAGCAAAATGCAGCCAGCTTTGGCTTGAGATGGAATCTGGCACAGATGCTTGATACAGCAACCTAACATACAGTACTGTAGTCTGATACCATATCCATTCAGGGTTATCTTATAGCGGGCTCCACCATTTTTTACACACTCTATGTGCTGTGACTGTCTGTTTGGTTATGGCTGTAGAGTGCTTTTTGTGTGCTCTCTGCGCAATAAGTGTAATGTGTGTACATGGCCGTAGTCTTTGGAGGTGAAGGAGTGGAGCACTAGTTAACACATAACATTGAAAAGTTGGAATCTCTGCACGGGTGTATCTTTGAAAAATGATAAGGTGGCGATATAATGCTATTTTAAAGAATGGTAGCCTTTTGCCAAGCCCCTGAGAAAATCTGATGGACACCAATTACACAACAGGCTGTAGTAGAGATTGTGGCGATGTTAATGTTTTTATTACCCAAATAAATTTACATCAATGCAGAGACAGCTTCTTTTGAAATCAATGACTTGGAGGTGTGGTCAATGCAAGGAAGCAGTTAGTAAGGCTAACCACACCTTGTTGTGCATCTACAGATGCGTTACAAGCAGGTCCAGGGATGTGTTCCTTCCCCTCTACGTGGCACTGGTCAGGCCGCAGTTGGAGTACTGCATCCAGTTCTGGGTGCCACACTTCAATAGGGATGTGGCTGACCTTGAAAGGGTCCAGAGGAAGGCCACTCACATGGTCAGGGGGCAGCAGGCCAGGCCCTACAAAGGTAGACTAAAGGGCCTGAATCTCTTCAGCCTCCACAAGAGAAGACTTGCAATAGTTGGCCATATAGAAACTCACCAGGGGGGATCAGCAGAAAATAGGTGAGGTTCTATTCCCCTGGGCACCACCTGGGATAACAAGGAATAACAGCCACAAATTGATTGAGAGTAGGTTCAGGCTTGATAGCAGGAGGCATTACTTTACAGTTAGGGCTTCCAGGCTCTGGAATGGGCTCCCAAGGCAGGTGGTGCTCTCCCCTACCTTGAGGGTCTTCAAGAGGAGGTTGGATAGATATCTGGCTGGGGTATTATGATCCCAGCACTCGTTCCTGCCCAGGGCAGGGAGTTGGACTTGATGATCTGTTCATGTCCCTTCTGACCCTAGAAACTATGAAACTAACATGTCAACTATAAAAGGGAAGAATTGAGAGATTCGAGTATTAAAAGCAAAATGGTTTTACCATATCTTTTTAATGGCCACAGTTACAACTTAGTTCTATTACTGAATATTTATTCTGTAAATATTTATTTGTTTATTTATACTGAATAGCCTTTAGTTTTCTTGCATGCTATCTAAACTGCTTCAATTTTCTTACCTTTTGCACTAGTTAACTCTTGGGCTGCTCTGATATTTAGCAATTTAGACATTCCCAGGCGAAATGCATGCCTCAGAATAAAGTGAAGTGATTATTGCCTAATACTTATACTGTAGTAACGACTCCAACTTCTTCCAGACTACTTTACTTTAACAAGCTTCCTCTGTCTGCCCAAGAAAAAAACACAGTAAGTAGCCATCTGCCAACACTCAGGGGAAATATAAGTTGAGGTATAGAATGCAGGTTCACTTAACATTCAAAAACTGAGACACATTTCACTTTCATTCCTTTTATACTGGGTTTATAGTTATGTGAGCCGCCTCAAAGGTCTTCAAAAACAAAGAAACCTGGTACTTACAGTCTTTGCATCTGCTTTGGTTAAAACACATGTACTGTTTTGCTGCCATGGTGACAAACATGTCCATCGTGATTTGACCCTTGGGAGACTGGCAGATGAAAGGGAATTAAGTTACTATAGTTATAGAATGACAAATGTCAGAGAGAAGGTTAAAAATTCAACCACTGTTTGGGTTTACAAATCTACAGTGGGGAAGAAACCACATTTATTTTATAAATTGTTCAAAGATAGTTGCAGTTGTTACTTTCAGAGAATATCAAATTCCAAACAATCTGGGAGAAAAAGCAGGATTATGTGTCTATAGTTGGGTTTGCTATTTTTCTTTTCAATAAAGTGATTTGTGTGTGTGTGTGGGGGGGGGGGTGACCTGTAGGAGGGCACACGAAAGGTTGGCAAAATTCCTTTTTACATTCTATAACAAGCTGGAAATCAGCTGGAAAACATTGATAGAAATTGGAAACAATAACTAAAGGTGTTTCATTTGTAGATTAGCATAGATGACTTCCACTTTCATGTCCAAAGTTCATTCTGAAGAGGGAAAACAAAATAAAGTGAGGGCAGAAAATATTGGGGGAAAGGGAAAGCTTTCCTACGAGGAAAGATTTTGCTTTCATTTAAAAACAATGGTCTCTGTCTCTGCCTCAATCACTTTGAAGGGTGAGGGGCTCTGAATTGCTTAATTGTGAGGGAAAATGTTGATTTTATTGTTGCTTGTTTCCAGTTGAAAAGAAAAACAAAGTTAAAAAAAGGGACCAGACAAATTCATGGACAATAGATCCATTAATTGCCATTCTGCGATAGTCAGGGGTGTAATCTCTGTAATCTCTAAAATAATAATGGTGGATGACAGTGAGGGCATGGCAAGGGAATTCATCAGTCTGTTCATATACTGGATACTGGGTGATCTGGCATTTCTTATGTTCTTAACAAATATCTAGCCAGAACTATGCAGGCGTTTTGTTTGCATTTCAACCAACACACACATGCATAGATATTTTTTCATGTTTATTAAGGTTTTCTGTCCAGCACCATTAACTTCAGCAACACAATTAACAACATAGAACAATTACTCACCTGTGACTATACATGTCAAGGGGATTCCCCTGGGTAGCTTCCCTTCCTCATCTCCAGGAGAACATGTTTTCAGTGGCATATGGAGTGGTGTCAGGGAAACAGTGTACACACGCCTCTTGTCAGATTAGTTAGTAGCAATGTTACTAGTCAGGAGCGTATGATAGACATGGTTAGATACTAACTTATCTTTTCTGGAGTGTTTAAAGTTTCATGGTAACAAGATGCCCCAAAAAACAACAAATTTCAAAGGTCACATGACTTGAATATTAATTAAGAAATGGATAGCTACCTCTGTGCAATGTTCCTGTTTTTATCCTGACAGAATGATCTGCAATTAGACCTTCCACTCACTTCTCTTCCCAATTGTGTGCTATTAGATAATGCAACAAGAGCCAACCTGTCAGCCCCTAGGGAGGCCCTGGCCACACTAGAAGTGCACAGAGCTTAGGGTTGCTTCCCACAACTCTCCTGAAGCAAGGTTCTGGACTTTTCTTTAGCGATACCAAAAGAGATGTACTTTAGACCTATTTAATTAAATACATTTCCAAATGTTTCTAATTAGACAGGATCAGAAAGGTGAAAGGATTTGGACAAATGCATAGAGTTTTATTAATGTTCCTGTTCTATTCAAAGCAGAACAGCATCCTGATATTTAGGTTGTGCAGACAGAAAGCTCTTGAGATATAGCTAACCCTTCAAGTAAGTAGTCTATAAAGAAACTCCCTGGCTCTTTTTCTGGGTTCTGAAGAGAATTAAACAACTAAAGTAATAATTAGTTTCAAACTTGCTTTTCTTTGCTGAAGTAGGTATATACAATAACTCAAATTGTCACTTAAAAAAATATAGAGGTGCTTAAGAAAGCATAGTATTCATTACTCATTGCTACAATATCATTTTTTATAGAACACATGTATGCAGAGAACCTTATTCAATTTTAGTTATTCTGTTAGTTTTGTTGAGGGAGATAAGGCTAGGAGATACATGGTGAAACCTCTTTTTAGAGTGCAAAAGGGGTGAGATTCCTAAACTATTCCAATGAACTCTTTTAAAGAGAATTGGTTGATGCATTCAGAACAGGTTGAGTATGTTTTAATAGTACAACATAGGATGGAAGAATGATTGCAGTAAATGATTATATTTTATTTAACGTGAACTAGAAAACCAGAAACAAACTAGAAAAAGAATAGAATATACTCAGGCAATTCTGTTCTTTCTTGTCCTGGGGAAAAAGCTGAATTTACATGAGTGTAAATTAGACGAGAATTTAGTCTTTTGCCCTGCAGAGCAATTGAAATAGCCTAAGGCAGAACATTATTATCTTCAACCACCTTTCCAAAATGCATGATGGTATTTCATTATGAACAAAATAGTCTTAGTCTTATGAAAATATTATGCCAATTATATTTGATAACAATTATTTTTCAGGTAGGATCTTAGGAAAGGAACCTCACAAGGTCAAACCCTGTACTCAAAGCAGAATCTTCCCTGACTAAACTATCCCAGCTAAGTGCCTGTCTAACAGACATTTAATAGCATACAATAGATACAGTAGTATTATTTTACTGTGTGGTGTTTTTCATTAAAACTAAATCCGAAAGGCATTGACAGATATAAGTAACAGAAGGTATTTAGCAATGCAGTAGCAGAGCATTTTCCACATCTTACTGTTTTCTCTAATCACACTGAAGTCTTCCCCTCTCAACCCAATTAAATGAGTGTGTGGTTATCTGGCCTAAAAATTCTAGCTGGGATCCTTTTGTGAGGTTGCAACAAAAAATGCTATGTCTTAGCCACACACAATAAGGTCTGGGATACCTTTCAGGTTTTATTGTTGTTATGCTACAATAGTAAAAGAAAACCTGAAAGGAAACTGATCAGCAGGGATCCAGGTTTTCCATTTTCTATGGAAAACAGAGAAAAATGTGGATTTCCCCTTTTACCTGAGAAAAACACGGACTTCTCATTTTAATGGAGAAACATGCACATTTTGCAGTTTTGCCAAGAGCTCTCTGCAAAGGGGTTGAGCCAGCTCTCTGTCACTGTGTGCACTCCCAGGGGGCAGAGGGGACTCCAGCTTTGTATGCAGAATGAAAGTGGGCTCAGGGGGGAAGGGGTGCTCACTGCAGGCTTGGGCTTCCCACCCTTTTGCCCTCCCCTGGGGCCTCTGCAGCCCAGCAGATGGGACCTGGCATGGCAAGACAGAGCAAGGCTGGGTGGGGAAGCTCCTTGCTACCCTGTGCTACCCTGGTCAGGTGTCTCCTGCCTGCCCTGCAGCAGAAGGGGTGGCAGGTCAGGGTTGTGCCCCTTGCTGCTGCTGGGCAGGCAGGAGGCACTTCACCAGGGTGGCGTGGACCTTGCAGTAGCAAGGAGCTTCCACAACTAGAACCTGCTCTCCCACATGCTGGGCTGCAGAGGCCCCAAGGAAGGGCAGCAGGGTGGGGAGCCTGAACCCACAGCAGGCAGCCCACTCCTGCCTTTGCCCCATGCACAGATCTGGGGAGGCATGGGTTCCCCTAACTCTCCAGGAGTGTGCACAGTGGTAGGGAGACAGACGCACCACCCCACCTGAGCCTGTAGCAGGCAGCCCACCCTCACCTCACCCCCATGTGGTCTGCTCTGGCCATGCTGCCCACAGTGGGTGAGAGCTGGCTCTGTGCTCTGCTCCACTGCAGCAGCTGCCACATCCCGCAGGCAGAAGCCACGGCTTGGCCACTGCTTTGTGGGGCAGGCGGCTGCAGATCCATGTCCCTGGCCCCATAATTGTAGCAGCTGGGGGCCCCCTACAGCAGGAATGGGGGGAGCAGGGGCTGGGAGTATGGGGCATCAGCAGGGCTTGGGCGGTTGTGGGGGGAAGTGAGGGGCACCAGCAGGGTGACGGCTGTGGATGAGGAGTGAGGGGCACCAGCAGGGCCAGGGGTCTGTGGGTGGGGAGTGAGGGGCCTGGACCTGTATTCTGTGAGATAAGGGAGCAGGGAAAGCTCTGATTTTCCAGAATAAAAAACCCAAAATGAAATACCAAAATGTATATGTAGTTATCATTTATTTTATTATTGTTATTGAGGTACCAGTAGGCTTCCAAACTACTTAAAACTGTAAATATATCAATAAAATGTTATGTTAAATTGATATCTATATACATAGTGGCATTTTGTTTTAATCATGGATTTTGGGTTTTTTTATCAGAGAATTTGATTTTTTATCAGAGAAAACAGGATCCCTGCCAATTAGTAGGGTAAAAGGTATAAACAAAGGAGAAGTTTTCTCATGCAATTATGGAGAGGCACTGACTGAGCATTTGTATATAGTATTTTCTGACCATATTGGTAATACATTGTGGAAATGATTAATAACAGTGTTGCAGTGGCCTTTCCTTAGGCACATATCTAAGTCATAGAGCAGAAAGATGAGAGAGAATAGTATCTGTTCTGTTTCTTTTCTGGGCAATCAGCAATTAAGAAGGTCCTTCTTCTCATGTCTCTACACTGCATTTGACTATTTTGTTACACATTTGTTCTTGTTTACTGTACTTTGCAAGATCTTTCATTGTACATGTGCCTTCAAGCAGCAGGCATTGCAGTAGGTGTTGAATAGTTTGGGGCTCTGTGCCACAGTCACTGGTGCTTGAACCAATGGTATTGTTCCACTTCTTCAATAGTTCCTTGGAACATCCAACTATTGGTGATAAGAAGGTGAGACGGTACTCAGGTGACAGGTCAACATAGATGAGGAATATCATGCAACATTGACAAGGAATCACAAAGACCATTACTTCCTTATATCATGTCTTTCCCATTACTTTTTTTGAGCCATCTTGTCTTCTTTCACCTTCTCTCTTCACACCAGTACCAAACAGACAGGAAATGCAGGCAGTGTAGACCTTCCATTCACCCAAGTATCTAAATAGTCAGTTCTACCAACCATCTAGACAACCAACAGTTTGTTTCTCACTGCTTAGTTCCTTAGTCTGTAAACAGATGCCACCTTTGTGCCACAATAAAAATTTTCATGGTGACATAATGCCCAAACAAATTGATGTCCATGCTCCTTGTCATACTATAAATGCCCAAAATTGTGGCCATGTCAGGAGGTGGTAAAAATGTGTGCTGGTTCTTTGCAGTGGTCATGTTTTTGCTTTATGGCAGGAAAATGTGGGCAGCCTAGAGCTGCCTGTGCTCTCAAGCCAGCCCATGCAAACGCTCCCAAGTCTTAAGGGTCCTTGCATGCAAGTAAATTTCTTGGGCATGCATAATCAGGCTCCTAAAAGCCCTGCAGCACCTGATCACTTGTAGAAGCACATCCCAAGAATCCCCTGGTAATCAGCCAGGCATACACAGAATGCTGCCACATCCCAACTCGCAACAGCCCAAACAGGGAGCCCCAGGGCTGGCCATGGCAGCATGATATACATGCCCTAGGAATCTCCCATTGGGGGATTCCTGGGTCATGCCTCTGTAAATGGGAAAAACTGAGGTTCCCTCTTTTACAGCATTTGTCAGGGGTGAATCCCTGAAGTCCTGGAAGCAGCAGCAGGCCCGACACTGCAGGACAAGGAGTGAAATCTATATTACCCAATGAAATGGATCAGCTGTGCTGGAGCTGTGTTCTTTATAGCGTTCATAACTGTTTACAGCCTAAGAGATTCTGCTGAAGCCTCATTTTTTTCATGATGTAGCTAACCTACAAAAAATCCTTATAAATGCTAGATGATCATAGGCAGAATCTGTTTTTCTTCACTAGTATGAATTTTCACACCCTGCTCTTAAACTCTCTGTAATCATCAACTGAGAATCATATTCTAATTTTGAAGAATAAACAGAGGATTTGTAAGACATGCATGGACTGACAGATCTACAGAATTAAGTTATTTTTTAATCTATTGAATAGGCATAGAATTGTTAGTGAAATTCCTCATACTGTTCTTTAACCTTGACTCAAACATCTCATCTCTGATAACTGTTTCATTTCACTAGCTAGTTGCATTACCTATGTTACAGTTTATGATGATGGGGTCATCAGTCCTCTAGGGCTGAAACCAAGCCCTGGTAATTAACTTCATGATGGCTTCCAAACAACCATTAAACAATGATGATTTCCAGTCACTACTAGATTCAATCTCTGACTTGGAAGTAAAAGGTCTTTCAAGCATTACTGGTCTCCTGAGCCACTGTGTTTCTATCAAGCTTGCTACATTTAGCTAAATACTTTTCTGTATTATTGTGCAGAAATTCTGTATCAATAACAGCAAGCAGTAAGAACTCAGTAGCCCTTCTCTCAACAGTTTCTACATCAGATCTGATTTTTTGGAGGAGAACATTTTCCATTATCATACTGATGCTTAAAAAAATTCTAAACCTGGAAGAATAGTTTTTATTTATTTACCTAATTTATTTTCTGATCGATAGTTGACCAAAACATACAGAGAGAACTATGAAACACAGCCAGGTCTGATATGCTTTTTACTGGGAATCTTTTAAATCTCCATTTGTAATGTTATGTTTCTAAATGCAACAATATCATACAATACTATCATTGAACTTTTGGCTGCATTGAAAGAAAGCTAACTGTTCCTAAACAGTTAACTGTTAGGAATTTAGGGATTCTATGGAAGATCAATATTTTCTTTGAGCACTAATGAGCACACTTGTGTGTTGACTCCACAAATAAATCCATAGCCTCTTTCATAAAGTTAATTCTGTAAATAGTACAGTATGGAGTAAAACCTAAACTCAGTAGAGGCTTACCTTACTTTGATTTGTTATGGATGAACACCAAGTCACTATGGTTTCAGTATCTATCTAAAATACAGTGAGATGTAGGTGCACCTCGTCTCTGAAAGTCAGACCACAGTTTTAGGATTAGATTTGGATTTGGATATGGATTTAGGTGGCCAGCTTTAGCCAGCTCTGCTTGTACAATTTCATTAAAGCTTAATTCAAAAATCTGCTTTTCATGTAAGATTTCTACACTGCAGTTTGTGCTTTTGGCTGGACCCCCAAAATTTAGTAACTTCTGGAAATAATTGGGGGGGAAAATAGTTAAGCAAAGTATTTTTGAAACTGAAAAAAAATTGTTAGGCTTTAGTTTCAGTTAGGGGCAGATATTCAGAACATGTTTCTATGTTGAATAGCCTAATTCCTAGTATTTACTGACAGTAAGAATTTTTTTTAATATTTCAGTGGTAAATATAGATGGTTGTTACAAAACTACTAATTTATTGGGACATTCTCAAATATTCATAAGATGCTATACAAGTTAATTCCGACTTGACACAGAACAATTTATTTTCAATAAATGTATCAATAAAATGAATAAAACAATTGTAATGATATTCTACAAAAACTATCTGAATGGCGCCTTACTCCAAAGAACAATTTGTGATAGTAGATATCTTACCATGTTACAATTATAAAAAGACCTACTTGATCCCGTATAAAGTTTTTGTTGTGCATTAACATCAAATGTTAGCAAATACAATTATAAATACATGGCACAAAATAAATAAGAAATAAAACAAGAAACCCGATAGCTGTTATGTTTGGAGCAATAATTAAATGTGTAGTACTGAGTCAGAAAAATAACAGCTGAAGTTAATAAGAAAGTAACTAAACTACATGTGGTTGGAACCTCTATTAACTTTCAAAGAATACCGTCTTCAAAACTCACCGACAAAATCTCAAGTGGCAGAACACTTAACCAATAAATTAATGGTGAGAAACAGTACATTATTACAAGAAATTCTCACTGGTGATTCTGTGACCATTTTCATCACTGAGCTGGATATAGAAAATTATCTGTGCACAAACAAAAGTCTAAATAGTCTTGCTTATGACAAATTATGGATTTCTCTGAAGCATCAACTGTTGACCAACATTAGAGGCAAATATTTGGATTGCCTAGGATTCTGTGTATCCAATAGTGTCTAACAGGGAAAATACTCAATAACTTATAGTAGTATTGATTTCTAGGACCATGCTTTCAGTTATGATGATTGGTAGGGAGCATTTGAAAATCTTTTCTGGGGGTACTTTATGACAGCAGCTCAGTAACTCCCTCACACAAAACTTGTTGGCAGCCAGAACTGTTCAAAGACCTCCTGATGGAACTTTTCCCATCAGAACATGCTATATTCCATATCCAACCCAAATGGTTGTGTGAAAATGTACCAATTTTGCCAAAATTTCTATGGGAAGTATTTTACTGCAATAAGGTCAAAAGGTTAAGTTTTGATTAATCAAATGTGCTTTGTTTTGAATTTATCATTACATTTTTAACATGTATGTTGACCTTATTATTTATTTTAGGATATAATAATAGTACTGACAGGGGGAAGGAAGTGGTATGAAGGGAAATATAGGATGTAAAAATGGGATAAAGGCAGATAGAGGGAGAGTAATCTGGGGAAATGTAGTAAAGTAAGGCAAATCAACTAAGGCCTTAAAGTTAATATCCATGACTGTCTTCTGTTAACCACTACTCAAATATACCCTTTCAAGAGTAAAGTGGTCCTAGATGAGGATCAAGATACAGTGATATAGCATCACCTTCCCCCAAATCCACAGAGAGGTTAACAAGTTTGAAATTATGCACACTGACTTCTCACCTTTAGCTGATTAATTTTAATGTCCTTCTGTATACTAATGGAACCAAAACCTGAGCAACTACTTTGAGCACGTTATTACATGGGCAGAGATAAGATTCTTTATTTAATGGACTGTATGAGATAATTTAGTGTTAAAGAGGTATAAAAATGTTTATTCATGTTAGCTTATAATTTCTAAAACTTTCATCATTCAGATTTTTAAATAAACTTTTTTTTAGTTTTACATCTTTGAAATTGTTTGTTTTCTTTTAAATAGTTTGTTTTGGAATAACAGTAATAATAATACTCTGGAGTTAATGTTGCCTTACATGAAAATGGCAGCTGAGAGGGGTACCCAATTATCTATTTTTGTTTAGCTTCCCACTAGAGTACAACTAGTTTATACTGGAAGGCATTGGAAAAGAATAAACAAGAAGAGTCAGGACAAAATGAAAGAATAAAATGTTACTCTATAAATTACTGTATTAATGTGTGACCTATATTTGATTCAAAAATAAAGCAGTCCCAGCTGAGAAGCCAGCTACAGTGATGCAGCACCACTTTACCTCTAAATTCAAAGAGAGGTTAAAAGTTTCAAGTTCTGCATACTGACTTCCCATCTTTTATTTGCTTCTTTTTTTAAACTATAAGAATAATGTAGCAATGTGGAGAATTAGTTTTCTACATTTTACAAAACTGTAGAAAATGTCCAAAAACACTTTTCCAAATTTGGGAAAACGTTAGTGCTCCTTTCCTTCCTCCATTTTTAACCAGCTTTTTCTTTTACTTTACAAATCCTCTACTTTGTAGCAAAAAAAGCTACTTATCAGTTATGACTAGACACACAAAGGTACTCACATCATCAGTATTTCTATCTCAGCTTCACAGTAAACCTGACCACTTTTGGACAATCGGACTATTGGAAAATGAATTTAGGGTTAAATTTTCAAAGATGGAAGATTAATATTAAGCACCTAAACATATATTTAAATGCCTAGATAAAAGGCTTGATTTTCAGACTTTCTGAGAATTCTAAGTTGCCATTGTCTTTTTTTCCCTTCTGTTATTCTATTCTTCAGTATCCACAAATATTTGTCAAGTATTAATGTTGCCAATGCCACCCACATGCAAAAAGCTTCTGTTTGAAAAGATGGTTTAGAAACAATAGCATGAATTGCGTCATGAGATATGTTCTTGTTTAGCAAATACACAGAAAAGTTTTTCAACAAAACAGCAAAGGTTTACTACAAGGAGGAAATTATCAAAAACCATTTTGTATATTTTTTTAAAAGACACAGTTTTGGCCAGCTGTCAAGAAACAACCACTATAAAGCACAAATTAATTCTTATTCTATTTCTTTCTCTTGTTTTTTAATTGTTTTTGCTTGCTCTACAAGGTTTAGAGTCAACAGGTCAGTATGTTCATAAGGATTCAATCTAGTTCTGTGCGCAGTGGGGAGTTTACTTGATAGTTCTTTGAACTGAGATTAATAGCTTAGCTAACCCTTTTTGATCCTGCCATTTTGAAATGCTTTTAGGAATATCCGATTGAACCCATTTCCCTATAGCAAACTCCTCCAACTTTTACTCATGACGACTTTCACTGTTCTTTTTTATGATTAAAAGGGTATGGATCCTGCAGTGTTCAAATTCCACTAAAGCAGACCTTCATCAATAATAGTGGGGAAAGTATATTTCTTTTTCTGTCATTTGTACTGAGTTCTTTCCCAGGTGAGTAAATCCTTTTTATGAGAAAACAAAAATCATTTGTATACAGTCCAATACTCTTCCAGGGAAATCAGTTTTCTTTCATGTTATACCTTCTCTGAAAGCAAATAATAACAAGTGGAACCCCATGCCTGCTGAAGAAAGCTATTCTAATACTATGCAAAGTATTACATACTTTGTAGAGCTGTGGGGAGTCAGGGAGGGGTGCCACATGAATTATAGTGCACATGTGCCTGCACATACTTTTTACACACTATAAAGGATCTCCATACAACTGGGATCTTTTGCTTTCAGTTGGAGAACACAGATGTAAGTTATAACTGATGCCTGGTAGGCCCATACTCTGGCTGCAGGCTGGGGAATGAATTCATCATTCAACTTGAACTGGGCACAGATACTCAGAAACGATTTTCAGGAACACTCAGCCTTAGCTTAGAGTTTTGTCAGATAAAATTAAAGAGTGTTTCAGTAGAGGTTGCAATAGGAGGAAAGTTAAGCCATTCCAAGTGCTTTCTAAAATGCCATCCTCAGGCTTTGTATAGGTGGAGCAAATTCAATGAAATAAGCAGAATTGACATTTGCACGATTCTGAGCTTTGAGACACTTCAAAACTTTTATTTTACTTTTCTGTAAAGCAAACTGCACTGTATCAAATCTCTCCGAAATCTCTTCTAGCAGCAGATGTTTCCCAATTAACATGCTTGGCACTTCTATTTAAATATGTGCCAGAGGATGGACATTACAAAAACTGTATGTACCCTTTGCAAAATGCATTTCAACAATTTAAGGTCAACATTTATTTGGTGATTGTGTGTACCAAATGGGAAAGGAACTTCTTAGCTGTGGCATCAACAGTTAATATGATAGATACCAATCAAGAGAGACTAATTAGCACATCTAAAGTGGCATAGTGTGCCAAACAACTTATGTGATCCAGCTCCCAGTAGATACGCCATGATGGGGAGCACAGGTTAATTGGAGGGAAGGGGAGTTTCACTGTTAAATATATTCTTATAAAATGCTTTGCATTCCCATCATTCACTCCATCTTGCCTTACTCTTTGTTTCCAGGATTTGGCTTTATAAAAAAATCCATATAGGACCAGTCCATTCATATACTTTCTGTAAAATAGTAAATACAGGGTTTCCAAAGCTGTTTGGTGGTGTCCAAACACTGCTCTTACTAAAGTTAATAGGAGTTTTACGACTGATTCCAATGGAAGTAGATTTAGACCAACACAGTGGTAGACCAACCTACTCACCCAATTCTTAAAATATCATATTAGTTTGTATTTTGCCATTACTAGAATTATAATCCTTTCATGATTACAAATATTCAAAAAATAAAAAACACTTCAGAATACTTCAGAACACTTCAATTTTCCCTCTACAGTTCCCAGCACATTGCTTGGTTATTTAGTTTACAGTTTGGAAATTCCAATTTAATTAAAAAACCCAATTAAAACGCAAAGGATCTGCTGCAAAGTGTTGTGAGGTCTCAGCTCCAGTGGTAGGTAATATAAGTTGAAGGCATTAGAGATCCAATCCATATTCATTCAATAGACACCTCCATCTAGGAATGCAATGTCTAAAATTATATTTCTGTCCCCAGAATTGTGACCCAAATAGAGAACATTAGGTACTTATAATCTCAATACAGTCAACAAAAAGAGTTTAGGTGCCTCTGAAAAGCAATCCAAATAGAAAAGGGTAGAGCTAGCGTAATGTATCTGGGCTCTCTATAAAGAAAATGAGGAGAGCCAGATGCTTCCAAAGGGTGATTCACAGAACTCAGGGGTAACTAGAAGGTCAGTAATCAATAGGTTCATGTATACCCAAACTTTCTTCTCTCTCTCTGTGTTTAGGGCTCAAATCCAACTTCCAGTTATGTGGGAAAGTATCTCCTATGGCCACATCCAGACATGAGTGAATGTTTGGTTCCCTAAGGACAAGTAGCAGCAGCACACCTTGTACCGTCACTACTTCTTCCCGGGAAGTGCCCATACCATGCGCACTATGGCACATGGCAACTTGCCCTGGTGGGGCAGGGAAGGCTGAGGCCAGCACTGTGCTGGCCCCAGCAGCCTTATGTGGGATCCTGGGGGCCTCCCAGGGCTGCAGCCACAATGATTCTGCTGTGCGGAGCCTGGCCAGCAGCCGCACTGCAGCTCTGGGCAGCCCGGCTCCGCTTTTCAGCAGCGTGAACTGGCAGACTGTGTGTTGCACCATTTTTTCCCCACATTTTTTTTTTTACCCCTAGATATCCAGGGGTCAAAAAAACCCAAGGAAAATCCCCCAGTGCAGTTCACACTTGGGCAGTGCACCCTTGTAGCATGAAGAACTCTGGACTGTACGATATCGCACAACCACACTCATCTGGATGCACCCTATGGCTACATTTCCACAAGCAGGGGCATGTGGTTACCATGGAGAAAAACGCAGCAGCACAAATTTGTGCCACTCCCTTTTGCCCTGGTGCATGCTAATACCTGGTTGGTTAGCGTGGGGAAAAATGCTCTGGGTGGGGTAGGGGAGGCTGGGGCCAGCACCTGGGCTGACCCCAGCAGCCTTACTTGGTGGTCTCCTAGGGCTCTAGCAGAAGTGATCCAGGTGTACAGAGCCTGTCCAGCATCCAGAGCATGGCTCTAGTTAGCCAGGCTCTCATTTCACGTGGTGCACGCTGCTGCCATGTGTGCTGCCCTGCCTTTTTTCCATGTTTTTGATACTTGGGTTTCCCAGTATCTAAATTTGGCTCCCCATGCTGCAAATATTCAGTGTGGAGAACGAAATCATGTGTGTGGGGGGTACATTTTGCAGCTCCTCAAAAGCCTTTGAGGTGCTGCACAACACACATGTGCACTCATGTGGATGGAGCCTACATGACTAATATTATTCAGGTAAGTGGGAGCATTTAGCCAGATTTTAGATTTTACTCCAGATTCAGTTTAACTCACAGTCCCCCAGAATCCCATGATGCTTTGCACTCCCCCACAAACTGCCTTCCCCCAAAGGATGGGCAGGCAGGGAGGTATGCTCTAGCACTCCCTGGCTTCTAACCTGGACCACTGCAGGCATGTGGCTGCATTTCCAGAATCAAGTGAATGTCTGTTCATTTGCTTATCAGTTCAATTTACGCAGCTTAAGCTAACCTGTGAAGATTGAATCAATTCACCCTCAGGTTTTTTTGCTTAGCCCATGTCATTAGCTATGCTCTGACAGAAACACCCTCTACACTTCTTATTGAAACTGGCCCACTGAGCAGCTAAGAGCAGAAGATAATTAGGTTCAGAAAGATATGTCAGTGAGATAGGAACCCCATTGAAAAGGTGCAGTCTTGGGTTCTGGTCCCTGTTCCACAGCAGGGCTTAAGATCTCCTACTACTATTTTTTCAAAGTCTAGGAAATGGTAAATGCAGAAACAGTGCTAAAGGCAGGAGCAAGGACCAGAACCTGGTGTCCCCTCATTGTCTATCTTACTAACCTGCACTCCCTCTAGCTTGTTCTCTTCCTGTCCCCCCAGAGAAACCTTATAAAAATCCAGAAAGTGCTAAAAGACACAGAAAGTATCAAGCAAGTTAGTGCCATGCCAGTGCAGATTTCCACATGACACTTAAAAGTGTGCTTCTGCTGCAGCATGCAGCTAACATAAAGCCAAACCATGGAACCATATTTGTTTATTAATTTAACCTGTGTCCTATTTACAGGATATTATTAACTGTATGTAGTTAGTGATGGGAAGTTGATTGTTTTTGATCATCTCTGATATCTCCATAATGTAATATAATGAGATATAACATCTTAAAGAAATTCCTATTAATAAAAGATGATGGCCAAGAGTGTCAGCTGCAGTAAATCAGTTTACCATCACTAAAGTTAATAAAACTTTCTTTGATTATATTACCTGTGAATCAGACTCATTGTTTTCTCCAGGTGTGAACTCATCTGGACTCAAATGAACTAAGGTCAGGCTGGCCACTTTTTGCCTGATTTAACTTCCCCCAACACCTGTACAAGTTGGCATTTAGATCAAACTAATCCTAGTTAGGTCAATCTAAGTGTAATGTCTGCACATACCCCAAGTAACATTACTGCTTGAAGATGGCTGATGAGTCAGAGTACATGCTGCTGTTGTGCAATAGAAGAAACATGCTGTTGAGATACTTGATAGCTAGACTAAGTGAAAATACTATCTAAACTAGTACTAAAATGTTCAGTATTATTAGAATGTTAGTATTTGTATTGCATTACATCCTCTGAACAAATATTACCATACTGGGCATGTCTTTCATTTTGACTAAATGCTTTCAGATCTCTTACTAATTTCTATGTTTCTTTGTCCCCAAAATTGCAACCTGATCCAGACCGCATGGCACTAGCCCTGATAGAAAACCTCCATATACATGGTCAGGATTGGAAATCACAAAAACGTGTGAAGTTTAAAGGAGAGATCCAGACCCGTGGCAAAGAACCATATAATCATACTGGAGGGAAACCAGAACAACCATTTCATCCAATGGGATAATTACTAGAAGGCTTTGTATATGTTTCCTCCTTTCTGACCTACATACTTGTTGTAGCTTGTAGTGTGTTTTTGTTGTATCTTTTTGACGTATAGATCATAGCAACAGCAAAATGAAAATTATAGCTCAAAGAGGAGAAAACCTCAGAAATGATAGCCTGAAATAAACTGGTATTTCATAATGTTTATATGGTTTTGAGGGGAGAAAAATGAAATACCTAACCACGATCAGTCATATATAAGACCTTCTTTCTGAGTGAATAGGCAGTGGAGCAGATTCTTTCATGAAATGCAGCTGCTATTATGTTATTCCTTTTGTACAAAGCAGCCAGAAACATATTAGGACATTCACCCCAATGAAGGGGAATCCTCAAATGGCCTAGGGATCAGCATAGCAATTCCTTCACTGTGCACTTCCAGCTGCCTGCTTAGTATGTGTAGTTGAAAAAAAAAAGGGTCATAGCTATGCCCCAGTGCTTTCCATCTGGTGTTACAGCTCCTTGGTGCACCAACAGCCAGTGCAGAGCAGTCTTCAAGGAAATGTAATTTATGGCTGTCAACTGACTTTGTGAACAGCTACTAGCCCAAGGGAAGAATACTAAAAGGTTGGTTTACTTTCCAGCCATCCCCACCCCGCCATCCCTGTGCTGATTGGACTATGTGAGCTTTTCATCCAAGAATATGGGCAACATTGTTCAAAGGTATATTTGGAGTTCTTTTTCCAAGAGAAAAAAAAATGCATAAAAATTTTCACAAAGAACATCATAACTAAATGAAATATAAATATATCTATGTGGTCAATGTTGTGCATTACAAAATTATTTAGAATATATTATTCTGTATAATAGCAAAAGCATGTAGAGTTTTTCATATGTGTAGGGCTTAGAAGAACCTGGCTTATTAAGCTAGCAAAACAAATGTTTAGAAGTGATATAATCACCCTTGATAAATACAGCATGGGTGGAAAGAAGTAGGTGTTAGGTCATTAACTTGGACTTGGGCTTAGGCACTTTTTAGGCTGCATCCACAAGGGCATGGATGTTTGTTTTCCCTGGGACAACTAGCGGTGGGACACCTTGTGTTGCTGCTACTTGTCCCCAGGGAACACCTGCACTACACATCCTCTGGTGAATGGCAAGTTACCCCGGGTGGGGTAGGGAAGGCTGTGGCCAGCACTGGGCTGGCCCCAGCAGCCTTACCTAGGGTCCTGGGTGCCTCTGGGAGCTGCAGCAGTGGTGATCCTGTTGCTTGGAGCCTGGCTGACAGGTGGAGTGTGGCTCCAGCTGGCCAGACTCCAGTTTTGGCCAGCATGTGCTGTCTCCACACCTGGTGCCCTGCTATTTTTTTGTACGTTTTTTTTTTTTTACCCTGGGATCTCCTGGAGTCAAACTCTCCACCCTCTGCACTGCTACTGCACAGTGCAGAGAACACCTGAATGTGTGGTATGTACTGCATGGTCACACTTGTCTGGATGTGGCTTTAAGGTCCTTTTAGGGTATGGTGCTTAGTGTTGCCATTTAGGTGCTCACTAGCTGCCCAGAAGGAGCTAACTTGAGTACACTTTTAGGCACTTCGAGAGAAGGTCAGTGTTTTAAATCTGCACAATAAATAACTAAATTGATCCACAGATTTAGGGCAGAATTGCACTTCACTACTACATGCCCAAATGGTAGTTTTCCAGATTTATAAGTGGCATTTTTAGCACTTACACAGCCTGCTGCCACTACTTGCTGCCTTTTAATAGAAAATAGAAAGCCAGCACCTGCTTGTGAAGAAATGAATTTGGTGTTAAGTCTTGGTGGCAATGTTGGACCTAAATCTTGGAGAGGAACATGATTTCAGCTATACCATTTTCTTTGGTGTTTCCTATTGAATGGTTTAGATCAATGTTGTGAATCTCATTCCTATGTGCCATATGAGGTATAGGGAACAGGTTAGGGTATTTATTTGGGTTTTGGCTTCCACTTTTCACCCACAAATTGAAGAATAACTGAGGAATTTAAAAATAAAAGAAAAAAAATACAGTTTCATCCAGAAAGACATTTTGACCTACTCTAATTGAAATATAGACAGTTTCCCTTTTGCTACTATAGCCTGCATAAACTTCTTGCCTGACCTAGAGATAAGCTAATGCATTTCCTCTCTCTCATATATATATATATATAGTAGTAAAAGGGAAAATTTTTACATTTCAACTTCTATCTGACTGCATTTTATTGAGTTTATAACCTCTCTTTTTTTCTTGGATTGATTCAAGACTGGTATTGAAGACACACCAATTAAGTTTGAAGTTAAGTGTCAATCTAAACCATATTTTGCTCAGATACTAGGATGACTCCCTAACAAAGTTATTGTTTTTGATGTTACTTGTACTTTGTCTGTTGTAAAATTTATACTCTCCTACCAAATAATTAGGATGTATTTTTGCTTTATCTCTGAAGGAGATAAATCTCCTGTCCTGAAACCACTTTCCAATATCTTCTCCAGTCCTTCTTTTTAGAAAGTTTGCCTTGCCTCTTTAGAGTTGGCAAAAACACTTGCCCAAACTGACTGCTAATTGGCAAATATTTTAAAACAGGGCAGGGTCATTTTATTCCTCAAACTATTAACCCTCAGCAGGGATAAAAAAGGATTTTCCCAAACTCTTATATATATTTTCTCCTTCTCCAAGATAATCAAGTCATGAAACCTGACATTTACTGTAAAATCATATTAAATGGTAATGAAATTCTCTCATACCTTAAGGTTAAATGAATGGAGACAGAGAACTAATGTAAATGCTTTTAAGAGTCCATAACTTGGTCACTGCATTAAGCAGTCATCAAAGCTGGAAGTAGTTAGAAGAGCTATTTGAAAAATGAGAGAATACTGTTTATTATCTTGAAATATCAAGATATAAAATGGCTAGACCTAACAGCTTTAGGTATTCCCAGGTGAGGATTCTCCAATTTTCATTCCTGTTTGGCTACCAACATTTTTTTGCAAATTGAAATGGGACCCTCTGACTACTTAGCTACATGCACACAGAACACTCTTGTAACATGCCCCAACACCTCAGACCAGTGAAGGCCATCTAATAAATCCCTTTCAATTTATATTACAAAATGCAAATCTAATACAGTCTAATAAAATGCGTAGAAAAAGTGTGTACAGACGTTACACTTAGATTGACTTAACTACTATTAGGTCAGTCTAAGTATAGATCTGTTCAGGGATGTTAGATAGCAAAACTGGATTGACTGATCTAAACTTAGGTCACCTAAGGAGGCAAACTAAGTTAGACAAGGAACAGGTTAGCCTGAGCTAAAGAGTGTCTGTATACATTCAGAACGCAGGCTCAGGCCTGGGAAATCCCAGCTGTTCAGCCCAGGCCTGGGGCTTCACTTTTCTTACCCCTCTGCCTCCCGCCTCCCAACTATACTATTTGTAAACCCCTGAGCCTCCAAACCCCAGATGGACAACACTCCACATGGACTTGGTGGCTCACCTGATCCCATTTGCATCTTCTTCCACCCCAACTTAGATCAGTTTCTCAGCATGGCTCCCAGTCCTGGCAAATGTGTGCCCATGCTGGACCTAGTCTAGGATCACCCAGCTTAAAGTAAATTGGGTCCCAAAAATGTGCATGTACACAAAGTCTCTATTAGCATAATCATAAAAATTAGAGTATCCAGAAAAACAAAAGTATCAGAAAGTTTCAGTCTCTTTGATTAGCCCTTCAGCCACCAGGTTCTCCTTTTCCTCTTCATCATGGTCCTTGCCTTTATACTGTTCCCTTTGGAAGATGTCTGCTTAGCTTTGTTACCTGATGCTGCATTCAGGCAGATCACCTGCTGATCTCATTTCTCTCTCTCACAAAATATAATCCCAACACTTTCAGAGACTTTTTTATGGAAAAAACAATGAAAAAACAAACAAATTTTATGGGACAAATAAGTAGGGATGTGCGAGGCTTTGGACAGAGCTTCAGATCCAGAAAAGCTTTGGACACTTCGGGGTCCAAAGCGCTGGCCTTGTTAGACTTCCTGAAGCAGTTCAGAGCTGCCTCAGAGCCACCTCGGAGATCCGGCCATAGGGTATAATGGGGAAACAATAAAATACCAATAACTTTGTTGTTTTTTGTCTGATTTCGATGACATTTTCAGGGGTGGTAGACTCATCAGAAAGCATGAAGCCTGCCAAGTTTCAATTAGATTGTTGTAGAGGTTTGGGGGGAACTGCACCTCAAGCTATGGACAAGCAAAACTCGTGCCATGGGTGACACAGAATATGTTAAGGCGCAGCAGGGTGACAGCTGCAGGGATGGTGGCCCCTGCTGTGGCCATGATGCCTGCCAGATGTTGAGGAGAATGGTGCACGGGGGTTCGGGGGCTGTGTACAGGCAAAACTCATGCCATGGGTGCGTGTGGGACTGACTGTCTGTCTTAGGGTGTGGGAGACGCTACTGCAGGCCTGGCTGCTAAGCTACTGTGTTACCATTTACCAATCAATCACAATTCACTCAGGGACCAGCTCAATACATAGGACCAAGCTAATGTAGCCAGTTAATTACCATCAATTAGCACCTACAAAACCAGACTAAGGACAGGAAAGAATCAATACAGACAATCAACTGCCCCAAGACGGAGACAGTCAGTCTCACAAGCACCCATGGCATGAGTTTTGCCTGTCAGCAGCAAGGGGTGCAGGGCCCCAGAACCCCCCTGCACCGATCTCCTCGACAGCTGGCGGGTGTCATGGCCTGAGCAGGGGCCACCATCCATGCAGCTGTCACCCCGCTGCACCTTAACACACACAGGGTCACCCATGTCACAAGTTTTGCTTGTCTGCAGCTTGAGGTGCAGCTCCCCCCAAACCCCTGCACCGATCTTCTTGAAACTTGGCAGGCTTTGTGACCTCACTAAGAGCTACCACCCCTGCAGTATTGACCCCCCTGTGGTGTAACACATAGATGTGACAGGAGTTTTGCTTTCAAGAATTTGGGGTACAGTTTCCCCAAAACTCCTATGATGATCTTCTTGAAACTTGGCAAGCTCTGTGGCCTCACTAGGGGCCACCACTCCTGCAGTTTTCACCCCCCGTGGTGTAACACACAGGTGTGACATGAGTTTAGCTTTCAAGAATTTGGGGTACAGTTCCCCCCAAACCTCATATAGCTATCTTCTTAAAACATGGGAGGTATTCATGCTCTCAGCATAGGCTACCATTTCTGGAAGTTTCATCCAAATCAGACAAAAAACAACAAAGTTATTGATATTTCATTGATTTCCCCATTATACCCTATGGCCGGATCTCCGAGGCGGCTCCGAAGCTTTGGAGCTACTTCGGCCAGATCGAGACGAAAACCTGGTCCGGAGCTCCGGATCAGATCACTGCCATCTGAAGCAGCTGGATCTGAAGCTGGATCGGATCACTGCCGACTCGCACAGGCCTACAAACAAGGCTTAAATAAGAAGTTACAGGGGTATTGACATTGTCTTGAAATAGCAGTTTTGAGTTCCTTTCTGATTCCTAATATGAGGATAGATCTTGAAATCATTTGTGCACCTTTATAACACCTCTGGACTACCTTTATAACCCCTCTGGAGTAGGGAGTGAGGCAGTGAAGTGTGGTGCACTCACTCTTTACATGCCATAGCTGGAAAAAAGATAGTGTAGCTGCTCTTGAAGTGCTACTTGACATGGATCACAAGTCATCTGCCTCTGGCTTGGTTTTTAGTGTACTCCCAGTGCCATCCTAAGAATGATGAATGCTTCACTGGGATACTATCCTAGCACAAGCCAGGGGTGTGCTCTTTTTCTTCTTCCATCCTCAGGTGCCTTGTATGTTGTTTTAAATTGAATGGTGTCTTTCTTGTGAATATGCTTTTTACAGAAAAGATTATGATGTTGATGCATGATGATAATGCTTAGAAAATGTTGCTGATAATACAATGATTGTATTTGGTCTGCTTGTTTTTTACTACAGAGGCTTAAGGACTATAATGTGCAATCTTCCCCATGCATGAAGATGTTTGCTATGATCTCTTCATAAAATAAAGCTGGAAGTTTTATGAAGGATTTTGTCAGTTTCAGAAGAACTTGCATACTCATTGGGCAGATCCAGATGTGCAGGCACGTGGGGTTTGTGGCACCACAAGCCTCTTTGTGGTGCCACAAAGCACTCATGCTGCATGTTAAACCATGTATGGCACTGCTAATTTGTAGCACTGGGGCAAAATCTGATACCAGGATTTCCTGGAGTGGGGAGCAGGCAGCCCTAGGCTACCTGTTCCCCTGTCTCAAGGTATACTGCTCCCCAGCCAGCTGCTCCATGGCTGGCTGGGGCACAGGGTGCCTCAGCACAGGGGCTCCACAGTGGCGCACACAGACAGGAAAGCAGCCAGCCCAGGGCTGCCTGCTCCCCCATCTTGAGGCACACTGTGCCCCAGCCAGCCAGGGAGCAGCTGGCTGGGGTGCAAGGTGTCTCGGTGCAAGGGCTCTGTAGTGCATAGAGTAGAGCTGTGCTGTCTGCTCCGCCATCTCCATGTGTTGCCCTGTGGGTTCAGGCCAACTCTTGGGATCTCAATATTGAGCTGTTAGACAGGAGGGTGTGACACAATTGCATATATACAAACACACGAATCAATTAGGTGCATACACACACACACACACACACACACACACACACACACACACACACACACACACACACACACACACACACACACACACTACCAGCTCAGGCACATGCACATCCATACCAGCCTAGGCACATGCATACCTATCACCAATTCAAGTACATACACGCTACACACTAAAAATTAGACAAAAATTAATTGTCAATATCTGTACACTCAGTACACATACACAGATCACTAATTCATATATCCTGCACACAATGATATATATATATGCATACATACACACACACACTCACCAGTTCACACACATACAACCCACCTATACATAAGTAAGTTCCTAACTTGGATGGTACAGTATGTATGTGTGTGCTTGGGGTACCTGGGATATTTGGGGGAAGGTTAAGGTGAGAAAGAGAGAGAGAGTTATAGTGTAGGGAGTGGAAAGTTACCAAGTTACATAGGAGGGGTAGGTGTAAGCCATGGGTTACACAACTGGGCCTGGGGACAGGATGGAGGCTTGAAAAACAAAATGGAAACTTGACATGACTTATGCTAACTTACATATGTAGGCCTAAATCATATCGTACCAGTAAAACAGAAATATAGAACAGTAAAAATCAATATAAACATAATAATTATACAACATAAAGAAGGAGAAAAAACAAATACAACTTGCTACCAAAATAAAATGCTGAAGCTTATCCGATGTCTTAGCTCACTTATACTTATCTATAGGGAATAGAGAGGGAGAGACAAAGTGAGAAATGGTTGGGAAGGGGAGGGAATTCATATACAAAAAAGAAAAAGAAAAACTGGGGTTTTTGCTACACATGTGCTGTTCCCCAGCTGGCTGGAGCATGGGGGGCCTCAGTGTGGGGGCTGCCTGCCAGCTGGCCCCATGCTGAGGCACCCTGTGCCCCAGCCAGCCCCCCCTGCAGCACACGGAGCAGCAGGACAATGTGTCCTGCTGCAAAGTGAGAGAGTAAGGGCATGCACTGCAGCACAAAGTGGTACAAATTTGTACAGCTACTCCTTGTGCTGCTGCAAACACACGTCCCTGCTCATGTGGATGTGGCCACTGGGAGGAAGCAGGGGAAGGCAGCTGGAGGACTTCCTGCACTCAGGTTACACAGCCTTCATCCTTACTGGAACAGGTGAGATTCCAGTCCGAACAAAGGCAGCACTTCTCCATTGCTCCCAGCCAAGCCAGCTAGTCTGGGAGTAATGTACTTCCAAACTCATCTTAAAAGTATTTCTATGCTGATGATGGAACTCAAGCCCTCACATGAAGGAAAACAGATACTGTTCTAACTCTACTACGCCTGAGTGACATCATCTTAAAAAGTTTAGAGAAAAAACTCCGCTGTAAAAATTAATGCTTGTAGTTCCCTGCAAATCAACCAAATTATATGCTCATAAATCAAAAGCAAGGTAGATGTAATCCTCAATTAGCACTTCAAAAGAACCAAGCCAATTATACAAGCTAATTAGGTAGAGTTCTAGTCATCTGCTTTATTGTTTGTTTCCATTTTCATAAGAGGCTTTTGGGTTTTTTTACCCTTAAGTTCTAGTTTGGGGTGTGTAATAGAATAGAATATGGACACATCAGAAATACAGCTTCGTATGTTGCTGATGTTCCAAACACAGTTACGCATGAAAGAAATACTTTGCTTATGTTATACCAAATGGGTTTGGAATAGATTCAGATTTTTTTAAAATTGGTTGGAAAGAATGTAGTCATTCACTTTAAACTATTAACCCAAACCTAATTTTTAATCCACATCCTTTTCCCTACGTTGTAAACACTTCAGTCTAGAGTACCAGAGGGAGTCTGATACTTCAGAAAGGGATCATACCCAATATATTGAAGCACATTTCTTAAATCCTACTAATCCCATCCAACTGCCCAAATCAGCATATGAACAGCGATTGAAATTCCAAGTTAAACAAATCAAAAAGTGTTTTTCTTGATTTGAGTAATTTTGCTAAATGTTAAAGCAATTTGGTTTTTCAGTCCTCTGTACTAGATCTAGCAATACAACACATATACAAATCAAGTGGTATGCCTTTTCCAACATCCATTGGTAGGTCTGCATTCAACTATTCAGTTCAGAAATGGTATTTTTTGTCTAATGGGTGATACAATTTTTGTCCACAATAGTTAACCAGTAGTTAGTGACATGTATCTTAAAGTTATTTCTAGATTAATATCCTTTTTAAGTAGTGTTTCAATAGATATTCTTAGGCAAGCAGAGATAATTTTTAATTCATCTATGCTTCTAGCAAGTAGAAACGTTTTTCATATATAAAACACTTTTAAAAGTGGCATGTGATTAAATTCAGTCTTTCATCCAACTGTCAGTTAAAATTACAACTCATAGTTTATTCCCAATGCGAGACAAATTTCTTTTCAATTAATTTTTAAACTCAGCATGGCTGGAAATCATTTTGAATCTTTGTTATGTGGGGGCTTTTAGTATATGAACTATTTTATCAAGTAGTCAAATGTCTTTTCTGTTCAAACAACTATCAGGAATTTTAAAAAGTAAAAATTTCCAATCACTTAAATTATTATACATCCCATTTTATCATGAATGCATAGGTTGATTCCAAAAGTCACTCAGAAAAATGTCATACAGTAGCATAAACCTACATTATATTAACAGGCAGTGTAAGAGGAAAACTCTGAATATATTTAAGAATTTGAAACAAAACTGATTCTAGGCAGCTGAGGAAAAATCCATAGTGGCCCCTTAGGTGACTCTTCTTATGTGTAACAGTGCCAGAATAAGGCATCTAGTCCAAAGAAGTTGATTCAGAGAAACAGGGGAAGGGACCTAAATACCATGTACAGAAAAGAGGTAGTTAGCTGCGTTAGTCTGAAGTCAGGCAGAAGGCAGATGTTCACCTTATAAATTAACTAAATCAGAGATGCATAAGCTTTCATAAGTTGTAGCTTCTTTCATCAGATGTTATATCAATATCTATACAACTATACTTCATCATATAACTTCTGATGAAGTCAGTCACTATTTACGAAAGCTTATATAGCTCTGATTTAATCTATAAGGTGCATATTGTCCCTGCCTTCTCCATGTACAAACAGTAGGGAGATCTAAGTGCCTCAACAAAGAAATCCAGAGAGTTCATGACAGCTCCATATGTATGTACCTGAGAATAAATCAAAAAAGGTTGTCCTGGCAAAAACCAAGAGAAGGGCCTTCCCATGTTTTAGCCCAATAGCTAGGACACTCACCCAGTAAGCAGAAGATCCAGGCTTTAGGTCTCCCTCATCTAGAACAGGTTCTAATTTCTCTCTGTCTGACTTCCCAGCACCCGGCTCTATTATGTCATTGTAATTAGACATGGGAGGCAGCACAACATAATTATCAGTGCTGGTGGCTTTGCTGTTATGAACAAGACCCCAGATTGAAAACAAACATGCCCGGAAGGCACACCATATTATGACATTTAAATAAACTGTACCACATATCATAGTTACTGAGTAATACATCATATGTTCTAACTACCAAGTCACAGGTTAGGCATTATTCAGCCTCCTCTCCAGGTTTTCCCTTGAAGCTGAGCCATTGCCCAGAATATAAAATAGGGCTGTACCCAATGACTTCCATTTTCTCATGGCTAAGGCTATCCCAAAAATGAGACATCTCAACAGCAACAGAAAAAAAGCCCTCTCTTTTTTCTGTTGCTTTTCTATCTTGGACCCCTCTCAGGGGTCCATGATACTCCTTGATATGCAACATTAAGTAGCCAATGAGGAACTGGAGCTCCTGCAAATCAACAGTATATGTGATAAGGTAAACTTATTGTATTTCCATTTTGTTGAACCTAGATTAATACCGTTCAAGGAAAAAAAAGGTGAACATATAATACTAAATGAATAAACTAAGGAAATTAACAAATGAGTAAAATTAAGTCTTGGAGGCACTTTAATTTAGGCTTTGGTATGTCTTAAAACAGGTGCCGTGCCACATACGAGTGATCCAGATCAATACGGTTAGATGTTGGACTTTAAAAAACAAAAGAATTCTGCAATGGCCAATTTGAAAAGTTTTCAGTTTAGGTCTGAAAGTTTGCAATTTATCTGATCTCAATGTAAAATTCTGTGACAGAAAATGCCATTTTAAATACATATATTTGTACATGTCAGTTACTTTTGACCACCAAGGAAGAAGAAACAAGAATTTTCCTTTATTAGTGTTCATTGTTTTCTCTGTTGAACATAATCATCTTGCATTTGAGTTCTAGTGAGTTTCTATTATCATCTGACTGGGAATAATTAACATGGGCCACAAGAAAGGAAATGTGTGCCTCAGGCATAATGGAATACTGTGAGTCACAAGAGACGTTTTTGCTTTTTGTTTTTAAATTTACCAGAACATTTTCATTAAGATTTCTTTGTTGTTGTTGTTTTTAATTATATGCTAGTACATCAAGATAGGTATTGGAGTCTGTCTTCATTTATTGGAGAAGCCAATAAGCTGAAGTAGAATTACACATATTTGGAGTTACTCCTTCACAGGTAGCAATTCAGCAAATAATACAAGCAGACATTTTCCCAGTTCACTGATGCCATAAACCAGTACCTGTTCTGCTCTTCAGCACTTTAAGCGGTGCTTTCTCCATGCCTCTCTTGAATATTGATTTTCAGCTTGAAGGATTAAGAAATATGCCTTTTCAAGCAAATGGAAATTATTTCATTCTTCTTTTCCATTGTGTTGAGACTGCAGGCATCAGCAATCACTCTTTTGTTTCATCATATATAATACCTATAATGAAATGGTTGTAAAACCTAGTGAAGAAAGTGAAGGCATTTTTGTAATGCCTTTAAGCAATATTCTTACTGAAAGTTTTCTTACCGTAATGATAATTTACACACACAAAAATGTTATTTAAGAGAGAACTTGAAGATGCTTAAGAAACAAAAATTACTTCAAGGAGAAAAAAAATCCAAAAGAATGTTTTTTGCCCCAGTAAATAGTTATTGACTCATAATAGTTGTTATTATTTTAAGTTATCTCTGTAGATATTATTAAAAAGATAGAGTTAAAATAATGTAGGATTAAAGCAGTGTTCATTTTTAAAAAGAAAATGGAAGATACAAATAAGCAATTTGAAATAGTTAAATCAAAGTAGTAGTATTACCATGTTTACTGTGAAATGAAGTATGAGAGCTGCAATGAATCACAGGGCTGAGACAAAATAAGTTCTTATTTTTTACTCTGTAAATTAAGAGCAGCTTCACTTTACTGTTTTCTTTCTGGTAATCTTCTGTGTCTCTCTGTTGTGGCTGCTCTGGCAGAAATAGGCACGCACCTTTTCCTCACAGTCATACATGTGTTATCACTGACCATTCTGATTCTTCCAAGAATATGCAATTTAGAAATCACCCACTACACCCCAGTATTGTAAACCAACATTTATATAAATATATATTAGACCTGTGTTAAGTAGCTAATATTCACTTCAGATTCAAAATCGCCCAATTTGGGGGACAGTGATTCGATTTGGTGATTCAAATCATGATCCCAAATCAATTTGAATGAATCTGATTTAGATATTTGGCCACCGCTGAATCAGACAAATCGCTGAATCAAACAGGCCCCACCTGCTCTCCCAGCCCCATCAATAGCTGCCCTACCTGGCCCCAGCTCCTGGCTCTTTAAAAAAAAAACCCTGCACTCACTGGCTGCTGCCTGGCAGGGGAGTGATCCCTGCTGCACCCCATTGCCCCACGCTGCATGGGGGACTCTCCCATGAGCCCCCATCTGACACCCACTCTCCCAGCCCTGCCATGGCTGCTTCCCCTGACCCCCCAGCTCCCAGCTCTTTAAAAACAAAAAAGTCTGGATTCACCGGGTGCTACCAGGCAGGGGGTGATCCCTGCTGCCCCTCACTGCCCTATGCTGCATGGGAGACTCTGCCATGAGCCACCAGAATTCATGATGGCCACTGCAGAAGCCAGTGAGCATGGGGCTTCTTTTTTTGTTTTTTGTTTGAAGAGCTGGGATCCTGGGACCGGGCGGGGAAGCCATGTCGGGCTCGGAGAGTGGGTGGGGGATGGGGACTTGTGGCAGAGCCTCCCCACACAGCGTGGGCCAGTCAGAAGCACCAGGGATGGCCCAGCTGCCTGGCTGCAGCCAGTGAGAGGGGACTTTTTTTTTTTTTTTTAAAGAACTGGGAACTGGGGCTGGGCAATGCAGCCATGGGGGGGCTGGGAGAGTGGGCTGGGGTTGGAGGGCACTCAGGGGGGTTGGGGGAGCAGGCAGGGGATGGTTCCTGGTGGGAGTCACCCCAGGGTGCCCACCCCCATCCTCCAGTCCCTCCCCCTGCCCCCTACTTACCGGCACAGAGTCTGTGTCTAACTCCCTGTGGCTGCGAGTGGGGAGAGCCCAAATCTCTGAAGCTATCTGAATCTTTTCTGAATCAATTCAGAGAGCTTCAAATTGATTTAGACCTTTTTATTGGTCTCCTGATTTGATTCAGATTCAGAGATATGGCTGCCAAATTAGGCCTAATATCCTTCAAACCGAATCAGCACCCAAAGCTTCTCACAGGTAATATATGTTTTCATGGTTTTATAGTTGGTAGGGTCAGAAGGGAACTGAGCAGATCATCAAGTGCAACCCCCTGCCATGGGCAGGAAAGGATGCTGGGGTCAAATGACCCCGGCTAGGTGATTATCTAGCCTCCTTTCGAAGATGCCCAGGTTAGGAGTGAGCACCACTTTGCTTGGAAGTTGGTTCCAGATCCTAGCCACCCTGACTGTAAAGTAGTGCTTCCTGATGTCTAGCCTGAACCTACTCTCAATCAACTTGTGGTCATTATTCCTAGTTATTCCTGGTAGTGCTTGGGGGAAAAAGGACTATCCCGTTCCCTGTAGGTCCCCCCTGGTAAGTTTATAGACAGCCACCAGATCCCCTCTCAGCCTTCTCTTGTGGAGGCTGACCAGATTCAGGTCCTGTAGGGCCTGCCCTGCTGCCCCCTGACCAATCAAGTGGCCCTCCTCTGGACCCTCTCAATGCTGTCCACATCCCTTCTGAAGTGCAGCACCCAAAACTGGACTCAGTACTCCAAATGTGGCCTGACCAATGTTGCATAGAGGGAGAGGATCACCTCCTTGGACCTGCTCGTGATGCATCTGTGGATGCATGACAAGGTGCGGTTAGCCTTACTGACCATGTCCTCACATTGGTGGCCCATGTTCATCTTGGAATCAATAATGACTCCAAGATCCTTTTCTGCTTCTGTGCTGATGAGAAGGGAGTTCCCCAGCCTATAGGTATGCTGTTGGTTCTTTCTCCCTAGGTGCAGCACCCTGCACTTGTCATTATTGAATCCCATCCTATTCTCATCCACCCACACCTGTA
>NW_017729032.1:169297045-169297841 GCF_001723915.1 Gavialis gangeticus
AAATGACCCATCCACCACCACTCTCTGGGTGTGGCCCTCTAGCCAATTTGTGACCCATCTGACTGTGTAGGCATCAATGCCACAGTCACCTCATTTTTTAATGAGAATGGGGTGAGAGACAGTGTTGAAGGCCTTTCTAAAGTCCAGAAAGACTATGTCCACTGCGACACCTGTATCCAAGGATTTTGTGACCTGGTTGTAAAAAGCAACCAGGTTGGTCTGACAGGACCTGCCCCTAATGAGCCCATGTTGGTTCCCCCAAACCATAATCTCCCCTGCTGGTCCCACACAGATGTGCATCTGGGTAATTTTCTCAAAGAGGTTCCCTAGGACTGAGGTAAGGCTAACAGGCCTATAATTACCTGGGTTCTCCTTCCTCCCTTTTTTGAAAATGGGGACAACATTGCCCTTCTCCAGTCCTCTGGTACCTGGCCAGAGCACCATGAGTGTTCATAAAGCCATGCCCAGTGTCCCTCAATGACCCCTGCCAATACCCTCAGCACCCTGGGGTGGAGATCATCAGGATCAGCTGATTTTAATACATCCAGTCCCTCTAGAAGTTCCCTAATTAGGTCCTCTCTGATGCTAGACCTGGCAGTGCATCTCCTGAGTTTGTCCAGAATCCCATTGGGGGGGGATGTCCCGGTCTCTCAGAAAAATGGAGGCAAAGAATTTGTTAAAGAGGTCAGCTTTATCATCCGGTGCAACCATCAGACTGCCAAGCATGTCCTCTGTGTGTGTGTGTGTGTGTGTGTGTGTGTGTGTGTGTGTGTGTGTGTGTGTGTGTGTGTGTGTG
>NW_017729032.1:169298071-169299859 GCF_001723915.1 Gavialis gangeticus
TGTGTGTGTGTGTGTGTGTGTGTGTGCGCGCGCGCACGCATGTGTATGTATAATTATATGTGTGTGTGTGTATAATCCAAAACTACTACAAAAAGCTGCAACTTCAAATAGCTCTTAAAAATAAAACACAGCAATAAACTATGTATGAATATAGTTACTGTTGTGAGAAATTAAATATCCAGTAGAGATCATTCTTTGAAAATTAATACATTTAGAGGGATATCTATAATTGCCATGCCTCATTATATTGGCAGGCATACGACATGCCATTATGTTCTGCAAGTAAGCATGAGGTCATTTTAATAAAATATCAACAAGGGTGATTCAAAAAGAAATATTTGACTGTAAAAGAACCATTAAATAATTCTTATAACTTATAATATGATTTTAAATCTGTATACAAAAAGTAGCTAAATGCAAACATAACTGCTCAGTGAGAAGTATAAGCAATATCATTGTCCCCATTATCATGTACATATTCCGGTACCATGATTTGTCCAGGGCTGGACTGGGAGTTGACAATACAGCTGAGATTAGAATTGAGGTCTTGGGCCTTGATTTAGTCTGGTTCTGTAGATATCTATACAGGACTTAAACAAAATTGATTTGCCTAAATTCCCATGAGCATATACAGAAAGATACTCTCTTAACCTTTGGGACTTAACATAGTAGAATTTGTAAGCCTTCTCAGCGATTTTAACATTACATGACTTATATTTGGGTTTCTTTGTTCAGATAAGCACTCAAAGATTGAATGCAAATAAATAAAAAAGCTTTTAGAAATAACTGTGCTTTGATTTCACATACTGTTAAGGATCTGAACATGATGGGGTTTTTGGTTTTCTTTTCTACACTTGGATGCTTGGATGTTTACACTAACACCAAATTTCATTAGAAACAAAACTCAAATTTGAACAATGAACTCAAGGGGTCTTAGGCTTCTGCGTAGCCTTTAATACCCACTTTAATTGCAGAGACATTACTTCTAATTTTTTAATTAGCACAATCCAGAGTAGTACACAGTGGGCACAACTACAGGACATGCTGGAAGCGCAGTAGTCTAATTCTACTGCACATTAGTGTGTCATGGTGAGAGCTGTGCCAATGCACTAATGCATGGTAGAATTAATCTACTGTGCATTAGCATCATTTAAAGAACATGTACTGGTGCACTGATTATGGCGCATTAAGTTTAGTACTTGTAATAACAGGTACTAACTTACTGTGCCATAATTACAGCACATTAATGCACATGCCTCATTTGAATTAGTCAGGATTTGTTTAACATGCTCTTTAGTATAGTTTGGATTTCTCCAATAATTTAGGTATTGAGGCTGTGCAATTTCATAGATTTCATAGACATTAGGGCTGGAAGGGACCTCAGAAGATCATCAAGTCCAGCCCCCCGCCCAAAGGGCAGGAAGTCAGCTGGGGTCATAGGATCCCAGCAAGATAAGCATCCAATTTACTCTTGAAGGTGTTCACTGTAGGTGCTTAAACCACCTCTGATGGCAGGCTGTTCCAGACCTTAGGGCTCGGACAGTAAAGAAATTCTTCCTTATGTCCAGCCTGAAACGGTCTTACAGTAGTTTATAACCATTTGACCTCATCATCCCTTGGGGCGCTATGGTGACAAAGGGTCCCCCAGAAACTGGTAGTCACCCCAGATAAACTTATAAGTGGCCATCAGGTCACCCCTGAGCCTGCACTTTTCCAGGCTAAAGAGCCCCATGGCTCTCAGCCTGTCATCGTAAGGTCTGTTTTCCTGACCTCTGATCATGCATGTGG
>NW_017729032.1:169300161-169305938 GCF_001723915.1 Gavialis gangeticus
ACATCATTAATGAAGATGTTGAACAATATGGGTCCAAGGACAGACCCTTGGGGGACACCACTGGTCATAGGGCACCACAATGATTGAATTCCATCAATTACTACCCTCTGGGTCCGACCACGGAGTCAATTTCCCAGCCAGCAGATCATGGTGGACCCCACGACCACAATTGGCCAGTTTTGCCAAGAGGTGATCATGGAATCCCAGATCGAAGGCTTTTTTGAAGTCAAGATATATGACATCAATCTCTTCTCCCTTGTCCAGGTGATAGGTCACCTGGTCGTAGAAGGAAATGAGATCAGTCAAGCAAGACCTACACACAGCAAACCTGTGTTGGCTATCCCTCAGGATGTTGGCGTCGGCCAGTCCATTAAGAATGGTCTCTTTAATAAGCTTTTCTAAGACCTTCCCCGGGGTAGAAGTCAGGCTGATGGGCCTGTAGTTTGCCGGACCCACTTTCCTTCCTTTCTTGAAGATAGGCACCACATTGGCCCTTCTTCTAGTCTTTGGGCACTACACCAGAGCTCCAGGAGTTTTCAAAGATCCGTGCCAGAGGCTGGGCTATGATGCTTGCCAGCTCCTTGAGTACCCTGTGTGTAGATTGTCAGGGCCAGCTGACTTGAAGGTATCCAGCCTCACAAGGTATTCCTTCATGAGGTCGGTATTTACAGAGGGCACGGGATCACCCTCACCTGGACCTCCTGTAGTGGGCACGGGTGTCCCATGGGACTGATGAAAGACTGGTGCAAAGTACCCATTTAATTGAAACCATGTGCTTTAATATATATTTTAATTCCAACTTCTGAGTTTGGGAAAACATTTTCTTTCCACTGAAAAGAAGAAATGCACTTTGGGTGAAATACGGTTCATCGAGATGGTGAAGGAAGAATATAAGGCCACCAAAATTCCACTTAAGGGTTGTACTGAAGTCTTTTGCTCTAGTGGCCAGTGAGACTGACGTTCCACTTTCTGTATACTGCAGAGTTTCCATGCAGGCCGTATAAGGATGCATCATAACATAGTACAGGAATTAGTATAGTGATGTTAGCACCACACTCCACTGAGGGATAATTAATCAAGACAGATCACTGTCTCATTCAGAATGAGTTCTCATAGTCCAAGATGGAAAACAAAAAATGGGGTAGGGTCTAAGGTCACAAATTCATGTGTAAGCAGAAGTAGTAGCCTCCATGAATTTATTAAAAAAAAAGTTATGATTACTGTTATATGTTGATGGGAATGGCATCTGATGCAGATGCCATCATACATATATATCATTTGATACAAAATTGAGGCCACTCCAAAACTAAAATTGTTATTTTTGGCCCTTTCTCTTCTCTGCCAAGTCTTTCTTCACCAGTAGGTATACTTCAGATACTTCAATGGATATTTTTTTTCTTAATCTGAACTGGGGATAACAGCGATACTTTAATCAGTTTAAGTAATTTAAGAAATTTCAAATTAATATTAAGGAACAGTGAGCTTTTTGAAGTTAGATACAATACTGATTTTATGAGTGGATCTGTGCAGGAAAGAAAAACATCATATATTCTGAATAGTCTCAAGGCAAAGACAATTGCTTATAACAATGCTACATCACACATGCCATTTTTTCCCTTTGTGTATACCCCCAGTACCTAATCATATGCTGCATAAGCATATATGTCCATTCATTTCCTACCTACCTGTATATATAAAATAATTGAAATGCTTTTCAAATACATTCTGAGTAAATAATTCCCTAAATACCATTTTTCTAGATCTAGCTTCTACCTTTCTGTGATTGAAACTGAAAAATCACTGCATATTTTGATCACTTACCATTTAATATGCATAGCCAAAATTTTTCATATTTCTGGAAATATTCATCCTCACTGGAATTCTGAATCAAATAGTCAAAGGATAGAGAAATCCTTAAAAATTCTTGTGGCGTGAGTCTATAGCAAAGTGTATGACTGGGTTGAGGGCATCTGGGAACAGTTTTGGGAGAACTTCAAATCTGGAACTGTTTATATGAAGCAGAATAATTTTGTTTGGCAGTTTTGGTCTTAATTTGAGATTTGCTTTTTTGCCAGTTGGCTATATCTCACCAATCACAAAGCCTGCTGTGGCAACTGTAGTTCCCAGACGTACGTTCCTGTTCCCTCATCATCACTGACACACCCTGTATTGTCTCCTTTATTTGTATGCATAATTGGATAACTATGCTTCTTATTTAGTATGTATTTCAAACACATTGATATAACAAACCAGGAATGATAGCTATGCATAAAATGTTAAGCTAAAATAAACATTTGATTTGTAAGTTTTAATGTATTTCACTTTTTAGTAATATTTTTCTTATAATTTGTATTACATTTTCTTAAATTTGGGAAAGGGGATAGATCATCTCATCCAACTGATTTTGGTTGGTTTCCTAAAAACGGCCCTTTCCCCCCAGCAGTATAACTATAGGTAGGTGAATGGGGTACCAACTAAAAGGAGGGACCAGAAAGGTGGTTGCCTAGGCTAGGGACAAAAGTTAGACATAAACTGGTTTAAGTGATCAGAAACTTTTTTAAACCTCTAACAGAACAAAAGTTCAGTGCAGATAAACCAGTTTCAAAATGGCTAAAACTGGTTTAAGATAAACCTGGTTGAATGTAGTATCAGACTTAACTGATTTGAGTCAAAATGATTTATAGAACTTGTGTTCCAGACCCCTTCCTGGTTTAAGTTAAACCAGAGTCCCCAAGCTTCCCAGTATGATTTTTAGCCCTGGGCTGGGCTGTCTGCTCCAGAGAGCATGGCTGGCCCCACCCCTCTGATCATCAGCCAGACTTCACTGCTTAGACTAGAAAGGGAGAGTGGGGGGAAGCTTGGCTGGGGATCACAGCTGGTCTACCTGAGTGGGGGGGGAGGGGCAGCCCCTGCCAGACCTTTCCTGCCCCAGAGAGGAGGGGATGGGGGCTTGAGGCAGGATGGGGTAACAGCCTGAGATGGACTGCCCCCACACAGGCAAACCCCTGCTGGGGTCTGGGAGGGGCTTTAATCTCCCCTTCCCCACCTCAATGTGCTGCTCACATCTGCTCTCTGCTCAAGCAGAACTCAGACAGGCAACAGCCTGAGTAGTACTGCCTTCCTCCAGGCAAACCCCTGTTGAGATCTGGGGTCTGGGATCTGCCCCCATGTGGCACCTGCCTGGTAACACCATGCCTGGGTGGTCTCAGGGACACCAACACAGTGGAGGAAAACACTGGGCCCCACAAAGCTCATGGGATGTGCAACTCAGCAGCAGTTCATGCAGGCAAGCTCCACTGAGAAACAAAAAAAAAGCAGCAAAGGGCCTGATCTTTATTTTTTTTTCTCCCAGAGCCTACCTGCCTCTCCTGCAGCTAGGGGACAAGCTGCCAGCAGGCCCTGAGCTGCGTAGGGGCCCAGTCCTTCCCTCCATGGTAGCAGCACCCCTTGGGCAGTACCCATCTGCTACTAATCCACCCAGGTGGTCCTGGGGGGCACCGCCACCATGGAGGGAAGAACTGGGCCCCCCCACAGCTCAGGGATCACTTGGCCTACTGGAAGATCATCTCCTGGCCATGGGAGACATGAGCAGGCTCCAGGAGAAAAAAAGTGGTGAGGGGCCCAATCCTTTTTTTTCCCAGAGTCTACCAGCCTGTCTTACATCTGGGGGGTGAGCTGAAGAGTCCCTGAGCTGCAGGAGGCCCTGGTCCTTCCCTCCATGGGGGCAGGGCCCCCTGGGGCCACCTGGGTGGGACACTAGTGGGTGGGTGCTGCCCAGGGGATGCTACTGCCACAGAAGCAAGAATTGGACCCACCTCCAGCTCACCCCCCAGCCGCAGGAGATGTGAGCAGTCTCTGGGGGGAAAAAACAGGATTGGGCCCCTCACCACTTTTTCTTTTTCTGGTGAAGCCCTCCCACAGCACCCAGGGGAAGAAGGGAGATAGGTGAGCTGGCAGGGAGTCATCATTGTGATGTGATGAAAGTCCCTAAATTGAAATGGTGGGTGTTTACTCAACACAATTAAAAAGCCTCCAATTAATCCCCACCTTTTCAATTTAGGGAAAAATAAACCCCCATCACTTGTACAAGCAGCCCTGGAGACCTGGTTGTAAGGAGACACTCTGGCCTCAGGATTACATAAAATTTATGCAAGGCTTTGTCTTGTCTTTTTGGTTTATTACATTCCATTTATTACATACATTTTAATTTACAGTTGTGTGCTCTCTCTGTGTGTTTTACTGAGCTGTATTGTAGCTTAGGCAAACATTTTTTAATTGCTCTTTGTTGTGTGCTTGATGTTGCAACTTACTGTGTTTAATACATGCTTGTTTCACAGAAAAGACTACTCCCCCTCCCCCCACTGACATCCATGTGGATTTAAACCCCCACCCCCCAGTGGGCTAGCCTCAGCTGTTGCCTGGCCACACCCCTTCTGCTCCAGCAGGGAGAGGTGAAAGCCTTTTGGAGGGCTTGTCTCTCCCCCACTTTGGCAGTGGCTGGCAGGCATGCTGTAGCACCCCCTGGCTTTTAGCTTGACCCGCAGCAGGCATGTGGCTGCATTTCCTGATTCAAAAGTAAATGTCTGTCCAGTTGTTAATCAATTCTATCTGCATAGCTTAAACTACCCTACAAAGATTGAATCAATTCAGGCTCAGGCTTTTTGAATGTCTAGCCCTAGGGAGTCTGTGCCATAACAATAGAGGCAGCAGCAACAGCCCCACACCATGGTGGCAGTAGTAGCAGCTGGGTTCACGGATTCTAGCCACTGCTGTAGCAGCAGCAGCAACAAATAGGGCAGTCAGACTGTCAGTGGTGGCCCCAGGTAAGACTGACATATCTCTGCCCCTCTCTCCAGCACTTGACACCCCACCTGGCACGTTGGGCAACCCTGGCATAGTTTTGCCCAACGTGCAAAACTTTCTGCTTATGTCATTGCTTCCCCCCAACTCTTTTTAAAGCAGGAAGTGGGAAGCTTTCCACTGAGCACAATGGGCTTTTTGTGATCAGGACCTTTATGAGGTGTGCTTGTGATCTTACCAAGTGACCTTCTGCGACCTTATGAAATGCATGGCAGCCTCCACAACTCTACTGGATGAACGAGCACCTTCAGGGACTGAGTATTGTACAGCAGTTGTCTCAACATATGAACATCATCAGTATATTTTTCACAGCGTAGCTACATTAGCCAGGGATGCACCAGACAGCCTTCCTTATTGGAACACTTCAGGAGCTTAGTTGAAAATCCTATGAGAAGTGCACTGTGCATGCACAGCATGTGATATTCATTAAGTCACACATTTGATTGTTCCTCAAGGAGAGCTATTTCCTTACTCTAGAACTGTGCCAAGTCATAAGAATACTTCCATCATTTGTTAAGTGTGTTTTTTGCACTCTCTTCCTACTCCAAAATGGCTGAACTGTTTTATTCAAACATCCAAATAAAACTTTTAGGTTTCCACCTCTTAGTTTGGAAATTTCAGACTAAAAGTAAAAAGTTTTAGTAAATTAAAACTGAGGGTGAGAATGCAAAACTACAGCTGTAATTTTAGAAGTCACTTCTCCCCCCCAGATATAAACTTCTAGCTTCATGTCAGCACAGAAATATCAAATGTTAGCAAGACTGCCACAACCAAAAATATATATCCTACTCTTGCCTTATTGTTAGCCTTGGCATAGAATGTAGGTCAACAAATGATTTTATATATATGTATAATGTATAATATAATATAATATATATACACACACACACACATATATATATATACATATACATACA
>NW_017729032.1:169305949-169311027 GCF_001723915.1 Gavialis gangeticus
AACCTGGAATCAAATTCTCATTCTTAAAAGACACACACACACACACTTAAAACTCTTTCTGTTAGGGCTCTTTAAAACAGTCTATAGCTAAACAGGGAGGGAGACTATCTCCTTAAAGACTACTGAAAGATCTTACTTTTAACGTTTCATTGCCACAGGCATCTCTAAACCTTCTGAATCACAATTTTAGTTTAGCATTTGGGGACTTATCACCAAGATTCACATTGTTATGTAAATCCCTATGAACCACAAGGAGCATATCAGAAGCAAATTGAAAGTATGCATTTCTTTTTTGGAACAAAGTACAAAAAAGAAACCCGTACTTTAAGCTCAGCTTCTATAGTCAGGGACATATCCCCCTTACTATAAGAATGTGCAAGTCTCATTAAACAAAAATAGGTGTGTTTCATTCTGTGTTTGAAAAAGGGATAAAGAAGATAAAAATAACTAAAATTATTAGTGAAAACCTGAATTGTTAATGGAGTTTTTTAATGGAATGCACATTTATCCTACTCAAACACATCAGTGCCCTTTACCTCTGTATGTATATTTCCCAGTTTAATGAAATAGACATAGTAAGTCTCTTTTTCCATGATCAGCAAATAAGATGTTGACCTGGAATCTTAAAGACCCTTTTTAGGAAACTGAAATGCATCTCTGAGGAACTCAGTGGCCTAACTTCAAATCCATTACTCAATACATCATCTCATTTTTGGGAAAGGGGTAAGACATTGTACTCCAATGGTTGATAGATTATGGTTATATTGACAGAACATTTAGATGATACAGTACACATTTTTAAATATTCATTATTTAATCACTGTTCATTTCTAAAGGATTTAGTGGAAGTGGAATTGATTCAAAATCCTAAATTGAGACAACCTCAAATCTGCAGAAAGTTCAGATTTTAATACAAAAACTGTTAAGCAATCAATTTCAGAATAATTTCTGATTGGGTTCTCCTAAGAGCAGATTTATTTAGGTTTTTTTTTCTTAGAAAAAAGCGCCTGAAGATCAATGGGAAGGGGCCATTCTTAACTCACCCAAGCTTTCATCAGTTAGGATTTTCACCTTTATATTTGGGCAGAAGCAGCAGCCTGTTTCTTAAAAGGAGAGAAGATCATATGATAATCTACAACAAGCATGGTACTTCAATGGGTGGCCAATTTTATGGATATTTTTGTGAATGAGCCAATTTTATGGCTTGTTGTCTGGTGCTTAAATTTGAATGTGTGGCATGTTAAGGCTTGCTGTTCTATCCTGCAGCAGGACTCCACTGCAATTCGTTTGAAATGCCAGCTTCCCCCACTGGGCTCTTCTCACTTGTCAAGTTGAAAGCCGTGCACTGCTGGGATCAAAACTTTCAACTTACAAAGCAGTGAGAATCCCTGCCCAGCAGCTGCAGACCCACACCCCCAATGGCTCTCCATATTGGGCTGCATACTTGGGCTTTAAAGTTCTCAACCTATCCCCAATCCCAGGGTCTCTAGATGCTGAGATAGCTAAAAACTGTACATGTACCTGGCCTTTGCTTTCTAGTCCTGGGTGTTGGTCCCTTCTGATAGTTATTTCTGGGTCTTTTCTACTTTTCAGTTTTGTTTTACTTTTTCTCTGATTGTCCTCCCCACCTGTACAGCTGTGAGTCACTTGAAGGCTGGCAAGTGGGGTCCTGACTAGGAGCTACAGCTATGAGTTGTGTCTACAAGGCTGGTGAGCCAGGACAGGCTTGTATCCCTGCTGTAGGTAGCAGGGGAGTGGTGGGTGGGGTGGGGGTGGGACTTTGGGAACATGAAGCTGCAAAGCAGAGCATTAATGGGATGGGGGTGGATAATGAAGTAAGAAGTAGATAGGAAATGGAAGTAGGGTGAAGGAATTCAAACACTGAAACAATAAAAGATATAGAGGAAGCAAGAAGGTCTCATATTTTAATAAATTGGGGTTTGGGTGTTGGGGGTACTGGTAATGCTTCTCAGGGTAGTGGTGAGGGAAGGTGCTTTTGGGAGAGCTACTGTCCTTGCCCTGGAAAGGAAGCCCCAGTTAATGGGAACCCAATCTGACCATAACTTATTTCTCTCCCAGCCCCAACCCCACCAACCCAACTGCTGGGCCCATCTGTGCCCTGATACCTGGCTAGGTGGCATGTAAGCTTCAGGCTTTTTGCAAAGGGTTACAGCCCTGAGGGTGAGAAAGTCATATCCCCAGGGGTGAGGGGGAGCTTGGTTGGTGCCATAACTGCCCCCTGGGCAGTAGAGTTAAAGTTTATCCATGTAGAATAGGAGAGTGAGGGAAGAGACACTGCATCCTGGGATGCTGGAGGACTGAAACTGGGGTGGCTCATATGTAGGGAGTGGCCATAAATTAATGGAACATGAGCTAGGTAACACAGATCGGAGCTAAACCTGCTCCAGTGGCGTAACTTTAAGCCACCTAAAGCATGCTTCAGGTGTTAATGTGTGGACAATCCAGGAGTTCAGAGTTCCAGGAGCTGCCTAAAATTAACGTATAACAAGGCCCATAGTTTTTCTAGTTCTCTTTCCAAGCAAAAGATGTTTTAAACTTTGGATACTGCAGTTGCTACTTACTCAAATCTCTCAAGCCCTCCCTTCCAACCCTCCCTGCAGCTTCTTAGAGAGGCAGTTCTGGGAGAGGGGATGCTGAGGAAACTGCAGCAAAGTTTGTTTTCTGCCATAGAAATTGGCTAGAGTCAATTCTTAAAGATGAGTTGTTATCTAGCAACTGAGGAATAAAATAAATTCCCCGGCAGGAAGAAATGTCCAGATGCTGCACTGTTGTATATGTCTAAGTAAAGCACAACCTATAGACTACATGCATATATAAAAGGGCATGACAATTATAACAATATTTTACCAAAACACTTCTGGTAGTTGGAATGTTTATTCGCTATTGAAGCTGGAAGAGTTAACAATATGAAAAAAACTGTCTATTGAAAAACATTTGTTCCTACATTTCTAATTGATTTAGTTAACTATTTTGCTTCATTGGTTTTGGTAAAGAGCCATTAATCTGGTTTCAATTGAGTGTTCCAAAGAGACATTAGTTGGGAAGTCAGTCATTTTTGTGAGGTGTGTATATTCAGTTTGTGAGTCATGGCCTAATTATGTAAAGTTGCCTGGATCTCTTTATACTTTTGGGCAGCTAGTATGGCTCATACATTAAGAATAATATGTTTTATTTCAGTTTCAAAGTAAGCACCGAGCCAATGTGAGAAGAAAGGAGTTTCTTAGAGTTTTATATGAGAGAGGCTGTATATCAGTGTGGGCTACTTTTGTGTGTCATTTGATACATCTTTGTTGAGCTATTTCAAAGAGCAATTAAAATAGTATTACTAATGTCAGTGATGAACTGATACCTACTTGGAAAAGGAGATGTTTTCAATGCGTTTTATATCAGAACATATGTTTTGTTAGAAACAATTTAAGAAATGGTTTTTAATTAACATTTTAATGAACATTTTGAATTTTTGATGAAAAACTTGGTCAATATTTTTGAAAGCATCAGAAAAATATTATTAATGAAGTTTGAAATATTAGTAATATATTTTGTTCAGATTTTTTTTTTAAATCAACAATCTAACTGATTGGAACATTTAAAACTGCAAGAGATTATAAAAAATGACATGAACATTTAAAATGCTGTGAAAAAGAAATGTTTAAAAACATGTTATCAAATATCTTGCCCAGTTTTGAACTGGCTTTGCCTACTAGCTTTTAAACAATCACCATTAATGTGAAGTTCAGGTATGGCTTCACCCAAACAGCTATGCTGCTCCAGAGATCATGGCTGAAAATATAACTGCCAAAAACAGTTGTTATGGGAAGGATTTCACAGTGTTGGACAAATAGAACTCTCACTCCTTTCCTGAAGTATTGTCTTGCATTTTCTGATGGTGTTCAAGACAGTAGTGTGCACCAGTGTGGTATATCAGGAAGCAAGTAGTTAAAACAGATGGAAAAAACCTGACCTTTTACCAGTGCTAATTAAGCTCAAAATTATGAGGTACAATTTTGACTGTTTACAAAAAAAATGTTGAAGCAATAGAAGCAAAGTAATAACCCTTCGTGGAAAACTACGTTGGAAATATCCTTGCTCATAATTTATAAAACTTCATGATAGTAAACAGATGTATTGCCATAATAGTTTAACGTATGAGAGGATTTGTGTATTTTACATGTGCATCTCTCTCTCTCTCCTTTATCGCTTTTACACTGGTTTAATACATTTTGTAGAAAAATCGTAAGCTTAACGAGGATTTTTATTTTAAAATGCCAAAACAAACAACAATTACCTCAAGTAAGTGATAAGATCATTCTTTGAACTCTTGGACCCTGCCTATTTCAAATCTATCACATCAGCATCCCATACTTCACATTTGGGCTAGGGACAGAAGTTACACATAAACTGGTTTAAGTGATGAGAAACTGGTATAAACCTGTAACAGAACAGAAACTTAATGCACATAAACCAGTTTCAAGATGGCTGAAAGCAGCATAAGACAAACCTGGTTAAATGTAGTATTACACTTAACTGATTTGGATCAAAGCAGTTTATAGAACTTCTGTCCCAGACTCTTACCTGGTACAAGTTAAATCAGAGTCCTCCAGCATCCCAGGATGTTTTGAAGCCCTGAACTGAGCTATGCTGTCTGCTCCAGACAGCAGGGCTGGCCCTGCCCCTTTTGTTCCCTAGTTGGAACAGGGAGAGCTGGCTGATGGGAGGGGTTGCGGGGTGCAAGCCTGACTGGGGATGCAGCCGAGTCTATGTGGGGGGCCTGTCCCATCCCCCCAGGCAACCTCCAGCTGGGGTCTGAGACCAGGGAAGGGGGTTAAACACCCCTTTCCCTCCTAAAACTTACTGCTGGCTGCAACTGTGGACTACAAATCCCAGAGGCACATGGAAGCAGGAAGAGGAAGTGATGAGCAAACCTGCAGAGTTCTGCCTCTGTAATTCAGGACTGAAGATCCCAGAGACCTTTGGGACAGCAGAAAGAGAAAGTGAACACACAGCCAGAGAGCCTAATCTAGTGCCCCCCTGGCTTCTGGCCTGAGCCACTTCAGGCA
>NW_017729032.1:169316027-169321776 GCF_001723915.1 Gavialis gangeticus
TACAAATCCCAGAGGCACATGGAAGCAGGAAGAGGAAGTGATGAGCAAACCTGCAGAGTTCTGCCTCTGTAATTCAGGACTGAAGATCCCAGAGACCTTTGGGACAGCAGAAAGAGAAAGTGAACACACAGCCAGAGAGCCTAATCTAGTGCCCCCCTGGCTTCTGGCCTGAGCCACTTCAGGCATGTGGCTGCATTTCTTGAATCAAGGTTAAATGTCTGTTCACTTCTGTTTCAGTTTAATCTATGCAGCTTAAACTAACCTGCAAAGACTGAATTGATTCAACCTAGGGCTATTAGACTGCCTGTACCTAGCCTTGGAGAACAGAGCTTCCCCATGGAAAACACTACTTATAACTAGGCTAGTTTGAGGATTTCTTCTTTTCTAGCACGACTAGCATGAATTCATCTTTTGTGATCTTGAGGTATACATACTGTGCTGGACTTATTATTACTCCTTGTGCTATAATTTGAATACATACCCCTTTCTTGAGCAGCTATTAAATGCTTCAAACAGAAATTATTAGTTCCTATCATCTTGCTAAGAGCCAATTTAACAATCTCTTCCTCCTAGTGGCTCAATTAGAAACACTGAATCATAGAAAAGGACTCTTACTACCCGGGGAGATTATTGAATCCAACTCCCTATTCAAGACAGGGTCACCCTCATCTAAAATTTATCTAACAAACTCTTAAAAACTTCCAGAGTTGGAGTTATCTAGATATGGATTCATTACACTTAGACCTGTGAAATAATTTTGCATATTTTAATGAAAAAAATGGGTCTATCAATATAATATGCAAAGTCATGATTGAAGGCATTTTTTAATTTATCATGTTAGAAATTCTGTTTTCTTGTTTTCTTTTAGTTTTTATCATCTTCCCCCTTGCTAACTGAGGAAAGCATGAATAGTGATGGTTACAGAGCAGTTTCCTGATCATAAAGTTGCCAAGAAGTAATGAAAAGAAGCTTAAAGAAGGCTTTCCACCAAATCACTTGGTATAAGCACCTCTTTAATGGTAAATGTAAGCATGAAAATAAAATATTTATATATTTTTATTTATCCCTCAATGTGTAACTGTTAAAATGACACAGTGAATACTGTGAATATATTAGACAAATCTTCAGAGAGGTTTGTTTTGTTTTTCTCCTTTTCTGGAAACTTAGGATCATTTCAAATATGAAAACACAACTCAGATATGAAGATTGTTGGGACTGTATCAGATTAAATGCAAAGATAAAGATGGTTTGTTTTTGGCATCATTTCTGACCTGACTCTCTCCTCCTCCTCTACAAAGAGATGAGAAAAATTGTTCACTCAGCTATGTATACAACATGTTGTAAAGGAAAATAAAAATGTAGAATTCTCCCAATTGTAGTGAAATAAAATATACCTGATACAGATAGCTGCAGTGCCTTTACAAGTAAACATTAGTAACATCCCTTTGAAGGAGTGTTATTAAGTGCCATTTGACTTTAACAAAAGAGTTTCCTGCCATGGAATCTTTCTCTCCAAGACTATTCCTAAGTGGCTTCCAAAGATTTTTTTTTTAAGATGTTACCAACTTTAAAGTAAGTTACTATTAGTAAACATGGAGCCAGACTAATTGATGAATTAGTGTAATCTTCTGGGCTCCCATTTTATAATCACTTTGTGGCTGTGGTAGGATTAAAACATGCTATACACTGTGTCTATTCAGAAATAGCAGACATTGAAATGTAAAAACAATGCCACCCACAACCCAGGTTGACAAATGGTGTTCCCCAGAAATAAAAGGAATCAATATCCTTTTCTTGGCCATGTACATACCTGTAAAAGGACAGAAAGATCTTTCCTTTTCTTTTAAAAATATATCTAAGTGCATTAAAGCTAAAGTAAAAGTGCCCTGTTTACAGGCTATTGAGGCATAGCTCCATTATTTCTTTAACCTCATTATGAGAAGGCAATGTAGTTAGCACCATGGTCCAGCCACCTTTATTTCTAGATAGATCCTGGTACCCATTGGAGTGGAAGCTGGAATTCTTGGTAGTTTGCAAATGCTTGCCATGAATTAAAAGGCCAAATTCGGTCTAAGCTATTACTGTGTTGTATTGATTCAACACTGCACCAGTTTCATGTGTAGCCTCATGATTCCACCACTACAGGATAATGCCCAGAAACTGCAGTTCAGCCAGACCCAGGGACAGAGCCAGGATGTATATTACCCACTACCTCTTTGAGTATATAAAATTCGAGTATGTAATGAAAGTCATTTGGGCAACATTTTAATTTCAGTGAAGTCAAATACAAATGTAATAGGATTTTGTCCTGCAGAAGCAGATTATAAAGTTAAATCTAAATCACATCCTGAGGCAATGCTTACTAACACGATACTAAATCTGCACACTTGAAAAATAAAGGTAGGAATTATATTCCTGTTGTGCATCTAAGTGGCAGTTTTCTAGCCAAGTTCCAAAAATTCCACTTCCTAACAGGTAACAATTCTATATCCCCGAAAGTTTGGAAGTACCCAATAGGCTAATATGCAGTAGATGAAAAACTGCTGGTATATATAGTAAATCATGAACATGTAAACATTGTGAATATGTATTGGCATCCATCTAAGTCCTAAAAAGTAAGGAGCTGGAAATCCATGATTAGTAAGTGTTTGACTCAGGAGGAAAAGGAAGCTCCCCTCCCTTGCCCACCACTATCTTTCTGGCCTGAAAGATTAGAGCACTTACTTAGGAAACTAAAGACACACTTCTGGGACCTCCCTCACCCAGAGAACATTTGAGCATGCATTACTCCTTGAACTTATATAATGCTTTACTCACAGTGCCACAGTTCAGGTGCTATTCAGTTCCTGAAGCTGGTCCCTGGCAGCCAAAAGAAGAAGACATATGGGGCCCAAAGAAAAAGAGCAAAGCAGAGTGGTAACAATGATTTACTCTGATGCCTTGGTGGGGCATAGGTTCTAGTCTGGAGCTGTGCTCTAAGACACAAATTATCCTGCTGAAATTTCCTTCATCCATTTTATTCAATGGGTGCATCTACATGTTCATTAATGTGCTGTAATTATGGTGCTTTAAGTTTAGTACCTGTAGTTACAAGTGCTAACTTAATGTGCTGTAATTGGTGCTACTGCACATTAGCTTCGATGCACACATTTTTGTGATGCTAATGACTAGTAGAGTAATTCTATTGTGCATTAGCATGGGTTTTGCCTGCCATGCTAATGTGCTGTTTCAGGCAGTCTACTGCATTTGAAGTGTCTTGTGTAGACATGCCCAATAACTAGCAAACGCAAGGGCATCAGCTCAGGTGTAAAACAGTGTCTGGTTCAAGCCCTCTCCTGGGACATAAGTGAAATACAGTTTCATGTCACTTGTAGGCAAAGAGAGCCCAAAAGGCAGTGTTAAAATGCTGTCTATGGGGAATACCCCCAAGAGCCCTGAGCAGGCGTATTTGCACAGGATGCTAAATGTGCAGTAGACTAATTATTATGCTTGTCCCAAGGCACAGACTTAGGTTGCCCTAAGATAAGTTTCAACCCAGCAAGCATCTGCTCTGCTGCTCTTATGCCAGGTTTTATAGCCACAACAAAGGAATCTTTGCTATCTCCAAGTGGCCACCACATTGAGAAAGAAATTATAGGTCCTCCTCCTGATAGAGAGAGATGGCCTGGCATATCACTCATCTAGAACTCACTCTTTTCACAGGGAGTTATTACATAGAAGAAAAGAATTATGCAAGTAAAACTGACTTGTATAAATATTTAAAATTGCCTATAGGGTTGGAGGCAGGAAAATAAAGCAAGTACAGATTCTTACCCTCTCATCTAACTATTGCCTAGAACTCCTAAGAGTCTTGCCATTGTCCCCAGAATCCAACTTCCTTCTGATTCTGCCATCACTGGTCACTGGGGTCACTGAACCCCAGAAGCCTGAGATTCAAAGATCTTGATTCTATCCTATTTAGACAGTAAGTCCACCAGTGACAGCCCCTCCTCCCCACCAGCATTATTATACTTGCTCATGAGCACCTGAATCCTCTAGAATAGGGGTAGGCAAAATGGCTTGTCCAGCCAGTGGCTGGACTCCATTTCCCAGCAGCCCCTGCCCATGTTGCTGCAGCCAGTTTCCATGGAGACCCCAGCAGTGGCAGGGCCATGACAGTGCAGGGCCAGGATTTCTATAAAAACCGGCCCCAGAAGCACGGCGGGGCATGCAGCTGGGTGAGGAACTGCTCTGGGATCTTGCAGAAGTGACAGTGTGGTCTGGAGCCAGGGCAGACTGTGAGCTTCTGCCCACATACCCAAGGCAGGGGTGTATAAACAGCAGATCACAGCTTTGCCATGGCTCTGGACCACACTGTCACCACTGCAGGATCCCAACCCTGACCTCCGAGCACCTCCCTACCCAGCCACATGCCCTGCCAGCACTGCTGGGGCCAGGGTTTCTCCATGGAAACCCTGGCCCCGCACTGTCATGACCCTGCCCAAGCTGTGATCTCCATGGAAACCAGCTGCAGTGATGTGGGCAGGGGCTCCTGGGAAATGAAGCCTGTGGTCTGAACTTTACCCACCCCTGCTCTGTAAACTTCTGGTCACCCTTAGACACGTGGTGTTTGTCTGGCCTGATGTGTCATTTCTCTCAGATGCCTTTGCTATTGTCCCATTATTTTCCTACTGCCCATCCCACCAGGGTCCCTTCTGTCTGCCAATGGGAGTAGGAAATGTCCTTGCTCTAAAACACAATGGTACTTAGAAATGCTACCAAGTCCCTGAGTTCCTTGGCTAAACCATGCCCTAAATCATAAAGATGTTGATAGCCAGCATATATACAGTGATATAACAATAACATAAATGGATACAGCATTTCAGGGACATTTTAATGAGACTACAACATGGCTTATCAGCAAGCCTCCAAAACTTAATGGGGTCCATGTACATTAGGCCTGTGCAAAGCAGCTACTATTCACTTTGGATTTGGATTCAGCTGATTTGGGGAACAGTGATTTAATTTGATGATAAGAATCGCAGTCCCAAATTGATTCAGCTCAATCTGAGTTGGAGATTTGGTTGCTGCTGAATCTCCAAATCTCTGAATCACCCAGGCCCATCCTTCACCTACTCTCCCAGCCCTGGCAATGGCTGTCCCGCCCACCCCAGTTCCTGGAACTTTGAAAAAAAAGCCCCGACTTAGTGGGTGCTGTTGGTTGGGGGGGTCAATTCCCTCTGCCCCCCACTGTCTCATGCTGCATGGGGGGCTCTGCATGAGCCCTCCGCCCCTCCACCACTGTCCTAACCCTCCCCCATGGCTTCCCAGCCCACCCCAGCTCCAGCCCTTTAAGGAAAAAAAAACCCCAAAACCCAAACTTACAGGTTCCTGCCCAGCAGGGGGCAATCCCTGCTGCCCCATGCCACTTGGGACGCTATTTCTGCTCTCCATGCAGGAGCTGGTGAGTTCAGGGGGGTCTTTTTTTTTTTTTTCTTAAAGGGCTGGAGCTGGGGTGGGTAGGGCAGGCATGGGGGGGGCTCATGAAGAACCCCCCATGTAGCATGGGGCAGTGAGGGATAGCAGGGATTGCCCCCCTGTTCGGCAGCACCCAGTGAGTAGGGGCTTTTTTTTTAAAGCACCGGGAGTTGGGGCGGTTGGGGTAGCCATGGGAGGGGCTGGGGGAGTGGGTGGGGAGCAGAGGGCTGGGGGAGCAGGCAGAGGATGGGGCCTAGCAGGGGTCCCCCTATGGTCCCCTCCCCCCTCCTCC
>NW_017729032.1:169321876-169330017 GCF_001723915.1 Gavialis gangeticus
TCCAAATCAAATCAGCACCCAAAGCTTTGCACAGCCCTAATGTATATCTCCCACTTCTTGGGCACATTCATTAAATACCCAGCTATTGGGGCTAATAATAATTGGAGAGTCTTCCTTCCCTCCTTACTTTTTCCAGGATTTGAACTCAGATACATATGCAGCTGAGTTATGGGCATGTGTAAGTTCTGCAAATGGACAGCAAGTAGCCTAGGGTTGCAGGCTTATGCATTCAAGGTGTAAACTAGGGGCCAAGATCAGCTAGAAAATTGCTATTGAGACATGGAGAGACAAATAGAATCACAGCTGAACTAACTGAAGGTAAGTCATCTGCTTGCCTAATACTCTTTATATGGTTTTTAGTATTAATGTTTTAATAAGAACTTCTTCCTTCACGAGTCAGCTTCTTCTGCAGGGTTGAATTTTTAAACCTGGTTTTATAGGTTGAGAATGAATCACAGAAAGCCTTGCGATGAGCCAAAAGTCCTTTGCTAAATACATTAATTAATTAGAACAAATATAATGACATTCCAATGCAAAAAGTCATTATATTTGTTCTAATTAATGAAAAAAGTATTTGTGAACATATAGGTAATCTTCTTTATCTAGCATTGTAGATCTCAATTCTAGATAAAGAATTATACTTCATCAAATGGCAGTCTGATGAGAATTATTTAATACTTAGCTGACACAGCTTCATTTTTAAATACCATTCCACAAATGGGTTCTCTTTTTGAAGAACAAACAAACATATGGCCATGTGGCCATATTGATTTTAGCTTCAGTACAAAGCTAAACTCAATATGAATTGAGCTGAAAGTCAAGTGTTAACCAGTATGGTTTAATAAAAGTTGTGTTCCTTTAAAAACATTCCCCACACACTTTAAAACTGTGCATACAACATTTTGATGCCATTAGGAATAATCAGATAAGTCATTACTGATGATATAATTATACCAGTTTTGTACTCCTTGCATTATAGGAAAAAGATGCATATTATGCCAAAATCTTAGGTACTGTAATAGAAAGTTCCATATGGTTCCAACTATAAATTATTTTTTGTCCAAATGCAGTAATTTATTTTTTGAATGTGAGCCATTACAATAGGCTCTATTTAAAATATGTTATTCATTTTTCATTCAGGTTATATTCTCACTGGCCTTGTTTTGGGAAAAATTTCTTCAAAATGATAGTAAAAATGTTTTAATATGCTTTCAGCATTTACCTCACATGAAACCAAACCTCAAGTTTCAATTAAATGTTGATTTGACAATAAAATCAGTAGATCTTTTCACTGTCGTCTTTAGGAATTCGGTAATAAATCTGTGGTGTGTGTCAGGAGCTTCTAAAATTAAACCATGGGGCATGGAGATAAAAATCTGCTTACCCAGGAAAAATGTTAAAAGACCATGAGAGAACAGCATGTAACAAAAGAGATTAACAGTTGAATCTGGATCTCATTTCATATTCCCACATCACAAATCAATTTTGAATTTCACATGGTTATTCTATAGATTCTAAATCATACCAGCTTGCAAAATTTTGTCTTTTCTAATTCTTAACTCTTAATGAGGCAGTAACTAACAGGAAAACCTCCTTGGTTTAGTGTTTATGTTAGACATAAAGCAAGAGGAGAAATTAAGATCACATAATTTATGAAACACAATAGTGAGTGGTTTAGCCAAGCATTACATTTTCAAAGGAAAATCTGGGCCTGAATTATCAGAACTTTACTTCAAGTTTATGCCCACGCAATTTAGGGCAAATCAATCGAAACTTCCCAGACTAAAACTGCTTTAACATAGCAACAAATAAGATCCTTTTAATGGTTATTTGAGATGGTTTAAAAAATGAGACTTTTATTTTAGGGGACAAAATGTAATTTGAAATATTGACTAAATTTTTGGACTATTTTATAAATGGTCAAAAAACAGTAAATATTTTTGCAAAATTATTTTCACTGAAATTTTACTAAGCAAATCTGCAGATTATTGGACAGAAGTTTTGAAGGGCTTTATGTACTGCCCAGTATCACACTTAAAAGAAAAGTGCTAGGATAAATAGCAGGGGAAGGGAAAGAGTTTTCTTAGGGTATTGTAAAGAAAAAGTACTATAAAAACAACAAGTCTGAATACTAGCTGGACCTTCAAAGACAAAAAAACCCACAAAATATAAAATATTAATAAAAAATAAGAGCAAAAACAGTGGGACGCAAGCGAAGATAAGCATATTGAAAGTTTCTGGATTGCATGAGCATAATTAAGACAAACTTGGCAAAGTCACTTTTTCAGGGATGCAACATTGAGCACAGTATTTATCTGATTTTAGAGTGTTTCAGTGTTCTGAGTATTGATGGCAATTTGACTAAGTCTTGACTGGATATTTTATACACTGAATTTTCTCACCCCTACATTGCAAGTTAGTTCAAGATATACTGAAATTATGGCAGTAATACTAAATTCCAAAGCACTTAAACAATGAGGGCAACTCAAGCAATTTTATTATTTGGTTCAATAGAATGATTATAACCAGCTAATTCCAATCATTGCATATTGGTTTGCTTATAAATATTAGTACAGCGACACCAAAGACCTGCTGCCAACAAAATGGTGACATATTACCAACATATGATTTCCATAAATAATTAGCAAATGTGGTTTTGCAGAGATTTTGTTAACTACCACATTGTTAAAAAGGCTAGCATTATCTTCTTTGACTTTCTACACACTATCAAATGTAGTCTTGATATAGTTGGCCTGGCTGCTGCAGCATGGATAGGGTAACATTTTCTAGATAAGAAGCAAAAAAACAAGATGTGTCTTCTGAACATATGGCTCATTACTCTTTCAGTGCATTGAGGTCAGTGCTCAACACTTTCCATAACTGTGCTATTAATGTGATAATGACTAAACAGGAGGCTGGCTCAGGTGAAATGGAGTAAATTCTGAGGGCCAAAGGATGCTTTGACCCTAAATGAATGTCCCCGTGGAAAAGAGTAAAGAGCTCTCATGTGGTTTATATGGGAGTCCTCATAGTTGGCATTCTGATGCACAGAAGAACACACAAAACATTCTTGTTTCCATGCATTATCCAAAAAGATATTGAGGAGGGACAGAAAAGAGGTACGGCCTTTGTGTAAAGGATGCTGTGCACCCTAAAATCTTGCAGAATTATGGTACCTCTTTGAAGAGCCTTAACCTGGTGTGGCTACATACCATTTCCAACATAGGACCATGCCCTAACAGCATGGATGAGTCATATGGGACCAGAATAATTGCCTTTAAATTGAACTGTTTGAAGTTTTTCATTTAATTTAATTTTATTGATACCCATTTTCAAGTTTCAGGTATCTTTTAGACACTTTTGAGTCATCCTTATCAAGTTACTATTTTCATGCCTCTGTCAACTTCATAATCTTTTATATTGTTCTATAAGCTCTGTTTTCATTCATGCCAACGTTTGATAGCTATGTCAATCATTGAATTTTTGGTTTTCTTGCAGTTCCAAAAAATCAGGGGCAAAAAACAGCTTGGCTGAACATCTTTCAAAGCTGTTGACAAACTAAATACTAGGGGAAAAAATCAATTTCAAGTATTTTTTATCCTGTTAATGAAATTGAAGGCAATTTCAAGTGGAATATCATTTTGAATTAAAAAATTGAAATATTTTATTTCACAGTAAAAAAATGATATATTTCAAATAAAAAATTAAAGCACCATATTATGCAAAAGTGGAAATATTTCAAAATCCTTTTCTATTTTTTTATTTTGATAGACAATTCAGAAAAACTAAAATAAATGTGTGAAATGTTCCATGTTCCCAAATCTATAGGTTTTATGAAAAATAAAATGTCTCAGATTAACTTTTTTGTTCGGCTCCAGTATGTGCCTTTACATAGGTGATTTCAGCATTTCAGAAATTCAATCTGCATCAATAAAATTAAATTTAAATTAAAAATTTCAAACAGTTCTATTTAAAGGCAGTTATTCTGGTCTCATATGGCTAGTCCATGCTGTTAGGACATGGTCCTATGTTGGAAATGATATATAGCCACATCTGCTAAAGGCTTTTCAAAGAGGTACCATTATTCTGTGAGCTCCTGCACAAAAAATAAAATAAATAAATATCCTTCCCCAGAGCTTGGCCAGCCTTCTAGGCTTCTTCTAATCTAATACATTTCCATTGACCAATTTATTTTTCCTATTTGGAGATTCCCTTCTGCTCCCCTCTTCCACACTGTACAATCAAAGTAATACCATCTTTTTTACTCCCTCAAGGCACTATATGATAGTTCAATTTCTCAACAGATTGTTTAGGACATGCTCAGATATGGTCCCTTGTTTTCATTGCATAAAATTCATCTTGAATAGACAGCAGGGTTTGAGCCAGGGGGATGCAGTGGTGCAGTTGTATTCTCTGCTTCCCCTCACCCTGCTCCGATATTGATTTTTGCTCCATCAAACCTCAAACCCCACTGCCTGGTTCTGCCCAGTTCTGCAGCAGCCATTCTGTTCAGGAACTCCTAAGGGAATAAATTGAATTGATGGCTCATCATCTACCTGATCCTTGTTAATCTCTCATCACTCCACAGGCGATAATGACCCTCTCTCCCTTGTAATGGTCTTGATGGTCTATTAATGAACCTATCCTTTCTTCTGCAATGTTATTATCTGTTAGCTATTCTTGGTAATAATCTTCAATTTCACAGTCACACAGACTGTTTTTAGCTCCAGTTAAAAACCCTAACTTGGGTATGGTACTATTAACTCTGGTGAACTTTTATTCAGAAAAAGACTGGTAGTGATGTGATGAATGCACTGTGAAGATGCTCATAAAGACTTGATTTTGATTTACAAATCCTGAATAAGAGATGAACTTTTAACTATAATTACTACAGGACTAATACAATAATTTTTGGACTATTTTGCCTATTTTGTTGTGTTTTTTAAACTTTACATATACAATCTACAAACTTTACATATACAATCACATACCAGAAGAATGCACATTCCTATAAAGTTATATTTCTTTTGCTTTGATCTTAAAATTAATGATATAGTGCTAGGCCCCTACCATATTAGTAAATCTTGTAGTTTCTCTTTAACTGGAGAAAAATGTGTGTTGTGTTATATGTGATGATTCACCACTCCATCTGCAACCCCCTCTTCAAAATTCTAGACTTGCCCATGAGAGACAAGATATTCTTGCATTGTTTGCTTCCTTCTTCTCTCTATTTTAGTGGTATCATTAAATAACAGATGAAAGTTCCAGCCAATTTTCCAAAAATTATTTTCTAAAACTAAGGCTAAGTCCTTTATTCACTTTATGCACTTCAGTGGTGCAGACGCATCTACATAATGGCAGCTTTTCCAATTACTTGTAGCTTGGGATTCTATTTCAGTTGTGGTGAAATAAAATTATCTTGCACTATTACCAGGGATCCTGGTTTTCTCTGGTAAAAAATCCGCAATTTTTGGGTTAAAAAAGTAACCCAAAATCTACATGTTTCCATGATCAAAATGAAGCACCACTATATATACATCTACATCCAAAAATTAGGGATATTTTTTTTTATCTGAGAAAACCAGGATCCCTGATTATTACCAGCAAGAAATAAAATAGAGAAAGAGTTTTCCCATTCTTTCAGCCCATTTAGTACAATGGTTAGGGCCCTCAACAGGCCCTGTTCCTTAGGCAGCCACAAACCCAATACAGAGTAATAACACTAAATTCAGTAGAAAGTATAGCATCCATCTGAGTGAATTTCACTCAAAAACACAATGATGCTGTTGGTTCCCACCACTTCATAGTAGTGGTTAGTGCCAGTCCCAAGAATATAGTACAGTGTTTGTCCCAGGACTTCATAAATAAATGACTCCAGCCACAAGTATGGGAAAAAGTGCTGCCAGACTGTTAAACACAGAATATATTGTGAGCATAAAGATACATGCATTGGCATTAGAAAATTTAAAAAAAAACCCTTAGATTCATAAATGCAGAATCAACATATTCACATATCTCATAGTTAGGGCCCTCCCTCAGGTGGTGGAAAACTTTGATTCAAGGGTCCCCTCCTCTTGAAAGAATTCAAGTGTACTTTTCAAGTCTACAAGCATATCCTAACCACCAGGCTATAGAATAGGCTGGGTAGGAATAGGCTCCTGTTAAAGCAGAACCACTCAGCAGCTGAGGGTGTAACATTCAAGGGTCCAAGAAGACAGCAACCAAGAGGAAACCTGACTGTGTGGTCCAGGGTTGAAAGCACTTCCACTGATTTAGAAAGGGGATCCTGGTTTCTGGTCCCTATTCCCAGAAACAGTATCATAGCAAGGGTGGTTCTGTGGGGCCAATGAAAAGCAGCTGCACAATCACAATTTCAATTGCAGCAGCAACCAGGAGTTACCACCACTGCCCCAGTGAACTGGAAGCCAGGCCACATCCCTGGGCTGCCATATTTATACATTTGACAGTCACTGGTTAACAAGAGAAAGAACTCTACCAGCAGGGTTGAAACCCCAAGATCCTTACCTTCCAGACAAGTACTCTCATTTCTGAGTGAGGGAGTCAGGTTTCCTCCCACTGCTCTCTTTTTAGCTCCATGAATCTCGCATTCTTATCTGCCAGTCCACCAACTTAAACTGGGTGCTGATGATGCTTCCCCCATGTATTGCATAGCTTGATGATTAGAAAATATTCCTGGATAGTAGGAAGTATGAATTTGAACCACCTCAGGCTGTTAGGAAGCCTAAGGAGCCAGGCTTCAAGGGTCTCTGCTCCTAACACAAGGGGTGAAATGCCATCACCATTTATGTAACTACATGGCAATTTTCCAGGACCATAAATTGCCTTTTTGACATTTATGCGCAGATTGAGATTCTGTAATCACTGAACTATGGACGTACAAGCATTTTGGCTTTCATCGGGCATGTCCAGCAGGCTATGCAGTGGCTGGGCAGGTACACAGCTATGTATATGTGCACCTGAACATTAAGTCCTGAAAAAAAAGAGATGAGGAGGGAGCTCCAATGTTGTATCTCCAACAGCTGAGTGTTTAGGCCTTTTTCTCAGGAGCCAGGAAATTCCAGGATGCACAAAGGGAGTTTAAACGGGCATCTCTGACTTCAGAGCACAGTGGCCTAACCTCCATACCATAGGCTAGTCATTATCTAAGCACTGGTAATTCTCTAACCTCCTTTTTTGAAGCTGAGGCCCCGCCCTTGTGTTCACTAGTTATTAAATAAAAAGAAGCACCCTGAAGGACTTAGCCAATTTTTTAAAAACATTTCATTTCAAATTCATACTTCCAATGTGATTTGGACTGAAAACAGAGAAGTGTCAGAGCAACTTCTTTATGTCTTTTATGTATATGCCACTCTTCCAACAAAAGCTCGTGGCAGCTTAAGTAAGAAAACAGAGTGACTTAAAATCTGGAGAGCGGCAAAAGGAACAAAAACAGATTAAAAGGAACTAGAACATCAAGATAAAACAGAGACATTTCCTCCTAGTTTTGTTTGATGCATGCCTGCCCAAAAAGAGAAGATTTACAGCACTCCCAAAAAGATGTTTTGGCTTGGGTCTTGGTGAACCTCAAGAGGCAAGATGTTCCAGGGCTGTGAGGCAACTGCAAAGAATGACCTTCCATACATGTTGTAGGAGATTGCTAAATTTAGGGATTATTATAGAGCATAAAGGAAAAGCTTACCCACATAAGACCCAGACCATTTAGGGCCTTATCAGTCAAAACCAGCATGTTAAATTGTGCCTGAAAAGCTATTAGGAGCCAACGTATACTCTAAAATACTGGATCTGTGTGCTTCTAGTGATACATTTCCATCAGAAAGAAGGCCTCAGAGTTTTGCATCACTTTCAGCTTCTGCACACTCTTCAAGGACAGCCCCATGTAGAGTGAATTGTACTAGTCTAGTCTTGAGTGTGTCATAGTTTAGCCATGGATGATGGTGGCTAGGTCCAAATCTGAAAGAAAGGGTTGCAGCTTTTCATGAGATAGAACTGGTGAAACTGTAGGGTTACCATATACCTGGGAGGGGGAGGGAGGTATATGATTGGGGGGGGCAGTGATATGCCGGTGCCCTGCTTCTGCCACTCACTCCAAAGGCCCTGCCCCCCAGCTCTGCCAGTTCCCC
>NW_017729032.1:169330028-169364928 GCF_001723915.1 Gavialis gangeticus
CGCTGCCCCTCACTCCCAACCCACAGCTTCCTGCCACCCCCAGTCACCCTCACTCCTGATCCGTAGACCCCTACCTCCCCTGGTGCCCCTTACTCCTGACCCGCAGCCCCCTGCCCCCCAGCCCTGCCAGTGCCCCACACTCTGGACCCACAACATCCTGCCCCCCCAGCCCTGTGTTGCCTGCACACGCATGTGGATGCACATGCTTGCTCACTCTCTCTCTCTCTCTCTCTCTCTCTCTCTCTCTCTCTCTCTTTACTTGGCTTGCTGGGGCCAGCACTGGGAGCATATGATCCCTGACAGCCAATCACCTTGCCCTCTCCTCCCAGCCCCAAGTAGCCAGCCCCAGATGGCAGAGGAACAGAAAAAAACCAAGACATTTTGCTCTTATTTTAAAAACCCACCTGGACATGGCACAGGGGGCCAAAAAAGAGGACATGTCCAGGAAAAGCTGGATGTATGGTAACCCTAGGTTAAAGATACTCCTAGCCATTTCAACCATCAAGATATTCAAGTGCAGCAGAAGATCTAGGAGTACCCCAAGGCTGCAAACCTGAGTGACAAGAGGAAGCTGCACCCCATCATGACACATGTCCCAGCCTCGCTAAAGTCATGCAGTGTGCCCACCACCATTACCTCTTGCCTGGATTCAGATTCAGATGGTTCAACTTCAGCCAGGCACTGGGAAGGACTGAAGGCCATGGTCATAGTCAGAAGAGAAGAGGCAGAGCTGGTTGTCATCATCAAGGATCCTGGTTTTCTCTGATAAAAAAAATCCCCAATTTTTGGACTAAAAAAAAGGAACCCAAAATTTACTTTATTCCGTGATTAAAATGAAACACTACTCTCTCTATATATATGTGTTTCATTTAAATCACAAAAAAAATGTGGATTTTGGGTTCCTTTTTTAATCTGAAAATTGCTGATTTTTTTATCAGAGAAAACCAGTATCCTTGCTGATCACTGATCAGTGTCTGTGACAGAGGTTCCCTCAGCCAGCTGGGCAGCCGTACTGCCCCACTCCCAGGGGAAAGGCAGACAACAGAAGCCGAAGGAGGGAGTTTGAGCTTGCAGTCTCTTACACAACAGCAAAAAACAATAGGGGATCACTGAGGCCATAGGTTAACAATTCTGGGACTGGACACACTCCACAAATTGCCAATCAGACAGCTCTGACTTAAATGAATCTTCTCTCTCCTCTCCCAAAGTCTTGATCTCAACTGATTGGCATCTAGTTTTAAAGACAGCAGAATTCAAAATGAGTACATTATGCAAGGTGACACAAAAAGGTTTGCTGGCAGTTTGGGGGATTTTCTGCATAACTTTTTATTTACAGTTTTACCACTTATGAATTATTCAGTCAGCCCATATTCAGTCTGTAAAACCTTGACACCACATCACACCATTCTGTGGCATTCTAATGCATATATTACTGTACGAATTAAAGTCTGTTTTCCATAAGTACTTGGCTCTTTCCCACATGTCAACCATTATACACATGAAATAGAATTGAAAAGTGATATATAAACTTTATGATTTGTCAGTATCATGTTACATATTGATATGCCACAAAATCCTACCCAGAACTTGCTAGACACATTAGCTTCCTGGTATATACTAAATTAATATGTACATGTAGAAAAATATTCCTTTCTCTTCATGGAATTAAATGTATTTTTAAAATTTCATATTTTTTTACTCCCTACTGACTTAAGTCACCTTTAGCATTTTTTGAAGTGTTCACTATTCACCACTTCCATTTCCATTACTGTCAGCAGTTCCTTTGAAACTGCTTTCATTTCAGACAGAAATTGGCTGTTTTTAAAAAGTTTTTTTTTCCCCTTTACAACTAACTTGTTTAAAATTGACACTAAGGACCTGACAACTGGACTCACATCAGATGATACAAGCAATTACAACAAAAACTCTCTTTGGGTTTATTTTTGTTTGTTTGGGGGGTTTTCGGGGCGGGGGTTGATGTTCTCTCAAGTAAGAGCAGCTTCCAAGGCACTGATAAAATGCAAGAAGTGAGACAAATGTGAATCACATTTTAAAACTTAAGCTAGTATCCTGAAATTCTAAGACTTCATCTTTCCTGCTCAGTAGTCATGTTTAACTTTCTTTGTTTAATGGAGCCACTAAATAAGAAACAACCTAGCATTTCCAAATACATAGACATCCACTGCTATTTTTTTCTAACTTTGGCAGGCGTTACATTCCAGGATGCCAACAAGCTGGAGAACACTAGCCTTTAACTCATCTCCATACTGATAAACACAAAAGTAAACATGCATTTATTTGTAAAGTAAAACAGCAATATGCACAATTGTATGTCAGATAACAAAAGACCAAATGCATACTAACGGGTTGGGTACATCTAAATGAAATGCTTACTGAGAAACTGCCTAAATAGCTCAGCAGTAAATGTCTCATGTCTACATGTGGGGCGTGTCTATACATGACTCTGCATCACTGTAGCAACATGCTATAGCAACATAGAGCGTCACTACAGTGACATAATAACCGTGATGCTGATGCTATGTCATCATAGCAAGGAGCTACCTCTCTATAGTGCATCATTATGGCAACATAGTGTCTAAAAATAGCCATGTGCTGCCAGGATGATGCAATAACAACTGTTACTGCACCATCATTTAGTACTTCCTAAAGCAAGTACTAAATGTTGGCGTAGTAACAACTGTGCCATGGGCAGCATGTGTAGACTTGCCCATGCAGTGCTATTAGGATGGAGTAAACTAATTAACTCTGCCACAGGTTAGTACTTGTAAACTCAAGTGCTATCCTGCAGTGGAGTTCTTTACTCCACAGCAATTTATATGTAGATGCTGATGGGGCTGGCCAAGCATGTCTGCAATGCCACATACTGCACATTCAGTTGTTCTCCATGATGCAAGGGAGCAGCGCAGAGGTTGTTTTGACCCCTGGAAATTCCGGGGTCATAAACACCCCCCCACCCAAAAAAAAAAACAGGGCAGTGCATGTGGGGTACTGTGTGCCACCCCAAACCAGAGCCTGGATGGCCAGAGCCATGCTTCGGCTGGTGGTCAGGCCTGAGCAGCAGGATCACCACTGCTGCAGCCCCAGAAGGTCCCCAGGACCTCAGATTAGTGTGCTGGGGCCAGCACTGGGCTGGCCTCAACCTCCCCTACCCCACCCAGGGTAACCCAGAGGGTGCATGGCACAGGGGTTCCCTGGGGACAAGTAGCAGTGACACAAAGTGTGCCACTGCTTCTTGTCCCCAGTGGAAACAAACATTCATGCTCATGTGGACTTAGCCTGTGGGTATAACAATCTCCAGAGAAGCTGAAGTTTAAAACAAAAGTTGTAAAAGAAATGATTTGGAAGGTGACACCAGTAAGCTTTCAGAAAACTCCATGTGCTCAGGCAGCATACAGAAGTTGAGTACAACCCACCTCATGGCTTTGTCAATCCCAGATTGGCTTTGTTAGCCATCTTTGCACCCATAGGTAAGACTATCATAGAAGGCAATCATCCTTGACTACGAGGGATTGCCAAGGAAGAGCATTGTGGTCAATGCTGCTGCACATTGCCTGAACATGTGGAGCTTCGTAATAGCTTACTTTTATCACATTCCAAATCAGCCCCCTTAAAAACTCCTGTTCTGTCTAGAAGGTTCCCTTTAGGTTGTTATGGTGAAATCAATCCCCATTGCCACTCTTGCTATGTAAAAGATATGTAGCAGTGTAAAATAACTCTATAAAAACTCTACAAACATCTGTCTCAGGGAGATTCTTCTGGAGCAGGAACTGCTGAAGAAGGCAATAAGGCCACCAACTGAGGACTATCTGCCAAGCCTCCCCAGTGGTATGCTGAGGGCTGGAAGGGCACATAAACAAGTGGACTAAGCACACTGTACAATGAGGTAGATATTCAGGGAAGCTCTGTAGCACAGCCTGAGGAAATGGTAGTAATTTGTACTCCCCAAACAACAAGCTGGGATTAGAAGTTAACAAATATGGCTTAAAGGCACACTACCTCCACCTCCTTATGTGCTGTAAAATTTGTGTAGCACCTCCAGGTGGAATAGCATAGACCTTCTCAGACTTTGAGGCACCCTTCAAAAAATGCCAACTCTTAGTTTTCACTCACTTTTTGACTATGGAAATTAATACAGCAATGTTTCTTTTGCAAAGAACTCAGAAAAACCACAACTTGTCAGAATGTTTTTAATACTATGGATTCCTATTTGAAAGCTCTAGGTTTATCTTGTGAATTGTGTTTGCACCCCTAACAATGCTAACATTGCATGGCACTCTGCAGCACTCTTGAAAAGATCTCAAGGGACACCAGGATGCCAAAACATCCTGGGGTGCATAAAGAAATGCAGCTCCCCACTGCAACTCAGAACACTTTGCAGGGAGCATTCTGAGTTAGACCAATTCCCCGGACCAAACAGAAGTTCACTCTTGGTTCCAGGGGGGAGGGGAATCTAGCTGCTGGCTGTGAGCCTGCAGCCAATTTCTTCTGGCAATGGCCCCTCCTCCCTGCCAGCCCACACTGTTTTCAGAGTGGGAGGGGGGAAAGGAAGCAGAAGGAGCTTATTCTAGGGGTTCCCCAGCTGGCACTGGAGGGTAGGGTGGGTGATTTGGAGCTTCCCCCCATCTTAGGGGTGCTCCAATACACCTACCCCACCCTCCAGTGGGGGCTGAAAAAACCCCAAAACAAGTTCCCTCTGCTCCCTTCCCCGCCTCCCATTCTGAAAACAGCTCAGAGGCTGGCAGGCAGACAGACACAAGTAACAGGAGATGCTATGGTTTGAAACATCTTAATCTGAATGCAATGAGGGTTTGGATTGTCACCCAATTGGCCATTTTGAAGTTGTCTGCAGCCACGCAGTTCATTTGGTCATGGTTATAGACTGTTTTCCATGACCAGATTGGATTAAAATTGTTACTTCTGTCTGCACCCCTGGTTGAGAATGACTGGCAAAGAATCTCACAAAGTACTCTTGTGTGAGCCTACATAGTTTGTGAATAGTGGGATGAAAATGGCATGATTTCAATGTATTTCCCCTGTAAATGGCAAGACAAATCTGTCATAATGTAGATATTCTATCAGAATATTGCTTTGTACCCACTACTAGATGCACTACTTGTGTCAAAAAGCCAATAAAAGGTACATGCATTACAGGTGCTTGAAGTTTATTTATACTTGTATTTTTGAGTGGGGCACAATGATATAACTTTTCCTATTAGAGTAAATCCCAAAGAGACTGAATGAAACAAGAATTTACTAATTTAACATTGGATGAAATGTCAGTTTTAGCTGTTACTTTATAACAGAAAATGTGTGTGTTGTATATTTCAATTTGATGGATAGGGTCACATGCACAACCTTCTGATTGAATAGTGTCATGTACATGCTAACTTCCTTGATGGACTCATACAAAACTAATTGGCCAGCCAAATGCATAACAACATACCCAGGCACTTGCAGGACCTGCCATGCTGCCAGTGTGATTATTTGGTTGCAGCGGTAGCCTTTTTCTTTTCCATTCACCACCAGGTCAGTGCCTGGAGTGGCTGCCATCATCCTCCCCACCCTAGTTATGCCTCTGGATCACCCAGACCTGAAAGCAGGTAGATTCTGTCCCTACTACACTAGTCTGTTAGGTTTTATTCTACTTCAAAGGAGGCATCATGTGTAATAGCTGACAAAAACATATCTAATACCAGGTATGCTTTTCCAGCCACAAAATCAATGCCTCCCTGTCTCATTCAACTTCCACTGCCAGTTAAACATTAAAAAACAAAGAAATTAAATACATTTTGTTGTGTGGCATTTAGGGTTAATAAACCCACAACATACCTGTCACACCGCCAAAGAAGCAAAGATATAAGAAGTTAAGCCTCCTAACAATTCAAACACATTTTTCTTTTACTTCGGACATACTCCTTAAACTTGCTACAGCTTGCCACACACTACAAAATAGGTACCACAACCATAACTGGGCCCCACCTAAGAGTACTGGTTTTCATCACCTTCTATGTAATTCATCTTTTATTTACAATTTATCAACATTACCTTGTCATAGCAAAACCAGCTACTATTTCATATACCCAGAAATAATAGTGCTGAGGAAAAAAATTTACCAAAGTGCTATATGGGGGAAAAGGTGCCTGGTTTGTAACATGTAATAGTGGTGGTAATGAAAAGATGGGTCTGTGGATAGAGGAGAGAGGGTTATGCATGGTAACATGGCCTAAGTCTTTATTTCCATGCTTTCATGACTGTATATAAATATTTTGCATATTTAACATGGTAACCACTTGACAACCAAGTTTTTTGTTTATTAATATAATAACATAATTTGATTTTACCATCTCACTGGAAAAAATGCAAAAATCATGCTTTCCAAATAGAATAATTAGATGTGTTCAGAAAGAAGCAAAAGCCTTGAATAGTGCTCCCTTTCTTAATCTCTTGATACCTTAGTTCCCTGATGGGGGATCATAAAAGCAGTTCAGAGATTAAAAAGAAAGAGAAAACTACAGACAAGATAATTAATAGGAACTCTTCTAAACATGAACAGACAAGAGTGTGCATGCTACAGGCTCAAAATCACCGTGGACAGACAACCGTGCTGTGAATAGTTCATTATGACAAATGGTACCTTGCAGAACAAAAGGTGATTTATGCAAATATGCAGAGTACTGCCAGTAATTAGTTGCTACTAAAAATGTACCTGAACACAAACAGACAAGCTAAAATAAGAACTAAGTGCCACTGGTATGCCTTTGAGTTTTCACAGGCAATGCAAATAGTCACTTTAAACAAAGATTTCATACCACGGTGAGCAAATGTGACCATAAAATCAATTGATCATGATGTTTTGAGCTTTGTAAACATAAGAACATTTAGAGAGATAACATTTAATTGACATTAGAAGGTTGTGCAGGGGTTGACCAAAGGTAAACTTTGACACCCAGAGATGTACTATCTCAGTGTATGGGTGAAAGCATACTGTGCATTATTTATTAGACTTCGTAATTTCTTTTCTCCTTTACCTCTCACCGCTCTCTTTTTTTTCTGAAGTAAATTCAGTGTTGATTTTGTGAGATGGTCCTCATGTTTTTAAAAGTTAGATTATCTGATTAGGAACAAGAGTAGCGATATAATCTGACTAAAAGTCAAAATCATATCCAATATGGGAGTGAACATTTGCTACAAACAGATCGCAACAATCCACAGGTTAAATATGCTTTTGGAAAAATATTTGCTGAAATTGTGTGAACAATAAGCAAATACATAAACATATAAATTCAAAAACAGAATTTCTAAACAGAATATGGGATAGAGGTGTGGTTGAAAGAATTTTCCCATACCACAAACAATGTTTAAATGGTGATAAAACTGAGACCTTTTGACATTGTTTTTTGTGAGAAAACAAAGAGACATTTGTTGAGTGAGATAGTACAGGGACTTAAACCTGAGTCTCAGAAAGCTTAGGTGAGAGCCCTATTAGGCTATTCTGTGTTCCTAGTCTTTCTTTTAAAAATACCTGAGAAACATTTGTCAGTGGAGGTTTCAGTTAAATTTCTAGGTTCACATGAAACTTTTTGTGTTTAATGAGCAGGCATTTTTTAATAATAAAAAAGTTTTGTTGAAAAATTCCCAATCAGATCTAAATTCTAATGCAAATCCTTTGTAAAAAACCAGTTTCCTGAGCTTACATAGTAAATATGTTCCCTGATGGCATTTTTAAAGGTGAACTGAAAACCCTTTTGTAATAAAAACTGAAAATGCTCCAAAACAATATTCCACTGACTATCCTTAAATCTTGGAAAAAATTGAGTGCCAGATATTTAATTTTCTACCCACAGCACCCATCTTCTGTCTTTGAAAGAACTATATATATGCCAGAAGAAATCATTAGGAAATTTGTATTTAAATGTGTTTGCCAGGTTCTAAAACAGGGAGGAACTGTTTATGAATAAAAAGTCATTGAAAACAATGGAAAACAAGAGAGACTTAATCTTATGATCACAGTATGACATCTTTAATCTTTGTTAGTATTTTTTTAAAAAGGCTTTCCAAATGTAGATTGATGAAATTGGACGTTTTATTTGTAGAGCAAGAAACAACCAGATAGAGCATCTGAACATGAAGTATTTGTTCTGATTTCAGTAGACTATATTAGAAATGAAAAACAGCTAAAATTTGAGTTGGACTAACCTCAAAGGACTAAGAGGGGATTTTGGTGAACAACCAAAAATCCACATACTTTTTATCCAGACTTACCCTGGCTAATCATTAGGCATAGAAATCTCATGAAAACAGTGTTTGTGAATAGATTTTCAGTAACTTGTAATACATTGATTGATCCCATAAATATATTAGATTTTTTCTTTTAGTCTGAGTACTATGTAGCTTTGGATCAGCACAAACCTGTCTGTCACATGAGATTACTTAACTCCCTCAGTTGACCAATTATCTAAATGCAATCAAAGCTTCTTCGAATAGAGCTGCTGTTGTCTTCAGACTCGTTTTAAATCTCTAGTGAACTTTTCTGTAACATCTCCCACTTGAGAGATAAAAGCACAAAAGGATTGTAGGTAACGGATAATCTGATAAATATTTCAGTGTAATGTACACATACACATCTTTGTATCGAGATCTGTGGTGCCTAACTCATCTGGCCCTCTGAGCCATAGTGCAAGGCCAGTCCATAGGCCTAGTCCAGCACACCAGGCTGGTCTGTGGGGCTGATCCAGTTCATGGAGACACATCATCTGGCTCACAGGGCTCCCCATGGATCTGGAAATCTGATGGCAGAATGAGCTGTTGCAGTGTTAGTTGCCATGGTTCTTTGAGCCACAGCAACTAATGCTTCCATTGGTCCCCTACCTCCAAATTTCTAGATGTAGGGAGCCCCAGGGGCTGGATCACACTGCTCAATGTGACTTACCTGCCATATCTCAGTCAGCCTTCATTCCAGACCTCCCAGCTGGGGTACTGGAGGTGGAGGGGTGGGGGGTGGGCTCTGATCCACCCCTACCTGTTCCAGCCCAGCAGCTCATGAAGAAAGCAGCTCGCTGCTGATGGCTTGTCCCTGTCTCCTCCCCACTCCCTCCCTGATGACAGTCCTGGAACTGGGAGGGGGAGCAGGGCTGGGGACAGGGACTCTTTGGCTCGCTAGACAGGCTCAATCCCTCCCCCCCACCAAACAGGCAGACATCTGTTGGGTCAGGGTGGGTGCATCTCTAAGTCATGGCACTTTATGTGTTAGAGTAAACACCGTGAGTTAGAGTAGTACATTTGTCAGTAGCGTTTTCTTAATTGCACTGGGTTTGTTTAATCTATAAGCATCTATTACAATCACTACATTCAGTTTTAAAGGGCTACCAAGTTGCCACAACCAGACTTTCTGCAAGACTTTCACATCAGCAAAAATTTCTCTGTGTAATCCGTCCTTTCACCTGTACTTGAACAAAAATTCTTTTTAAAAACTTCATCCTTGGCAGGGCTGTATGCTTAAAACCTGTGTCTAGAGGCATTTTATGGTCACCTACTGCCAGATATAGCATTATAGTTATCTGCTGCTTCTCAGTTTCTTCATGATGACTTGGACCTGTTTTCCTCTTATTTTGGGAACTTGCTTTACCTGTCACAAATTTTTGATTTTGCCTCAAAAAGGCAAACTTGAAAAAAATGCAACATCGACATCAACTCGTGGGAGACTATAGCCCAGGACCTCCCCAAATGAAAGTTTGATGTTGATAGTCAACATTTCCTGGCACAGGCTTTAGCAATACCATGCCTCCTTCCTGCTCCTTAACTTCTCATTTAAAATAAGCTGCATATCACAGCTGACAAGTCATGCCTCCCACATTTCCTAAAATGGTGAACCTTATGTTGTGATGACTCAAAGCAGGCAGACACATTCTGTTTGTGCATCTTCTGGGAATCACGCAATTTGTTGATGTTTTTTACTATTATATATTATGGTATATATATATATGGTATGGTATCTATTGAATGCCAGTTATTTAATTTCTATATTGTTTTAGTTCCAACTATTGTCATATATTTTATTTGTTCCTTGTTTTGCTCTAATTTAAGATGCATGCTGTGTTTTGAACAAATAGTTGTTTTTAAAAAGTGTATCATATGTGAAGGATAACCTCTTACTTCCAAAGTAAAATTTTCTGAACGTTTTATTCCTTTTTCAAGAATCTGTGCACTTAAAATGCAGTGGATCATTTGAGGTGTTGTTTTCCCCCCCAAATTTATACTTCAGTGCATTTATTGACCATTGACCATTTGCAATTTCACTTTTAACCCCCAGCTTGTAACATGCACCTGATCCAATGCACCTGATCCAAAGCCCTGAATATGAGCAATTCTTTCCATTAACTTCAGTGGATACTTTATGGAGTTCCAGCTTAACCTAGTTAAAAATATATAGTGAAAAAAGTTTGCTGAATATCAAAAGATAATATGGATTTTCATTTGATAATTAAAGATGGTATAAATATATGATTATATGGGAAGCATTGTACTGTTTTAGTTTATGTCTCTGATATTTCAGTCTTAGGACTTTTCCAAAGCAATTCTTTGTCTAGCTGAAAGGAAAATGTAGGGAAAGTATCATTCTAGTGAGGACACTTTGTTCTTATCGACCTGATTTATAAACTATATATATTCTCTTTTCATACTTCTTAAATATCATTAAAACTCTCTTTTTGTTAACCTGCCATTCTTATAATGCAGTATCAATATGTGAACATTCTTTTTTCAGTTTACCTAAGCCTTATATCTTTCCAGGTAGGCCCAACATTTTTTTCCAATTCTGTCAGCTATTTATTTAATTTTTTTAGCAAAAGCCAAAACTAAGTTATTTTTGCACTCAGATTTCAGTTTCTGTGTTTTCCAAAAAACAACCTGAAAATATTCAGATTGTTCACGCTTCTTCTAATGGCATTGTGGCAAGGATTTTTTAAAAACTTGAGGATCAACATAAATCTGACCATTTTCTAATATTAACCCAGACTAACTTTGAAATCCTAGTGTCCCACAATATACCCAATTCCTGACAATACCCCACTATATTCAGACTTCTCTTAGTATTAATAAAGATAAGGAGAGTCATTATACAATTTTCCCAAGAGTGCAGTGAATCTACCCTATATGAGACAGATGCATGTTATAACAACATTGTTATTTCATACTTTCAGAAGAACAGTAAATGCCTTTCCAACAATCACTGTCTATGTTAACGTATGGTACATCCATGCCTTCAGTACAGGTTTTGTATATTCCATAGTATCATCCTTGAAAACCAGTTGCCTCCCCTACTATTTTTTACTATTATTTATTGTGACCTAAAACTGTCAGAAACATGCCTCTAGGAGAATATCCCATTTTGAATGCAAGTAGCAATCTCCCCTTTTTCAGGTTTCATTATTTTTGGTTCCAGATCCTTTTTATTTAAATTTATAAAAGCAAGGAAATGAGAAGTATAGATTTTTTTCCTGAGTTTTAATAGTATCCTATTTTTTCTATATTTTTTCTTAGTTGAGCTCTCAACAGATTATTAAGATTTGCTCTTGACACTATGGGGAAGACATACCTGCAAAGAAATCTCACACAGAACAAAAACTTGCCTAATATCTACTTCAAAAAAAAATTGATGCTAATTCATTAATGAAACAGTAATGTACTATTGGCTCAGAATGCTAGGAGCAACTTTTGTAACCTTTTAATGAGATGCATAAGCCCATATCATAACTACTGGCTGTTCTGATAGATCCTGTGTTGGGTTTTCAGAAGAGGAAGAGTGCTAGCTTCAGTATCCAGGGCAAATTCCATTTTGTGCAATGATATTCTGATAAGCCAAATCCTTAATCCTTGAAGTTTTTAATTCCCTGTCAAAAATTAGCAACAATGCTATATTGTTCCTTGTGATGTTTTAGCCTCAAGAGTTGCGAGTGGTTAAGGCGCACAGGAAACTGGAGACCTAGCTTCCAGGAACCTATTGCCTAGACAGGATATAAATATTCATCAATCTGACTTCCTATCCCAGTACCACAAGCACCACAGCATAGGTCAGTTCCCTTTCCAACATTTCTTTTGAAGCAGAGCCACTCAGGTGATAAGGAGAAGGAAGTCAATGTAAGGGGGGGTGGGGTTCTGGCTTACTCTCTCAAGAGCAAGGACCGGAGCTAGAACCCAGGGCCTTCACTCTTGCAGGGCTATTTTCCCTACCCCTACCCCTACCTCTACCTTGGAGGAGTGCAGGGACTGGTTCAGAGCCCCGAGGGAGGCAGAGCAAAGGCCTCCTGAGGTCCCACAGATCTGGTGAGAATGTTCTGAAGTAGGAGCGGATGTATGGAATTAGTACAAGAGCAAGAAAACTTCCTCCTAAAGCCTGTTATCAGAAGGCAAACAGAGACAAAATCTGAAACTAAGTAGAAAATAGGTGCTAAGTGGGCTGTAGGATACAGCCTTTTTCTAGCTCAAAGAAACCTGACAGGAATTAACCCTTGCCTGCAAAGCTCTTTAGGATTCAGCTCCCAGCACTTTACATTGCCACTAACACTCAGCTATATAAAGGGGCACAGCTAAGCCTTATAATTTAGGAGTTAGACTATAGTTTGTTATACTTTAAGATTCCACAGGAAGGCAATTAATGGCTAAGGATAAAGCTATGTGAAATTTAAATATGGCTGAGAGACAATAGTAAAAAATCTGGAATACTGGGTGCACCAATGAAAGGCAGAGTAGCGAAGTGTCACAAACGTTGGATCTGAAGAATCTAAAAAGGAACAGGATTGCTTAGATAAGCAATTTCTCAAACAAGACACTAAACATCAAGGTGGTGTAAAGCTGTGGTGCAAGGGGTGGTGGAGCCCCAAAATATCATAATGGAAAGAAACTCATGGGTTTCCAAATCCAGGGAGTTGAAGAGGGGCTGTGACTGGACTGAACACCTCAGAAGTTATTATACCTAAAAGAAAAAACATGTGGCAGGCAATTTTATTACTATTGCAACTCAAAACTTTTGAGATAAGGAAGCCCAGTGGCTTTTCTTAGAGCAATGTTGAACTCAAAGCACTGGCAAGGCAGGAGAAGATCTTCTGAGCCAACAATTCTTATCACCATAAATCCATCGTCAACACCTGTCTGGACTGTCCCAGGCAATGACACACCCTTTGCTTCAGGATCTGAGTGGCAGCCTTTTCTGTTGAACAAAGTAATATCTGGGACTGGGTGAGATCATTGTACTAACTGTTTTTCTCTCTCTGAATATAGAAACTGCTAAGATAATACTTGTTATACTAGTATAGTTAAACTTTGATTTTAGGACACTGAGTTGTCTGTGTTCATATTTCATGTTCTATTTAAGGGTTAATCCTGCTTTAACGATCCCTAAGATCTATCTGGTGGACAGTGGTGCTAACAGGAGGGCCCTAGAACCCAATCCTTCTGCTTTCTGGGAAAGTGCTCTAACTGTTCAGTTACTGGGGTCAAAATATCAGAGGGCCTTTCTCCTCCCCACTTGCTAGTGATGGGTTTCTGCTTACATACATTTTTCAGGACTTGGACACAGGTACATGTCCACAAAGAGTATGCATACTTACCTGCATATGTGTGCAGCCAATGCATAACCTATTACATATATTCAGCCTATGCACACCCACTTACATGTCCAAACTGCCGAGGAAACCGAATTCCTATCTACATACAGGTGGCATTATAGGTGCTCATGTGGCTAAAAAATCTGCCATTTAGATGAAGACAGGATATAGAATTCTACTTTGTATGGTTATATGTAAGTTCTGTGAATATCTTAGTGGTATAGTAACATAGATAAAAAATAGATTTCTTTTTCTGAATACTATATATATACTACTTGAGTAATATGTAAACTGATTTTGTTGTTAGGCTTTTAAGTCAGACTTTCTTTTTAGGTAATAGGAATGAAAGGATTTGTGTGTGGGATAGGAGAATGCATTATATTAGATGAAGGGTAGCTGGTGCCAAGAGCAAAGATGGCAAGAGAGTTACAAGGGGTTTAAGATAAAAACAAGAAAATGGTAAGGAAACATTGATTTGGCATGGGAATAAGATTCTTAGAGAGATAATATATTGGATCCGTTTGGCAGAGTATAGGCTTTGGCTTGTGCTAATGCAGAAATACCATGTAGAGAGATTGCGAATAACTATGACCTTTCATCCTTTGAAGGAATCCAAAATGGTCCATGGATGATCGCATTAATTACTCATTTCCCATACTGGCTGATAATCATCATTTAGTTGATTTATCTGTTATTCCATAAGCTGTCTTCCAGTTAATACAGGCGATATTCTTGCTACTAGATATTTATTCAGAAAATAAAGCTGATGATATTTATGTTTGCTTTATCTGTTTAATGTGACCTGATCCCAAGGAAAAAGTTGTCAATATATAACTAGCTTTCCTTAAATAGATTTTAGAATTTGTAGTCTTTCAAATACTTTCACTGGAAATTGTCATAGATTCATGGCTTAAAAATAAAGAATAAACAATTGTGACCAATCAGTTTATTTTCCTGTATGACACAGGACATAAGGCATCCCTGTTAACATTGTGTCATTCAAGCCAAGTAGTAAAATTCTCCTATTCATCAAATAATGAAAGTGAATACAGTAAGTAGTTTGCATATCTACTTTGGACCTACCAATGTAGAACAAAAGTATTTTCTCATTAGAATACAGCATGCCATAAATCTAACTCTTACTTAACAAAGAGGAGGAGAAATTCTAGTATTAAATCCTGGTTAAGGACAGGTTTTCAAGAAGGCTGAAGTGGAAGCTCTCTAAATTTTGAGCTTTATGCTAAGCTGTGAAGGTTAAGTCAGGAGCCAAAAAGAACATGTTAGGCATTGGTGGGGAGGGCTCAGAGGCTGCCTGCATGGCCCAAACCCAGCAGGTAGGGTTCTCGCTCATCTCCCAGTGTGTCCTACAGGCTTCCTGAGCTGCTGAAGACTCCTGAGCAGAGCTGAATGACCAAGCCACCGCTGCTTGGCCAGCAGGGATATCACAGCTGCCCACCTGGACCTGATGTGACGGTGGGTTGTCACAGAATGCACTTTCATGGAGACAGGTCACTATCCGGTCATCCCACACCTGCCCACCGAATGCATCTGCACCTGTCAAGTGTGTGCCAAGTATGTTAGATGCCTGGACTGTGTGTGTGTGTGTGTGTGTGTGTGTGTGTGTGTGTGTGTGTGTGTGTGTGTCTCCTGGATGCCTGGTTTCCATGTGTATGTGTCCCAGACACCTGGGTTTTATGTGTGTGTGTGTGTGTGTGTGTGTGTGATCAAAACATCTTGGTTCTGTGTGTGCACCACACACACACGAAATCTAGACATCCTGGACACTCAAACACACATACCTACACAGACACACACACACAAAATTCAAGCATTCAGGGCAGAACTTGGCTACTGACTTTCATGTGGCTGATGAAGATGATGCTCTCCTGTTGCACAACTCCCCATTTCCTGGGGTGATGGAGAGCTGGTGCTGCACTCCTGAGGTCCCTGGGATTTCTTCACCATCACCTCTCCCATCTTTGTTAGAGGTCTTGCCTACCCCCTCCTGCCCTGGCTCATGAGGCCCTATGGGGGGCAGCTTGACCATCAGAAGAAGCACTTCAATTATGGACTGGGCCTGGCACTATGAGCTTCTGGCACTGTGAGCTTCTCAGATGCAGGGGAGAAGGCAATCCCCCCTGCTAATTGTGAGCCCACCCCAACAGCATGGCAGGCTGCCTGGATCCGTGAAAACCTGGCTGATTACCTCCTCATCTATATGGATGGGGAGTCCTCCCCTGACGTGTAGCACCAGAGGGCTTTGAGTGCTCCTGCCCTAGCACTGTGCCATGGGTCTGTAGCCCTGGGCTCCTTTGGCCCCATGTCATGGGCATTGCTGCCTGAAAACCAGGCTACCCAGGCACCATTCCCCTTCTCTTTCCCTCTCCAACCTCCATCCTGCCAGGGACACACAATGGGTACAAGGTAATGCAGAACAAGAAAGAGACATGCTTTGGTTTAAAAAGTAGCAGTTGCCAAATTTTAACTGTGTTCAATAAAGTAAACCTGTTGAACATGGCCCATGTCTCAGCTTGGTTGCCCCAAAGGGGTGGGAGGGCAAAGTCCGGAAGGGCGCTTAGGGTCGGGGGAATACCACTGACCCCAGAGCTTAACAAACATGAAACCTTGAGGGGAGGCACAGGGTAGGTGGCTTTTGTCCTGCCATCCTACTTTCAGGAGTCCAAAATCAAGACCAGGGGCTTCTCTGTGTAGGAGCTGGACAGTTGCATGATCCTGGACCCAATGTCTGTCTGAGAGCTGTGGGCCAGGAGGTGGCTGCTGGGCTGGGGGTGGGGAGGCATCACTGCAGTGGGCACTGAAGACTGCTGGCTCTCCCACAGGAGACCCTCAGCCTCCAAAGCCAAGTCTTTGAGATGCATGGCCCATGGCTCTTGCTGATGCCTGGGGCTTATGTCAGGCAGCCAACCAGAGCCAGGGGGTAGCCTATCCATGCCAGGGCTGTTCTGCTACCCTGCAGCAGGATCTAGACCAAGAGTAGGTCCACAGGGAGAGAAAGAGCTCCCTTCCAGGCTTTCTGGTGCAAGGGAAGACAAGCTGCTCCAATAGCTGGCCCAGAGGGCTGGTGGGTTGCCCTTTTCCCTCTATTCTGGGCAGCTTTGCACCCATTCAGGACTGGCCTGAAATCACTTGGGAGTCCAAGGCATATGGGGTGACTGCCAGTGGTCCAGGTCCATAATCATTAACTCACTATCCTGGAGCTGTGACTCACTGAGCTCTGCTGTACCATGGTGTGTCTCTTGCAAAGAGCAGGTGGCAATCTCCTGACCATATGACTTGGCAGCCTGGGTGTAAGCACTCCCTGACTTATTTCTCCCATACATATCCTGATTCATTCCTTCTGCCCATTTTGCAGCCCCTGGTGACACTAAGTCCATGGTAGGCAACCTGAGCTCACAGGCTGTTACCACAGCTTGTAACATATCTTCTTCATTTTCCTAGCATCTCATATGCACATTCGCCAGCATCTTGTATGCACATCTTTCATGCATTCAGCAGGTGTTCAGCCACCTGTCCTGGACCCATCAGGCCACCATGAGCTGGCCTTCTGCACAAAGGTGTGGAACCTGGAGACAAAGGGAAGGGTTGCTTAATTTTCAGAGGAGTTGGTCCAGGGCTGGGAAGAACCTGCGATCATGGGAAGGGGGTTGGGGGATACCCTGAGGGTTGGATACAGTGAGTGCCTGTGCTATAAGAATTGGAATCAGCCGTTGTCCAGTGGACTTCACACATGGATCAAATCAGAGGGGGGTGGGGAAAGTGCTATTGGGATGCATGCCACCCTGTCCAGGTTCAGAATTTAGGAGTCACCCTGGCAGCAAGGCCCAAGTGGCTGAGATAATAGTTCCCACATGGGAATCTTTCTATCACATGTGTCTCTTTCCTGGACTGGGAGGGTGGGAGTGATGGAGGGAGGGAGGGAGGTCTGGATTTTTTTGGCAAGGGGACACTTTTTTCTAGTTCCTGCTGTATCATGACTGCAGCAGTTGGCAGGCGCAGCAATTGTCAGTCAGGCACAACTGCATCATAGCTCCTGTCCCTGAACTGGGCATGCTCTGCTGTTTACCCTTTTGACCGTTGAGCTCAATAAACACTAGCAATGCCTTTCTATGAGTGCTTTGGAGAGAGAGGGAGCTGTTTACTTGCAAGTGCTTGAGGTATCTGTGCTTAGGCTGCCATCTCCCATGGAGCGCAACTTGACCCTGAAAGAAATAGCAAAGATGTGTCAATTAGGCAAATTTATTATCTCATTGAATGGGACATGCTCTCTCAAGCACCCAATAGTGGGAGAGGGTGGGGCAAGACTTGGCACTTTGGCTGGGGAGGGCAGCGGTGAGGTAAAAGTAGGAGATTCAATCCCCACCCACCCTTGCCCGTCTCTGGCCCCAACCCCTTTGTGGGGTTCTCATCCATAATAAATAGCCTGACAGAGGGATATGACTGCAAGGGTGGCCTGTGGCAGCAGCCTCAGGTCCCTCTGCTGCCGCTTCCTTCTTCCCCTCCCCAAGGGCTCCACTTTTTCCCCAAGGACATAGGGAGCGGATGTGGAGCTGGAGTGAACCTTGCCATCACAGGTTACACAGCATCCTTGCACATGGCCTGACTAATCAAAAGAAGTGTTAGAAGGAATGGTCACAGATCCGATGTGTTGTGCCAATGCAGCAGCCACTGTGGTAGTGTGGGGTTGGGGGGGAGGTACATGCTCTGTGCTTCTGGGAGGGGTGCAGAAATGTGTGATAGGACTCACTCTGGAACAGCTATGACACTTGTCTGGGGAACAGTGTCCCATGGCCTCTCTGTGCTGCCTCCTTCTCCATCAGGGTACCAGTGGGCAACTCCTCCAGAACACACCTGGTCCCGGGAGTATGGGGGATGTCATCTACCCTATTCTTGGAGAGGAAGTGGCATAGGCCCTTGTAGAATGGTATGCTTTCCCCCAGCCCACTGACCACTGTCTAGTGTCAGACATAGGGTAATAATGCCTCCTTATTTCCATGGTTTTGGCAAGGTACTCCTCCCAGTCTCTGTTGTTGCCCCACATGCACATCCACTGGGTGATGCATTTGAAGACATCTCTGATTTTGTGTCCTATCTGGAGCTGGTGCTAGATGTTTTCTTCACCCCAGATGGACATGAGATCCTTTATTCCCCTAAACTGCCACTAGATTCCTGGGTTTTGGAGGTGGTCGTAGATGGGCCAGGTTCATCCATGGTCCATGGCAGTGCCCATGGTGTCTTGGTGATGGTTGGGCTGCAAGGAGGAGGGTGGCGGGTGGAAGGCTGGAAGGCTGTCTCACTGGATGGATGGATGATTGCAGGCAGACCTGGGGGTAGGGAATGATTGCAGGCAGACCTGGACAGGTTAGAAAAGTGGGCAGTACACAATGCAGGATGCAGTACAACAAGGACAAGTACAGAGTGCTGCACCTAGGGCACAGAAATATCCAGCACACCTACTGGCTGGGAAGTGACCCTCTCAGCAGCACAGAAGCAGAAAGGGATCTCTGAGTCATAGTGGACTTCAAGATGAACATGAGTCATCAGTTTGATGAAATCATCAGCAAAGCTAACCACACTTTATCATGTATCAGCAGATGCATGACAAATAGAACCAACGAGGTGATACTTCCCCTCTATGTGGCACTGGTCAGACTGCAATTGGAGTACTGTGTCCAGTTTTGGGCACTGTACTTCAAGAAGGATGTTGACAGACTTGAGAGAGTCCAGACGAGGGCCACTCATATGGCTAGGGGCTCACAGGACAAACCCTATTAAGAGAGATTGAGGGCCCTGCATCTCTTCAGCCTCTGCAAGAAAACGCTGAGAGGTGATCTTGTGGGCACCCACAAATTCATTAGAGGGACAAAGCAAGGGATCAGAGATGCTCTGTTCACCAGGGCACCTCTTGGGATAAGAAGGAACAATGATCACAAACTGACAGAGAGCAGATTTAGGCTAGGTATCAGGAAAAACTTCTTCATGGGCTTTTTCTTCAATGGGTTTCCAAGGGAGGTGGTGCTGTCCCCTACCTTGGGGGTCTTTAAGAGAAAGCTGGATAGGCATCTAGCTGGGGTCATCTGACCCTAGCAGTCTTTCCTGCCTGGGTAGGGGGTCGTACTCAATGACATGTTGAGGTCCCTTCAAACCCTAGCATCTCTGAATCTATGAAGGTTCAGGTCTTGGTGCATGATTCTCACTTTCACTTCAGAGGCTTGGGGCCCCTGCTCCTACATCACCTGGCCTCCAGATCCTGGACTGGCCTGTACTAGGCTGCCCCTGGAAACACATGGAACTTCCATAGTGTTTCTGGGGCTCTGCCATACATGGTCAGTCAGCAAGACCAGATGGGGAGAAAGGTTGCGGGCCTGGGGACAGATGTTTGTCAGAGAAGGCTTCCCTGATGCTTGTCAGTGACATCCTGGGGATGGGGCCAGGCCAGTGCTTGTACAGAGGAGTTGAGCTCTGGCTGAGGCTAGAGTGCCACCCCCCTAAGGGAGGTGAACAGGGTGCCATAAAGCTTCATGGTTTGTGTGTGGAATGTGACCTACCGTGAGCCACAATGGGATGTGGTACAGATGTTCATTACAGCACTCTAACCAATAGCACTGAAGTCCAATACCACATCCATCCAGGGTTATCTTAGAGAGGGGTGCACCATTTTTACAGCACTCTGTGTGCCCTGACCATCTGTTTGGTTATAGCTGTAGACTGCTTTCTGTGTGTATGGTACAATGTTAGTATAATTTTTGTACCTTCTCTCTCACAAAACAATGTTTATGCTAACTGACGGGATCCTAATTTCTGTAGTGCTGTGTGTGGTGTGTTGGTTCTGCTGTGCTGTGTGTTTGTTCTAGACTAATAGATTTAATGATCATAAACCCTCACCAACATGCAGCCTTGCACTGTATTCCCTACTAATACGGCCTTTTATTAAGGGCTCAATAAACTAGAGGGCATATGGATCGATTTTTTTATGTTGTATGAAATAGTCTTGCTCCTTCACTAAAATGGCCCTCCAGTGAGTAGCAGAGGCGCTACTGAACTTTTTTAGTTTCTCAGATATTTTCCTATTAGAGTAGAAGAAAAGCCAGAGGATGCCTGCATGCCTGTTTATAACTGCCTGTAGATATAGGTATATTATTGTCTCCTTAGAAATTTCCTCATGGGTGATGTTTCAGACATGAAATTACTCCCAAAACCTTGCCAAATATTGAACATGTTAGTTTTCTAGAAAGATGACAGAAGAATTTCCCCCTTAATTCTTGGATATCTTTGAAGCAATGGTTAAGGTAGATCCTGCATGCATTTTAATGAAAATATCAACAGTCATAAACAATTTAATTCACTATAAATCAAATAAGTCCAGGCAAAGTTATAGAATAGCTCATCCATGGAATATGATTATGTTTCAATTTCTCATGGAGATTTATGATCTCAAGTGCAGGTTCTACAGAATTTTAAAGGCAGAAATAAACCACATCATTCCCTTTAGTTAAAGTGAGAGCCTTTTCAAACATTGCAATATTTCTACTCATCTTTATTGTGTCGCTTGCTCACAAGTCTGAAATTTCTGTTGCACTACATTAGCTATTTTGTTTACCAGGACCTCATCTCTGGGCTGATTGATTCTGACAATCTTCATGACTTTAGCTCATAATGCTCATAATTTCATGCAGATAACATCATTTTGTCTATGTTAAAAGTATGTTCATAGTCATCTGTTTTAGCCCACAAAATGAACTTTTTATACAGCAAAAAATCCAAACATTCTGAAGGAGGCATTAGTGTTCATGGATTAGGCAGAAATATGTGAGTTTCTCATACATAATTATACGGCGGCATCTTGCCCAGACATATCCAAGTACTATAGCTCTTTCACACAAGATCAGACAAGACTGTAAAATCACAGTTTATTTTTCTGTGAACCTAAATCATCCCTTGGGCTGTTCAGACTACAGTTAGTTTATTTTCACCTTCGAAGCTAAGCCTCTTGTTTCCAGGACATATTAAAATGGTCACGGAGCTTGAAGATATCATATCACTTTGCTGGGAAGAGAGTACTGAACTTGTAAATGTAGCTCAGAATAATAAGCACTATTTCATAATATGCCTATGGAAAAAACACAAAGGACACTGAAATTATCCTAGTCTAATGTTCTGACCATGAGATCAGGGAGCCAAAGTAGTTTAAATTTCAATCCTAGCTCCATTTGTAGCCCTGAGAAAGTCACTTACCTGCTTCTCTTTTTCCTTTAAAATCCTTAAAATGTAGATAATAGTACTTATCTACTTATAGAAGTTATATGGGCTTTATGACAGAGCAGAAGATACTATTCATTAATTAATGTGAGTGACTTTCAGTGATGCTAAATTATTCTATGACTATGGTGGGTTGCTAGCATTTTCTACGTGGCTGTACTGATCTAAGAATTTAAATATATGACCAATTTGCCATAGGGTAGACAGAAATGATTCTTTATCTTAATAGGGATGGAGCATGTGTATCTGTGTTTGTGCATCAAAAGGGACTATCTGTGTGCTCTTGCCCAATGTTAAGCTGAGGTAGCTTAGCTCTACTGCCTTTGTTTAGCTGTCACATATAGCCATATAAGCAGTGTCCATGGGTAGTTACCATAAAGCAACTGATGTATGGTAAAGCCCCACACACCAACGCATGTAAATTGTTCATATATCTATACTCAAATTTAATAGGAAGCTGAGTGGGGGAGGAAGCCAACAGAAAAAAGCCAGCAGATATAGAAAAGGATACCACAATGTATGCTTTAAATTAAAGTTGTACAACTGGTGGCACATGGCCTGCATGAGGCACCCAAGGGGTTAACATGTGAGCCCTGGACACCCACTTGACCACTGTTGCCCCTTACTCTAGCAGAAAAAGTCTTGGAGTTCCCTCTTCCTCTTCTGGCTTCTGCTGCCTAACTCAGCCCCGGGGGGTATGGAGGGGCAGTGCATTGTAGCACAGCTTGTAGTATCAGGTAGACTGGCAGCACACCCAGAAGCCAACCAGCAGATGCCACTCATTTCAAGAGGTGCCATGAGCAGGCACCACAGGCTTCCCAGATTGCACGTCACAGAGGAGCCCACAGGGATTGCAGGTAACGCAGGGACTATGCAAGGTGTGGCAGGTTGGGGAAATGACTGACTACCATTTACACACTTAGTGCATTCAGGTCGGGGAGTGGCCACCAGCCTGTGTGCAGTGCAGAGGGGTAGTGGGGCACCCTCTTGCATACAGGCATGGTGTGCAACCTGGGGAGCCCACAGCCTCTGCTAATGTGCCTCCTGCAGTGCGTGGCCTCAGCTGGCTGGCCTCTGGGTGTACAGCCCCCAGCTGCTTAGAAGGTGGCCAGCCCTGCTGTAAAGACAATGGAACAAGATGGTAGTTTGCAGCTGAAGGAAGGACTGCTGCCTTTTTATTGCTTTATGATGAATCTCTTTTGTATTTATGAGAACAGAGGAAATATTGTACACACATTCAACCATTATAATAATGAACATCTTCTATCATTTTCAGCAGGAAGAAGTTACCTTTGGGCACCCTAAACTTGTTTTTGTAGTCCAGTCTCAATGGATCCAAATAGGAGGTATCTTTGATATTAGCACCTGATTTTTATCTTGTTTCTTCATTATCTTGGTGGGTCACCATCAATTAATTTGAAGATGATTTCCTGGAAACTGGTCAAGCTGTGCTGTACTTTGAGGTACATAATAAGTTTCCCACATTAGAAGTAAAGGTCATAATTTCTGTTGCCATAGGGCATCTATACTCAAAAAGTGAGGCAGCTTGAATGTGCTATAATTATAGCATTTTGGAGCAGGCTTGATTAACAGAGTCTGCTGGAGTGTAGTAATTACCATGCTCCAGCAGACTCCAGCACCTCATGTATTAGCGTCCCCATGCTTAAAAATGGCAGGAAGAACACTTTAACTAAAGCTTGTTGAACAAGCTTTAGTTAAAGTGATCCTGCCACTATTTTTAAGTGTAGGGATGCTGATACACAAGATGCTTCGGGCTCCTTAATTAGAGTGGTTCTGAGAACTACTCTAATTAAAGCACACCCCACCCCCAGTCCCGGAGCACGTGTATAAAAGCCCCTAGTTTTCAGGTAACTTTTACCAGAGTCAAAGGATGTTGACTACTTATAAAAGTACATATTTAAATCAATCCTTGTTCAATAAATGTTTAAGTACAAGCTGGTTCTGTTGAAAGCAATGGGCTTTAGACACATACTTGAGTGCTAAAGCTGAGTTTGTGCTAAAGTGCTTTGTTGAGTAGGAAAGGCCTGAAAAATCCAACTCCAGAACCTCAGACGGTGAAAATATATGTGAACTCAATGGAACCATTTACATCTGTTAAAGATCTACATTAAGAAACTTCACTGTGGATAGTGTTTATTTAATGCATTCGAAAATCATTCCAGACATTTCCACTGCCCATCAATTTACCACAGACTAGGCTTGCTCAATAAGAGTAGCTTAATAAGAGAACGCTGCAGGATACAATTGGAAGGACTACTAAGATTAATCTCTACTACTATGGAAGGAAAAAAATAACTTTGTGACATTCTTCAGCAAATAGCTAATCATTATTTAATTCCTTTCACATTCTTAAAATTAATTATGCTGAGCTTATTGGGTTATTCATCTGGATAAATAAAAGATTTCTAACTTTTTTTTCCAAAGTACAACACAGCAAATTACATTTTGTTTTATAGCTTGTAGGTTTAATTTAAGATGTATGAATAATTGCAGTTGAAGACACTTCATGCTAAAACACTATTAATATCTCCTAGCAAAATATAGGAACTCTACTTTTGTGGTTTAATAAGTGGTGCTGTACTGCAATGGAGGTCCTATGAGAGTACATGTGGTACCTACATTATTTCCAAAGACAGATGAAGTACATTGTTTTTTGTTGGTGTATAAATTAACAAAAATGGTAAAACTCCAAAAATAATCTATTTCTCTAACTTGCAATTAATGGTTTCCAAGGATTTATGAGCAGGAATAATAGAAAATCAGTGCGGCTTTTTTCCTCAGATCTGCTGTGTGGGAGGAGGTTTGCGGATAGGGACTCTCCAAAGTATGTGGAATTTCTGTGGGGGAGTTTGTTTTGATTTTCCTTTCTTCTTGGCAATACTGTAGAATTTTAATGGCAAATATCACGGAGAGTCATTCAAAAATATTTATTAGGTTTTTTTCAAATGAACTACCTCTTGCTGGACCGCTTTTTTAAATAGAAACACCACAAAATCCCACAAGCTGCACCACAGGAGTTCAATACTTTTCAGCTGAGTGCATTGCAAATGCCACTTTTACTCTGCTCTGTTCTAGATACCACACAGCTTCTTCTAACAAGCTACGTTTTACTCTGTCCAAGAAATTGAGGAATCACCTTCTAAATGCCATAAGCATCATCTGAATCTTCAACACAATATATAATAGAGCATTATATACACACACACACATATATATATGCATACACACATGCATATACACACACACACACACACACAGATATATTAATGTATATTCATAATGTTTAACAGATATTATTTTGAAGATTCAAATGATGGTTATAGTGCTCTTAGAAGTCAGAGAGAGGTCGTGATTTCTTCCTGTTTGCCATATAGAAGACTGAGAAGTTGATTCCTCAATTTTTGGGAGAGAGTAGTATGTATAAGGTAAAGTACGTATAAAGACATGAAATATACACTGAAGATTAACTATAGATTCCTGATATAATCATTAGCTTAACATTTAGTAATGCTGGTAAAAAAGGGCAAAAATTCAGTCCAAAAGCCAATGCTCAATTGAGATGATTAGGAAAGATCCATTGAAAAGCTCCTCACATCAGTAAAGTACGTTATACTGCACATCATAAATGTCACCAGGATTAGGTGCTAAAATAACAGAACACTTAACAGAGGTAACGTTTTTATGATAAGGAAGATAACACTTCTATACTATAACAAAATAATAGAAGACAAGCGGCCAAATCTTTAACCTGGCATTGACCTGAGTTCCAGCTATGTGGATACAGTTAAGCACCCAGAAACACGGGACCTTTGGTAAATTCACAGTGCAAATAATGGGAGCTACTGTAGATGCTTTACTTACTACAAGTATCTGCGTCTAAAATCTCCTTCAGCAGAAGGGAGTAAGACAACTAGCCCTGTTGTTATTCAGTTCTCCCCTCCTTTCCCTACCCCAAAAAGAAATGCTGGAATATAATTTCTTCTAAATAATCCTGATGTACATAGTATTTCTGATATTTGTTTCTCTTGTTTTTTACAGAGTTCTCTATATCTTACTAAAAAAAGTCTCTTAAACAGTCAAGATTTAGGTTACTAGTTTACTAATGGCTTGGATTACCCAGTGCTGTCTGTATTATATTTATTCGGGCATTGAGGCCCCTCTGTTTGTGAGCATAGCTTTTTAAGTGTGAACATTCACAATATTTCCTTGTATGTTTGCACAGTTGGTTCTACATAATTCAAGAGGCAACAAACCAAGAAAACATGACAGAAAGCTTTAGACAATTTATATGATGTATGCTCTAATTTCAGAGGGAAGGTTCTGATACATTTCTCTACATTTGGTTGTATCTGACTTTACAGACAGCCTCATTGTCTTCACCTGGGCTACCCACTGAAGAAAGTAACATGAATAGAAGCACAGGAATCTGTCCCAGAATTATTTCATAATTATAAATCAATACTTGAAGTCTGGTTTTCTACCATATCTTCCATCTGTCAGAGAAGGGAAAAATGACAAGCTGGCTTCAGAAAGGCCCCTGCTATATGTTACATATATTACACAATAAAGTGGTTAATCACTCAAGAAGTTAAGACTGGCCCCATGTGCAAAATAGTTATCACCATAAAAATTATCAACATAAAAATGACTATCCAGCGATAAAAAGAGCCAACCGACTATAAAGGTAGTGCTTGAAAATGTGTAACAATTGTATAGCTCCCTGGTTTGTATCCGGCTTTAATACCCAGTATGAACTAACATAAGATAGACCACTTCTATGGTTTTACCAGTTAACCAGATGTAAATAGTCAAGGTACTGATAGCATTTCAAGGAGTTACATTTGCAATTTGATTTAAAAATATTCCATTTTTCTGTGGCACCTTAATATTGTCTGTTGAAAATATCCTTCAGTATGAAAACCCCCAAACCAAAAAAAACAGTGCTTTTCAACATCTTTATCAATGATTTGGATGTGCAAGTGAAGAGCTCACTGGCTAAGTTCACGGCCAACACCAAGTTATGGGGGAGCGTAGTCACACTTGAAGATAGGCTGCAGATAAAGGCAGACCTAGACACACTGGCAAGTTGGGTGGATCAGAACCAGATGACATTCAACATTGAAAAGTGTAAAGTGCTCCCTCTGGGGATGAAAAGTTCCCAATATGCTTACAGGCTTGATGCCACCAAATTGACTAGTACCAGGACTGAAAGGGACCTAGGGGTAATAATAGACCATAGTATGAACATGAGCACTCAGTGTCATGCTACAGCCAGCAAGGCAAACAGTATTCTGGCATGCATCAATGGATGCATCTCAAGCAAAACCAAGGAAGTGATTCTTCCACTTTACTCAGCATTGGTGAGACCACAGCTGGAGTACTGCATCCAGTTCTGGGCACTGCACTTCAACAAGGACGTGGAAAAGCTTGAAAGAGTACAGAGAAGAGCCACCCATATGATTAGAGACTTGCAACACAAGAGATATGAGGAAAGGCTGAGGGACTTGGGTCTCTTCAGCCTAAAAAAGAGAAGGCTGAGAGGGGACTTGGTAACACTATATCAAGGGAATACATCAAGGGCTCTGTGAACAACTGTTCACCAGGACACCCTTGGGGAGAACCAGGAGTAATGGCCACAAACTCCTAGAAGACCGTTTCAGGCATAACACTAGGAAAAACTTCCTCTCAGTCAGGGTGTCCAGACTGTGAATTAAACTCCCTCCAGAGGTGGTGCAATCACCTACCCAGGAAATCTTCAAGAGGAGACTGGATGGTCACTTTGCTGAGGTCACCTGACCCCAGTTGTCTTTCCTGCCTAGTGCAGGGGGGCTGGACCTGATAATCTTGAAAGGTCCCTTCCAGTCCCTTACAATCTGTGAATCTATAAAACAAAAAACAAGACAATGCAATATTCTGTCCCTCTCTGTCTTCTACAATTGATCCATTAATCTTTCCATATAAATCTGAGCCAGCCCCTCTCAATCAACTTGCTTCATTGTCCTTAGCATCTTATGTGGTTCCTCTCAATGGTTTCCCATCTTGGAGTTGTTCCTCACAATAACAGTGGCTTTCTCTGTATTCTCTGGCTGGTAACATCAGTGGTAAAGTTAAGTAGTAAACCAACTAGGCTTTAGGCATCTACTCTAGCATCTACACAGCTTGCCCCAAAGTTTACAGGATAGAGCAAGTGTCAGCAACCCACAGCTTGCAGGCTGGATCCAGCCTGCAGAGTCCTTGGATGCAGCCTGTGGATCTGAGTTTATGTGGTGCTTGACAATGGAGAAGTTCTCTTCATTCTCCATGGACAGAAGTGCTGGCTGTGGGTGTTTTCCCCATGCTGCTGTGGGAGCTGTCCACATGCAATTGCCTACCCACCCATGTGCCTCGGACCTGAGACAGGTCATTCTGGCCTGCAGCTGGAAGGATATATATCCTAAGATTTTTCCCTTTCCTTTTTTACTTATAAATATCCATGTTACAATTGAAAATTAAGCTTTCTATATATGATAGGAATTTTTAAAAACATTTTCCTTTCTATGGTCTTCTTTGCAATTATTAATCTTGTCTGAAGGCACTCATATGCTATGGTGAGGAGTAAAGATGAAGGTAAATCATAAGACACATAGATTGGTACATCTATCACTCTATGTTGGCATAGTTTGTAAGAATTTTATTAGGGAACAGATGTCACATTGCCCATTTTCACTCTAAAATTTCATGTTCCTATAGTTTTGCTTTTTTTCTGCTTCAAATTACATGTATATAATCTAACAAATTAGGTTTTCATTGCTAAGAAAACCAGACTTCTGTAATCACATATTCAAGATCCAGTTTAATTTTCTGTGTGGTGCTCAGGGAATATTGCGGCTTGGTGTGATGAAAGATAAGTGTGTGGGGGGGAAAATCTTAGAAACTGCTTTTGACAGAACAATAATATTTAACCTATGTGCCACAAAAGCAAGTTCTATTTTAATCAAAACTTGCCTGTGTTTATATATTAGATTGGGCTTCTTCTTAATTGTTCTCTTTTTTTCCATGCATTAAGAGAAAATATATATTTTCAATTTCAATGACTTATTTTAAGATTAAAGGAATAGTACAGCAATAAAGAATAAAATTGAAGCCTTCCAGAGGAAATATAACAGTCCTCTTCAGCTGAAACTACTCTTTCAAGCTGAAGGCCTTGCAGCAGACAGGCAGGCAAACTTTTCAAGATTTAAGGGTTCACTGAATGAAAAAAGAATCCATTATAATTACATTATTTCATATAGCTTATTAGTGTAATTTTCACTCAAAGCATATGGTTATATTTCCCAGTTCTGTTTGCCTTTGTCTCTCCTCCTCTCCCTTTCTTTTTCACACGTGCACATATACACACAGGCCATATACAAATGGTCATGTCTGGTGGAGGAAAATTTCCATCACTAGAATTGATTGTGATGCAAGGAGCAGCCCAGACATTCTGTTTGCAACCACCCACTCTCCCCTTCTCCTTGCACCTTCCCCAGACTGGTCTGATCTCAGCCTAAGAAATGCCTGAGTGCTTCAGTTCTCCTGCTCCCAGGTGAAATGGAGCAGCGGAGCAAAGCCTCCTACCATCTTCTCAAAATGGGGGCTCCAAAAAGAGAAGCAGGCATGGCTCTCTCTACTCAGCTCATGGGCACTGTGGGAAGAGTGCACTAAGCCTCACAGCAAAGCCCCCACCTGCCCCACACACCCATACTGTATGAGGAACGAGTGGGGGCTTTGCCATGTTATTCCAGAAGAGCTTCCTTGGCCAAGCCAGGTGGCACATGCAGCATTTAAAGCTTGTGGGGCTGGGAACCAGGGTGGAGAAATCCTCCTCAAGCCTGTTTCCATGCAATGCCAGCTTCACATTGCCACCCCTGCCACCATATTGGACAGCAGGGTGGCAATTTAGGAGTTGGCACTGCTGTCTCTTCTCAGCTCTAAGGCACCAGGGTCTCCTGGGTGAGAAGCAGGCAGGGGGTGGCACTGCTGCCTCTGCTTCTGGTGCCCAGGAGCCAAACAGGAGGATCAGTGGGGCAAAGTGCCATGTCTGCCTCTCACATTGGGGACCCTGGTATGCAAGGAGCTGAAGGGTCAGGAGGGGAGGTAATCAGTGGCTGCTCCCCCACTCCCCTCCTGGTATACATGAGGGGTTGGAGCAGTTGCCCTTCTCTGACCTGGGGTGACTCTAGTCTCAGGATGGTACAGGAGTCTTTCCCCTAGGCCCCACTTCTTCTGGTCCCTGGGAGCAGTTAAGATGGGTGAGAGTGTACAAACCTTAATTCACACAGTGGAAATCCTCCCACTAGTGACCTTTCGCTGATTAGACTTGGGGTATTTTTTCTTCCAGAACCACCATTTTTGGTCCAGGAAAAACTGTGAATGTTTCTATACTTGTTCTTTGTACCAGGGGAAAAGTGATTTTCCCCAGGCAGAAACTGACCATCTGTGTATGGCCATACATATGCAAACACCCATTGACTAGGCTTAAGCAACTAAAAATTACCACCCAGGGCTTCTCCATATCTTTTTCATATTTGCCTGTAATGGTTCACTTCTTGGGTGAATGCTGCACATGTGTAGGGGACACAACCCCAGACATTGGAAATAATGTCCATGGAGGGCAATAGAGTCTGACAGTTTACAACAACTGAGGACCTTCCCTTGAAAATCTATAGTGACATGATTGAGGGCCTCAGCTTTAAGTTGACCGGTGCCTTCTTAAAAATCATGATCAAAATAATAAATCATTCTGTGACTTTTCTAACTGTCAGTCTTCTGAAATGCATAGCTGAAGCCCTTGTATGTTATTTAGCTTGGATGTCGGTTATATAGCTATGACAACAATACAGTTATATATATTGTATATGTATTTAAAGTTAATCATTGAGCATATGTTTCCTTTGGATAGCATAGACAAGAGTGATATGCCTCCTACAGTAAGTAGAAGGAATCTCCATAGTAAGAATCCTTCTCTGCTCAGAGAATCAATGAATGACAATATTGTGAAGACCCTTGAGACTTTATCCTTCAAGCAATATTTTTTGATGATAAACACACTCTTAAAACAGAGTAAAAAAGACAAGTGGGGATGGAAGAATAGCATTAACCTAGATAGCAATCTCTGTACTGTTTAAAATTTAATTTCCTCGTGATTCCTAAAAATCTCACTCCACTGAATACAATTTCAATTTAATGAGACTTAATAACAAATGTTTGTCACTTAATGAAGTAGTTGTTGCAATGCCACAATAAAGAGCAAAGCCCCACAAACTAATCCTAGGCTTAGCAGTGTTAGATTATCCAGAAAAAGGGAGTAACCCTTTGTGTGGCTTAAACATTACAAGTAGACCAATGTCTGAAATGTAATCAAATAATGTATTGTGTTTAGATTTGAAGGCTTCTTATTTATTGAACAGAGGAATCCTAGAAATGTGTATGGAGACTGGGACAGGCCAAGGGATTGTGGAGGAGAAAAATATTTTAAAAATGGAATTTTTTTAATGTTTGATTTGAAAAAGTTAGTAAATATTTTGCTTTTGGTGTTGCTAATATTATTATTATTGAAAATTACATACAAGATTAAGTTAGCCAATTAAAATATTGTAGGGCAAATCTGGAAACTTAATTTATTCTTTAACACATCGCAAAGATATTTTGCCTAATTTAAGTACAGATTTCAGAATTTGTCAGGGTGCCAATGACAAAAAGTCCACATGGATTAAGGAAGATGAAATCCCGTTAAAAAATATAAAGCTGCACACTAGATTCATAAAAAGAATATAAACTATATCAACTAAGATTAAATTAATTTTTAAAAATCACATTGATAAGAACAGCCAGACATTTTTTTAAAAGATCCTGATTTTTATGCTATAAACTTACCCTCTTAATTTTGCTCCAGTATTGATACTAATGCTGGAGTTGTTTTATTAACAAACATTTAAATCATGACATGTAGAAACATTAAATGAAAGACGATTGCATCATCTGTTCACAAAAATCACTCATCTGAAATAAATCTCTTTGTCCAGATGACACACAATTCATAGCAAAACATAAGACTCACACATTTTATTTGTTTTGTAGAATGTAGTTTACAAGGAAGTTGGTGCATTGGTTAAATTTTTCATTTAATGGGAAAAAAACAACAATTCTTTCTCTGAATCAGGTTGGGGCTCTTGAAACAAAGGTTTGTAAGTAAAAGAAAATAAAGATGCTTTGGTCTTCTAGTAGATAAGCAAAGAGAAAAAGGGTCAGAGTCTATCCCATCTGTTAGGTACGTAAGTTGACCTAGGTACTCACATGTGATCCTGTTCCACCCTCGTCAGTTCCCTGAAAAAATGTATATACAAATGAATGGGTCCCCCTCCTCTTCACTGCCTGTGTGACTCAGTCTTAAGGGCTGGATGTGTTACAAAAGAAGATCCATTAATGGATTTTTAGACAGCTGAACAATGGAATAAAATCATACTTTGGCAACCTCTTTAGTACACTTAGATATCCAATAGGTGGAATAGGATCTGTCCCACTTGGTTCATCTGTAGATGACAACCAGTTGTTTCAAAAATGAAAAATGCGTGTCTGGTTATTGTATACCGTAATCATCCACCACGTTGTCTTCAAAGGTCATGTTGTTCCAGTGTGTCTTTTAGAGGAGAAAGGAAACTGAAAGAATCACTGCAAGTCATGAGTAGATTTTGACAGATTTAAAACTTCAGATGTTACATTTGCCTCTATAATATGTCCAGGATCCTCTGGGAATTAGCTTTTAAACTTATCTGGGTATTCAAGTAGTCTTTAAGACTTTTTCAGTAGAATTAAGATTGCTGTAGTTGCTATTTTTTAAAAGGAAAAAAAAAGTGTTATTGCTTACTACCTTTTAAAGGGATACATTTTGTTCCTAAACCAGTAAAGCAGTTAAAAATGTATTTAAATGTAAGCAAGGGATAGTCTCATTGTTCCCAGTTTTGTCAAAAAAGAATACTCCCATACTTAAACATAAGCACTTGTTTGAATGCTCTATTGAATCAGGAGCTCAGAAACCTCAGACATGAGAATTTCCTCTTCACTACAGAAATTATTATTTTTGCATAGTTATACGTAGTTCATTCTACAGGACAGTGGGATACTAAACAAAATAAGGATAGGGTGCTAGTACACTGTCCATCTAACATTCAAAAATTGTGCACCACCCAGCACTAAACCAGAGAAACAAGAGAAATCTCCATATACAGAGTTAGGTTCCATGTAATGAATTTAGCAAAAGCAAAGCATGAGTATGACCCCATTACAAGCTGAGAAATTAATCCACGACAGTCAACTATCACTGACAAATCCACTGTAATTGCTCAGACAGTATAAAGAGATTTATACGTCAGTAGCCTGAAGGTCTAGATTGCAGTGAGTTGCAAGAGTTCATTAAAGAACTATTTCATACTCCTGTCAATCTGTCATTTGTTTCAGGTTATTGCTATAAGAAGAGGTTAACCCAAATGAATAAAGGATCATGTAAGATGATTTTTTCTCATTTGTAAAGCTCATCAACTTGACAAGCTTTTGCTTCAGTAATAGAAGGCATTAAAAAGGGGGAGCAGAAAACCATTTGTACATTTTGTTTACAGTCAGGCCTGATCCAAAGACTCTGCTGCTTTCTGAGGTCTTTCAATCAGCTCTCTGGTGCCATTCTCTGAACATCTACAATACATTGCCCTTTTTTTGTTCAGATTTACTTCCCTTCTCTTTGCTGAAGACAGCCAAGTACCACTTTTATTTTACATTACAGTCAGAATTCTACTGTTCATTTTTAAGGCTCCAGCATCAAAGAAGACCAAGGAAAACTGGTATTTTCTTTAGAAAAAATAATACCTGTCATTTCAGGAAAACTATAATAAGAGCTTCTGAAAAAGAAATCATTGGCCAGAGACATATTTTAGTGCTTTGTGAAATATTGTCTCTTTATACAAAGTATGTTCCCTTTTCTATTACAGGAAATCAAAAACTGTACTGTTAAATTGTAGTCCAATAACAACATTTCATCTATTATTTTCTAGACTGTGTGTTAAGAAGCAGAAATAGAAAGAATTGAGAAATAGTGAGTTTTCTTTTGGAATTTAATGAATCTTTCTCTGGCTATGGTTCAGGATTCATGCTTGTACTCGGGCATATTGGAATCCTGGAGGTTATAAACAGATTCAGATTAAGCTCAGACAGAATTTGAATCCTCATTGTAACCCTAACATTATCTCACGTACATTCTACTGGCAAGAATAACACCATCAGCTTAAATGGATTTTTAGTATTAGTTATTAAAAGGAAAAAGAGCAAAGTCTAATTCAGTCCCGAGAACCAATCAGATTTTCCTTGGATTGATTTTTTTTTGTCTGATATTGGTGATGGTTGAAGTAAGGGGCTCCATGAACAGAGGAGATTTAGTATTCCCTCCCTTATGAGCAAGGGCTGCAGAGGCAAATATTGTATTCTTTGAATTACATTCTCTGTAGGACTCCTTGGATATCTTTTATTAGACCAATTAAATCATTGGAAGATTTTTTCTTGCAAGCTTTTTGGCACAAACACCCTCCTTCAGTCATAGGGAGAGTCTGCTGTTATTTTGTGTTATTTGTGTATATTGTGGAATAGAAGCCAATATCCAAAATGGAGATCTGTGAAAATACAGATGTGTGGCAGTGAGGATCAGAGGGCATGGGAGACAATAGGTGTGTGACAGGTCGGTATCAGGGGAAGAAAAGGAGGGAACGTTGACATGGTGTTAGAATGTAGTTGGTGGGTTGTGAGTGTGTGCATGATATACAAATTAGTGATCTGTGTATGTATACTGAGTGTGTAGGTATTGATTTTTTAGGAGGATCGTGTACAATTGCAGGAGTAGAGATTGGGGGCAGGGTGTGTGAAACTCATTTGAAATAGGAGCTGGGCTGAACTGGGAACTGGACAAAAAAATCGCTGTG
>NW_017729032.1:169369928-169371510 GCF_001723915.1 Gavialis gangeticus
CAAAATGGAGATCTGTGAAAATACAGATGTGTGGCAGTGAGGATCAGAGGGCATGGGAGACAATAGGTGTGTGACAGGTCGGTATCAGGGGAAGAAAAGGAGGGAACGTTGACATGGTGTTAGAATGTAGTTGGTAAAATGTAAAGAGGTTACCTGGGGTTATTGGATGGCAGGCAGGTTATAATGTGCCATAAATACAATGGCTATATTTAGTCCATGATTTTTTTGTATCCAGTAGATTAATGACGTGAAGTTCATAGGCTTATCCACAAACAGTGTTTTGTATATTCGCTTTGAGAATTATAACTGAGAGATTGGAGAGAGAGTGGTTGTCTTGCAAAAGGTGTGCACTCACAGGCAATTGGGTATTTTGTCTTTGATAGAGTTTGGTGTGCATTCATTCTGATATGCAGCTGTCATTTGGTTTCTCCTATATATTTTTAATCAGGACATTTAGTGCACTGGATGAGGTATATTGCATTTCCAGAGGTGCAGGTGTAAGATCCAGGAATAATGATGGTTCTGTTGTGGGGTGTAGTTATTGTGGGAGTGGTTTATTATACTTGTTGCGCTGGCAGGTTTTACATTTTTTTGGCCTGGCATCCATTCAATGTGCTTTGGGCTGTAGGAAGTTTGCTTCTGGTGATGAAGTTGGTGAGATTCAGTGCTTGTTTAGATGCCAGGATGGGTGGTGGATTATTGATTGCAATGCATTAGGGGAAGTTTGATCTTAGGCTCCTACCTTAATTTGAATTGATTATCCTCAGCTTTTAAAGAAATTCTCATATGGAGAGGCCTTTATCAGAAGCATGTCAGTTTAGCAGAGGCCAAAGGAAACAAAAAAGATGCCTATCTCAAAGTTGTGGGAGTTTGGCACAGAGCACAATAGTATAATTCTTGAGTAGTAGGTCACAGGGGTATCCAGAACCAAAAAAAAGTTCTGATTTGGCTTTTATTCAGCACCTACTGTTTTGCTGCAGGCCTGAAAATGTATTAAGAATTAAATGTATTTTTTGACGTCAGAAAAGGTTTAACTTATACAATGTTCAGCATTATAAACATGAGCAGTTCAGGCCTGAGCAAAGGTAAGTTTGTGCAGACTCATAGTCACAAGGTTTCGAAAAGGTTAAAAAGCCTGTCTGACTCAATCTCGTATTGTATTATCTGCTTACTATAGAGTAAGAAATAAATTCCAAGCTAGAAAAATAAAATAAAAGATATCACATTGAAATTTCTTTTGAAAAGGCAGGAGTATTTTTAGAAATGAAGAAAACAATTGACAACAATACCCTTTTTAATACCTTTTTTTCTTTTACAGAAAAATTCTCTCTTTGAAAATGTTTTTTTAAAAACAAACATTTTTGAGAAATGGAAGCAAGTGATTTTTTTCCCCATTTTTTTAAATAACATTTTAAAAAACCTGCAAGTTTTAAATTCAGAGATTCATAGATTGTAAGAGACTGGAAGGGACCTTACAAGATTATCAGGTCAAGCCCCGCTGCACTATGCAGGAAAGACAACTGGGGTCAGGTGACGCCAGAGAGGTGACTGTCTAGTCTCCTCTTGAAGATTTCCAGGGTAG
>NW_017729032.1:169371521-169374315 GCF_001723915.1 Gavialis gangeticus
TGAAATGGTCTTCCAGGAATTTGTGGCCATTACTCCTGGTTTCTCCCAATGGTGTCCTGGTTTTCCCAAAGGGTGAACAGTTGTTCACCAAGTCCTTGATATATTCCCCTGCTGTAGCGGTAAGCTGCTACCAGGTCCCCTCTCAACCTGCTATCTTACAGGCTGAAGAGTCCCAGATCCTTCAGCTTTTCCTCATATGGCATGCCATGCAAGTCTCTAATCATACAGGTGGCCCTCCTCTGGGACACCCGTAATGTCTTCCATGTATTTCATGAATTGTAATGAAATTTCATGTACATTTAATGAAATGTAGTGTCTTTCCTGAATTTCAGCATGCATTATCATGTTTTCTTTCCACTGTTTCCTTTTCATTGAATAATTTTTTAGAAAGCTGCAGTTTAAGCATATGGCTTATACAAATTCATATTAAGAAACAAACTCATTCCAGGAGAATTTGCTTTCACTCTGAATAGAAAGGCAAAGGAAAAATTAATATCTCCATTATATAGATAGTTACCTTGGGCACAGGAAGATAAGCTGATTCAATCAAGGTCGCACGTGAAGGCTGTATCAGAGAGTCTCCTAAACCAGTTATACTGGTTATCAACAGGGATCCTGGTTTTCTCTGTTTAAAAAAATGCAAATTCTCTGATAAAATCACATTCTCTATGATTCAAAACCCCCAAATTTGCATTTTTCCACGATTAAAATGAAACACTTCTACAGATATCAATTGAACAGAATGATTTATTGATATATTTACAATGTTTAAGCTATTTGGATGCCTACCAGTGCTTCAATCACTATAATAAAATAAATTCTAGAGCTCTATAAATTTTGCTGTATGATTTTAGGTTATTTATCATGGAAAATCAGAGCTCTCCCTGCCTCCATTCATCAGGCTGTCCCCCACGCTACTTTGTGGCACTGAGAAGCCCTGATATGTCAGTGCCTTGCCCATGACATTGCCCCTCACTCCAAACCCACAGGCCCCTGGCCCTGCTGGTGCCCCTCACTTCCCACCCACATACCCCTGGCTTTGCCAGTGCCCCTCAATTCCCATTAACAGCCCCTTGGCTCTGCCAGTGCTCCTCACTCTGTGACCCAAAGCACCCCCACCCCTACTCGTGCCCCCCCATCCGCAGCCCTGCCAGAGCCACAGGCCCAGGGACCTGGATCTACAGACCCCTGCCTCCACTAGCAGAACCAAAGCCCAGCTGGCATGCACAGGCTGCAGAGGCCCCTGGTGGAGGGCAGCAGGGTGGAGAGCCCTGAGTCTACATCTGCTTCTACCCCCACCCCTCAAACAAATTGAAGGAGCATGTACCCCACCCCCAGGAGTGCACACAGTAGCAGAGAGACAGCCCTTCCCCAGCACCTCCCCAGGATGAGCCACCCATAGCTCCATGCTGCTCCCCACCCAGTCCCTGTGGCTGCATATTCCCACCCCAGCCCCAGGCCCCAATCCCCATACACTGCCCAGGCTGGGCAGCACCTCCAGCCCTAGACCTGCCTAACTCCCTCACTATGGGGGTCTCAATTCCCCCTACCCCATCTTACCTGCAGGGAGTGGTGGGAGCTGCTCTCCACACTGCCAAGCTGCTATATGCATGTGTACATGTGCACATTCACATGACACCCTCTGCCTGATCACCTCTTCCTGCTCCCCGCAGATGGTTGCAGGCTGGAACTTTGTCAGCCTGCAAAGGGAACCCTGCCATTTCCTGCATTTTTCTCCTTTAAAGGAAGAAATCTGCTTTTTTCTCCTTAAAATGAAAAAATCCACATTTTCCCACATTTTCCCATGGCAAACAGAAAACCCGGATCCCTGGTTATAACTGTTTTTAATTCCACTGGTAATATATAATGTATCCAAACCTTATGTCACAGGATCCCAGAGCCTCAGAACATTACTATATTCATGTTGCATATTAATTGCCCTTTTTTTGACAGCTTCTCACCATTATCTGAGAAAAAAGCAGCTACCAAAGAATGCTATTTTTATTTTTATTGTTCATAATGAACAAATACAGATACTATTCCTTTTTTATACACCATTTCTCTCACCACATGTGATCCACTATTTCTCTGAACAAGACTGAAATTCAGTCTTTCTATTTTACATTGTAGTCAACATAGAAAAAATTGTTATTTTAAAGGCTTTGACTCACAAACGTTATCTGTAACCAACACCTATAATGTCTTTCTGAGGTTTGGAATCTAGGTATAAATGTATGTTCACAAATGCATTTATGCACAACATACATAAATCACATACAGAGGTAGTAGCTATTTCAGAGCTATCTACCTTTGACCACTCTCTGTCCACTGAATTTATAGCATTCCAACATTCTGAGCAGCTTCTAAAAGCAGCTGTTTTTTAGAAATCAACTTGCTGCAGAAATATTTCCTTACATTTTAACCCTAAAGTCATCATTGGCTTATGCCTAGAATGATGTAAGTTTCTTTTTTCAGTTTTTTTACAAGTTTTAATTTTTGAAAACCAAAAATCTTTTACTAGAACAATAATTTTTCCCAATAATTCTTTTTGAAACACCAAGATTTTTTAACCTTTAATTTCAGATCTTTGAGGAAATTGATTACAATTCTACAAAAAAAAAGTCATTTTTATTAGGTGCAGCATTGATAACTTTAAGAATATGGCCCTAACATGACTATAAACTTATAAAAAAAACATTAAAATCACTTTTAGAGGTGTATTTATTGGGCCTTGGGAGAGTATAGGATTGCCTGTATCCTTTTTTTTTTTTTTTTTTTTTTTTTGGGGAGTTGG
>NW_017729032.1:169374384-169380144 GCF_001723915.1 Gavialis gangeticus
TTTTTTTTTTTTGTATTTTGGAGAGTTGGACTTAAGGGATAGAATTTCCAAAGTGCCTATATGACTTAGAATGGATATAAATCGAAAAAGTCAGGCATTACAGGCCACATCTATACATGTGCTTTACTGCAGAGTAAACTAAGTAGCTGCATAGTAAACTGTCACCATCTACAAGTGCAGTGGTATTAGGCTGCAGTAAACTTATTTACACCAGTATATAGTATTGTCAGAGACAGTACTATCTTACATCGAGGTAATTTACTGTTATTAAATGCATATTTAGACCCTGACCATGGTTATAAATTGTGCCCAGTCAGCCCAGCCAACCAGGGGTCCCACCTACCACCTAGCCACACAGCTCTGTTCCTTTTCAATTCAATTTTGATTTTGGCTGAATCTGTTTTGGAGTTTTGACACTGTTACAGTAATTTGGCCATAGGCTATAATGTGGAATCACTAAAATGCATATAACTTTGTCATTTCTTGCCTGATTCAGATAAAAGTTGCAGGGATGATAGCCCCATCTGAAGGCATAAAGCCTGCTAGGTTTCAAGGAGATAGGTATAGTGGTTTCAGTGAAACTGCACCTCTAACTGTTCAAATCAAAACTCATGACACATGTGACTTTGTGCACATGTTAAGGCACAGGGGGTCAAACCAGCAGGGATGGGCACCTTCCCAGTGCTGGTTAGATCTTCACTTGCCCATTTTTTTCTGGGCCAACTGCCTGCCCCTCTTTTGCCTGTCATGCCTCAATGGAAAACTGATTCAGATGTTTCCCAGGTGGGTGGCTGCCCATTTAGGTGTCTTGGGGTGACATCCATTCCACAGCTACATACCTCCCCTAACACTGTAGCCCATGCCTTGCACATTGCATCCTTCCCCCCCTCCAGCTGTGGTCCCTTCTCTGGGACCTTTGGATCTCCCCATTCAGGCTAGTAGGAATAGCTAGTAGGAATCCTGAGCCTCTTGCTCTGTGCATTCCTCATGGTGGGCCTCTGGTCCTCTGACCTTGCTGTGTGTCCTGGCCCCAGCACAATTGAGGGCACCTCTGATATCTTTTATTAGACCAACTGAATAGTTGGAGAAATATATGTTAGCAGGCCTTTTGGGTTTAAAAACCCTTCGCCAGGCTCAGGAAGCATCTAGTTGGCATGTATGTGCTCTCCCTGGATAGAATGAAGAGTGAAGAAGCCAAAGGCTGGCATGCAATGCAGGCAAGAAAGCCAGTCAATAAAAATGTAAATTGAGATGTAAGAGGGTGAGGGACAGGTGGGGGTGAAGTGGGGGATGTAGCAGGTAAAAGTGGAGAGGTACCTGGGGTGTCAGATGTCAGGTAAGTTATAGCATGTCATAAATCCAATGTCTAGATTGAATCCATGGGTTTTTGTATCCAGGAGGTTGATGAGGTGAAGTTCATAGGCTTGTCTGTGAACCACCAACTGTTCCACCAAACCAGGATCCAAGGAGGTGCGGTGGGGTGTCACAATATCCTCAGCAATGCTGAACACTTTCTTGCTTGGAACACTGGTTAGTGGATAGGACAGGTGTCCCTGGGCATCTGTGGCCAGATACTGCCACATCTGGCTGCGGCTTACCCAGTAGGCCAAGGGGTCACAGAGCAGCGGTTCCATGTCCTCGGTGAGCTAGGTAGCCACCAAGGCCTTGGCACTGCCTGCCTGATGCTGAGGTCTGGACGCCAGCACGGGAAAGTGGATCCCCATCTTCCACTTCCCCCTGCCTCCACCATTCTGCCTCCCTGACTCTGTTCACCAGCACCTCCACCCAGTGATCCAGGGTTTTACCGCTGCAGACACTCCCCTTCACCCTTGGGTCACGCTGCAACAGATCCAAGCGTTTCTTGCTGCCCTCCTTCAGCTGCTTCACCAGTATCTGCTCCTCTGCTGAAAATGGCTTGCCCCAGCCAGGAACATTGATCCCCTGTAACTTCTCCATTTGGTTCTGAAGCTCCTTCACTATGGTGATCACCTGGATAAAGAGGGCATCACCAGCACTGAGGCTCTCGGTGGCCTCAAGGAACACTGTTCTGTTAAGGGGGCCACTGATCCCAATCTCCTCAAGCAAGGTCATCTCATGGATGGCCTTCTGTTGCTCAACCAGTCTTTCCAGCATCAGATATGTGGAGTTCCACTGAGTCTCCACATCCTGCATGATTTTGTGCTGTGAGATGCTCAGCCTGTTTGTCCCACAGCATCTTGCTCCTCTTGATGCTCCAGCAGAAGTAGCCCGCCACCTTCCTGCATTTTGAAATGAGCTGGTGGGTTGTGATGGCACACTCACTGGCAGTCCTGTTCCCTCCAAGGTGTCCCTGACTATAAGGTGGAACTTGTGTGCCACACAGTGGATGCCAACAAAGTTGGCATCACAGACCACCTTGACCATATTGGCCCTGTTGTTGGTCACCATGAACCTGTGGGCGAGCTTGCCCTGCCCAATAAGCTACCTCTGCACCATGCAGTTCATGGTCCCCATGATCTCTGTTGCCATGTAGGACTCATCCATCACCTCAGCTTGAAGGAGAGACCATCAATGTCCTGACTGGTGGCACCAGTGCCCTGTGAGGGAGAAGTAGGCATAATCTCCACCCCAGATTTCCAAGGTGAAGTGTAAGGCCACCTGTGGACCTGCCTTGCGCAGCTCCTCCCTCAAGTACCCCCTGCATGGCTCATACAGGGAGGGCCCCAATTTCCTGCTGAGGGTGATGCATGCAGTGATGGGGCCATGATATGATGGGGCCATGAGTGTCATGAGCTGCCTGAACCCTGGCTGCTCAACTAAGGAGAAGGGCTGGCCATCCAGAGCAAGCATCTCCCCAGTGCCCTGGGTGACCTCGCTCGCCTTGGGAATGTACCCTCTTTACCTCTGCCTTTCCTCCACTGGTCCATGGTTGCCTGCCTCTGCTTCTGGGGGATGGGGGCTTTGGAGGGGAACTTCCATTTGGGCACACTCTCACCGGTGCCAGGCTGAGGAGGACCAAGGGCAATGGGGTGGTGCCTCCTGAAATGCATCAGCATCCCCATGATGCTGAAGTGTTTCTTGTCCTTGCCCTGACAGATCTTGCATTGGCAGTGCAAATAGCTAGCATACTTGGGATCATCTTCCACCTCAAAATGATCCCACACTACACTACTCCCTCACTTCTGAGGTGTGGGTGGGGATCCTGTCTTATCCCCCTTCTCAGCATACAGAGGCACAACAACAGGGGAAGCTTAGCCATCTGCCCCCACAACCTCCTTCACAATGCCTTCCAGAGAAGGAGACCTGGCTCTAGAGGAACTTTGAGCAGTATGGAGCACAAACTCAGATTCCACTTCCTTCCTGAGAATTTCCCTGGTATGGCACTGAGCTCCCCTGGTTCCAGATGCAGCTGCTCCTCTGGCACTGGGAGACTCATGCTGGGAACTGAAATTGGGGTGGAGAAGACTGTCATGCTGGTGCTTGTCATGCTGGGGGTGCTGGGCATTATTATTACTGCCGGTGTTAGCAGAGGTGGGGCAGGTGCAGGCACTGCTCCCACCTCCTTGCTACCACTAGCAGCAGAAGCCTCTATATTTTGGGGGAGGGGAGGGACTGGCAGCTCTCCCTCTTCCCCCTCTCTCTTTCCTTCCAGAAGACCGGGCACCTGCCTTTCCAGCATGCATCATAATGTTTGCTGTGCTGGAAAATGTGTGTGTGTGTATGTGTATGTGTGTAACATATCTTCTTCTATCTGCTTATTTTACTATATCTTCTATTTACTGTATCTTCTTCTATCTGCTTACTATATCTTGTGTATATAAAATATTGGAAAGTTGTATCCAATATTTTCCATAAAGAGAGACTAGCAGGAGACTGACTAGGAAGCCAGTCACTGCAGTCAGCCACAATACCTTTCACATACTGTTGCTTCCAGAGAGACAGTTCATTAAAGGAAAAGAATGACTTCACACAGAGCCTTATATGCTGTTTCTCCATCCCTCCCCCAGAACACTGGAACAGCCCAGCCAAGTCAGGTGATGAGCACAAGAAATACCCAGGTAAGAGACAGAGGCCCGGACAGTCTAGGGATTGGGAGGGAGGTGCATACACCCTCAGGAGGCCTTAAATGCCTCTACAGTAATGCTCACAGTATTGCCTTCCTGCTAGCTAACATAAACCCAAACATAGTGTGGTTCACTGAAACTTGGTGGGATCCAACGCATGACTGGGTGGTAAACATCAAAGGCTATAGGCTGTATAGGCAGGATAGAACAGGAAGGAAGAATGGGGGTGTGGTGCTCTATGTCAAAGAGCAATACACATCATCTGCAAAAAGCACTGGGTTTGAGGTAGGGCAGACGGAGGTGCTCTGGGTCACAATACAAGGGGGTTGGGGGGAAAGGGACCTAATGGTGGGGGTCTACTACAGGCCACCTAACCAGGGAGAAGAGCTGGACTGGGAATTCTCAGGTCAGCTCGTGGAAGCAGTTAAGTCAAGGGATGTGGTCATCATGGGTGACCTAAACTACCCAGATTTCTGCTGGGAAGAGCAGTCAGCCAGGTCTGATGGCTAACATAGGTTCCTAGCCGATTTACAGGACCTCCACCTAACCCAAGAGGTGCACAATCCCACAGGGGAAATGCCTTGTTGGATCTGGTCCTGGCCACAGGCAATGACCTGGTGAGGGGGCTGTGGTTGCTCAACCACCTGGGAAATAGTGACCATCACCTACTGGAATTTACCATCCAGCGCAGAGTGGCAAAGGCCTGCATCAAGGCAGCAACCCTGGACTTCAAGAGGGTGAATTTCAATGAGGTAAGGAGACTAGTTGGGGAGGCACTGAGGTTCTGGGGGGGATGGGAGTAGGGAGTCCAGGAAGAGTGGTCGTTCCTTAAGGAGATGATCCTCCAAGCCCAAAGCATGACAATTCCAACATGGATCAAAGGGGGCAAGAGTGCTCAAAAGCCCCCATGGCTCACCAAAAGCATCCACGAATGCCTCAAAGCCAAAAAGGAGGCATACACCAATGGAAGGGAGGGGCTATCACCAAGGAGGATTATATTTCCTTGGCTCAAGATTGTAGGGGGGCTATTAGGAAGGCTAAGGCAGAGATGGAACTGGGACTAGCAACCCAGAAGGTGCCAAATAATGTGAAGCCTCTGCAGAACATGCTTGGTAATCTGGTGGTAGCACCAGATGACAAAGCTGATCACTTTAACAGCTTCTATGCTTCCATTTTTCTGAGCAGGGACAGGGACATCCCCCCCCCACTGGGATTTCAGATGGACCCAGGGGAGGTGCAGCCAGGCCCAGTGAGGACCTAGTCAGGGAACTTCTGGAGGGACTAGATGTGTTCAAATCCGTAGATCCTGATGATCTCCACTCCAGAGTGCTTAGGGAACTGGCAGAGGTCACTGCAGGACCCTGGCACAGCTTTATGAGCACTCAAGGTGCTCTGTTGAGGTGCTTGATGACTGGGAAAGGGCCAATGAGGTCCCCAATTTCAAAAAAGGGAGGAAAGAGGACCCAGGAAACTATAGGCCCATTAGTCTTACCTCGGTCCTGGGGAAGCTCTTTGAGAAAATTATCCAGGAGCACATCTATGAGGGGTCAGCAGGGGAGGTTATGCTTAGGGGCAATCAACATGGGTTCAGTTAGAGGCAGGTCATGTCAGACCAACCCGGTGGCCTTCTATGACCAGGTCACAAAAGCCTTGGATGCAGTTGTTGCGGTGGATGTAGTCTTTCTGGACTTCAGCAAGGCCTTTGACACCGTCTCTC
>NW_017729032.1:169385144-169404310 GCF_001723915.1 Gavialis gangeticus
TTAGGAAGGCCTTCAACACTGTCTTTCACCCCATCCTCATTAAAAAATTAGGTGTCTGTGGTGTCAATGCCTACAGTCAGATGGGTCACAAATTGGCTGGAGGGCTGAAGCCAGAGAGTGGTGGTGGATGGGTCACTTTCGACCTGGAGAGATGTGGGCAGCGGGGAACCCCAGGGCTCAGTCTTCGGGCCCACACTGTTCAATATCTTCATCGGCGATTTGGACGAGGGCATTAAATGCACCTTGTTCAAGTTTGCAGATGACACTAAGATGTGGGAAGAAGTGAGCACACTAGAAAAGAGGGACAGGCTACAACTAGATCTCGACAGGTTACAGAGGTAAGCAGATGAGAATAGGATGTGTTTCAATGCAGACAAGTGCAAAGTGTTGCACCTGGGGAGGAAGAACCAGCAGCATACTTACAGGATGGGGAACTCCCTTCTCATCAATACAGAGGCAGAGAAGGATCTTGGAATCACTATTGATTCCAAGATGAACATGGGCCGCCAATGTGGGGATGTGGTCAGGAAGGCTAACCGCACTTTGTCATGCATCCATAGATGCATCACGAGCAGGTCCAAGGAGGTGATCCTCCCCCCCATGCGACATTGGTCAGGCTGCTGTTGGAGTACTGCATCCAGTTCTGGGCACTGCACTTCACAAGAGAAGGCTGAGAGGGTATTGTGGCCACCTATAAAATTGCCAAGGGAAACCAGCAGGCAATGGGATAGTCCCTGTTCCCCCAAGCACTACTGGGGGTAACAGGGAACAACGGCCATAAGTTGACTGAGAGTAGATTTAGGCTAGATATCAGGAGGCACTACTTCACAGTCAGGTTGGCTAGGAGCTGGAACCAACTAGCTGGGATCATTTGAACCCAGCATCCTTTCCTGCCCATGTCAGGGGGTCAGACTAGATGATCTGCTCAGGTCCCTTCTGACCCTACCAACTATGAAACTATGAAACTATGGAAGGGACCTCAGGGACAGATTGCAGACACTGGCCGGCTACAGATGTCAATATCAGAGCAGTCCTTTTCCTGCTCCCTTTCCCCCTCCCTCTTCTGAGTTTCTGTTTCCCTGCAAGCCCTGCTTCAAATCTCCAAAATTTTCTGAAACATTTTGGATGGTTTTGTTTCATTTTGTTTTGAAGATGTTTTGGAGCCTTCTGTTTCATTTCAGATTTGGTGTTTTGGGCATCAAAATGGGCCAAAACACCTCCAACACAAAATGGCTGCTGAAATTTTGCATAGCCCTAGTGTATATCTTTAGGCTTCCTGCTGGCCAGTTGGATCCTCAGTCTCACTTTAAGTGTCCAGGCTCCTATAGGATTCATAGCTGACAGTAACCACCTAAGAAAGGGATTCTCAGAAGTTCTGTCAGGGACATAGGTAAAGATCCTAAATGGCATCAAAAACCTTTGCCTTATGTGTTACAATGTTTAAGATTAGGCCCTTTGTCATAGTACCTGAATTCACAGGTTAGGCATCTAGACTTCCTAGCGAATTGAAAATCGATGTGCCTCCAATAGACAATCCAGACTCATTTATCACTGATCTCAGATATATTGCTGAGAATAAGAGATTCCTGATTTTCTTAATATAGAAACACATAGGCCTTGAAACTAGAAAAAAAACTTACTCCTTAACTCTGTCATGGGCTCATCATTCTGTCTTAAACAATCAATTGACCATGCATTAACCATGCAGACAAACAACAAAATAGAGAACATGTACTGTTGGTAAATTAGAAATGCTGGAATGGATTTTCAGCTGATATAAATTAGTGTAGCCCCACTGACTTTCTTGGAGCTGTGCTAAGTCACACCAGCTGAAGAGCTGGTCCATTAACTTTTAGTCTGGGAATCAGGGGCGGGGGAAGGACAGGGAAAGAGGGGAGGGTAGAGCGATTTTATTTTGATTTGATTTCAATGACATTGCATTGAAATAGCTGATCAACAAGAATTGCATTTTTTTGAAAATGTAACATTTTAAATTTTATTTCTTGCTAAATAATGCAGGCTTTTTTGTTTAATGAACTGTCAGTTACCAATGGTACCAAGGAAGGTCCATTAAATTCTGTCTAGCTAGTCTTGTGCAGAACATTAAGCACGTGTATTTTTGCACATTGGGACAAAATGATGTTTGGTCTCGTCTCATTAAATTGTAACATGGACATTAATTTTGGGGGAAGGGAATGGAGAAGAAAGAATGTGAGTTTGAAAAAAAAAAGCTTTTCCACCCTAGTATGACAACAGGAGCAATACCAGTGGAGTCTGAGAGTTCTAGTTCAAGTTTAGTCAAAAGAGACAGCTTAAATGGGGAACTAAAACAATAAAGCAGTACATTGTATTATTTGATATACTGTACTAAAGATATACTTAAAAAATTCCATGAGGAATTAACCAGATCGAAGAGATTTAAACACATGTGTTCTATATTATAGAAACTTCCACAACAGATAACCTTCTTTGGGGTATATATTTTTTTCTTCTGGATATTAAGCTTCTCATGCTGAAAGAGAAGGATACATTACCTAATTTGCTGACAGTTTTAAAATCTGAGATTAATAAGGAGGAAAAAATATTATTTTAATAGTATCCAGAAACCTTTTAAGTTTTTATTTCTCCTGTAAAATTGCTGTAGAGAGGATTCAGACTTCAAAATTCAGTATTAGCTCAAGATTTCAAACACTCTTGGGCTGCAGGATTATTTAGCCAGTTTGGCTTGGGCAATTAAAGTTACATGCCCCAGTCCTGAAATGTCCTGAAATGTAAATGTATATCTGCCTTTAAAATTCATTCTTCTTCCTGCAGACAAACTCAGGAGCAATAAACTTTCAGCAAATGAGCAGGTCCCAGTGGCATCAGTGGCAAGACCTACAGGGACCAGTTTTTCCACCCAGTGCTTATGATTAAATCTCATCCAAGGGCAGCCTTTCACCACTCCTGGGACCCTCACAGAAAAAATGGTGTAAGTAACGTGGATTGGAGCAGAGGGGTAAGCAGTACCAGGGGGGATATTGGGTCCATGGGAGAAGGGTTGGTGGGTTCAGGAGGAGGAGTTAATCTAAGTTAATGCACCTCCTTAGGTGAATTAACTGGGTCAGAGCAGCCCCGGCTAGCGAGGAGCCCCACAGGTTACCCTGACAGCCCAGGGCTGCTCCCTCCATCTCAGTGTGCTGTGGAGGGGCTGGCTGGGGCATAAGTGTTCTTCAGTGTGGGGCCAGCCAGCAGGGAGCCCCCACACTGAAGCACCCTCATGCCCCAGCCAGCCAAGTCAGCATCTACACATGCATTGATGCAAGTAAAAAAAACCTCTGCAACATGACAGTACTATCCTGCTGTACAATTTAATTAATTTATTTCCAGGCTAATACTGGTGCACATTAGGGCTGTGTGAAGTTTCAATAGCTGATTAAATTCAGAGGAGATTTGGCCTGATTCAGGGACCAAATCTCCGAATCCAAATCGAAACAGATGCGGCTGGGCAGGGCAGCCATGGGGGCTTCTCCCACAGCTCCTCTGGCTGTGCCTGCCTCTCCCCAGGCAGGGAGAGCTGACCCAGTGCTGGAATTCTTCATCAATGGTAGCTGCCGAGAGAGGTGGCTGCTGAGATACAGAAAGTGCTCCACATACTCTAGAGCCTCCCTGTCTATGTAGATAGTGCAAGGGATGTTCAGCTGGCCTGCGGAGTATTGGTGGAGAACCTTTGTCTTGGCAACATTCAAGGGCAGGCCAAGTCTCTTATACAAAATGGTGAAGAGTTCTAAGGTCGCTTGCACATCCTGTGCAGAGTGAGCCATCCGACAGCAATCATCTGGAAACAGAAGGTTGTGGATGTCCTGGATGATCAGTTTTATTTTTGCCCAGAAGCATCCAATATTGAAAAGCTTCCCATCCTGTCAATACTAGATACTGGCACCAAATGGTAGATCATCTCCAACGAGGTGGATGATGATGGTCAGGTAGATGGTGAACAGGGTGAGGGCAGTCACGCAATCTTAGATCACGCAACCTTGTCTGACCCCAGTCCGGATGCAAGCTTCATGATTTAAGGAATCGAACACCTTGGTCAGGTTAATAAAGGTGAGGCCCAGTTCTTGATTTTGCTCCTGAGATTTTTTTTGGATCTGCCTGGCAAAGAAAACCATGTCTGCAGTGCCCTGGGATGGAGGGAAGCTACACTGGGTTTCTGGAAGGATCTCTTCAGTGACAGAACAAAGGTGGTTCAGGAGGATGCTCACCAGAATCTTACCCACAATGGACAGGAGGGAAATCCCCCCGTAGTTCCCACAGTCAGATTTGTCCCCCTTCTTATAGATGGTCATGATGCTCATGTTCTTGAGATCCCCTGGGGATGTCCTCTTCATCCCAAAGGCAGAGGATAAGCTGGTGAAGTCAGCAGAGGCTAGTGCACATGTAGATATGCAATGCTTACTGAGGAGTTAATTAATGTACTATACAGTAAATGTCTTGTGTAAACACACCCACTGAGTGATAACTTCTAAAAGTTTTTTGGATACTAGAGAACAAGAACATCAAATATTTTAGAATTTTACCTATATATATTATGCCAAACAACCAAACATCCTGAAGTGCTCAAGTGAGAATTAATTTGGCTTTAAATATGTCAGGACAGGCTTTTTCTTTGATTTGAATGGAAGTATAATGTGGAGAAGCTTGAGAGAGTGCAGAGGAGAGCCATGTGCATGATCAGAGGTCACGAAAACGATGGTGGCTGAGATCCATGGGACTCTTCAGCCTGGAAAAGCTCAGGCTCAGGGGTGATCCGATGGCCACCTACAAGTTTATCAAGGGTGCTTACCAGGATCTTGGGGAACGTTATTTCATCAGAGCGCCCCAAGGGATGACAAGGTTGAATGGTCATAAAATCCTCCATGACCGTTTCAGGCTGCACATAAGGAAGAACTTCTTTACTGTCCAAGCCCCCAAGGTTTGGAATACACTGCAGCCAGAGGTGGTGCAAGCACCTACTTTGAATGCCTTCAAGACACATTTGGATGTTTATCTTGCTGAGATCCTATGATCCCTGCTGACTTCCTGCCCCTGGGGCAGAGGGTTGGACTCGATGATCCTCCGTGGTCCCTTCTAGCCCTATTGTCTAGGAATCTATGAGTCTATGAATCTAGGATCAGGCCCTATATGCTTGGTATGACTATTGCTATAGGTGCATTTTAAATTACACTTTACAATTTAAAATGCTCTTCAAATTGCACTTTCTATGCCACGCTCAAGGACTTTACCCTTTAGCACAGGCAACAGAGATACTGTGTGAGATTTGATGGCCCTTGGTTCTAGTCACAGGAAGGTGTAGCTTTTTCACAAAGCAAGCTCATGCATGATCCATTCAAAATGCAAATCTCTTTGAGACTCTTTAGACACTTCCAGTTTCCATTGTTCTGACAAAATACAAAAGTTTGTGTCTCATTTTCCGGCTCCAGAGGAAAAGGGCAAGTTAATGCTATTGCAACAGAGCAAAGCCGCAATGAAAAGCATAATTATTTTATCCTTTAAGTGGATGGTAGAGGACAGTAGGGCTGTGCAAGGCTTTGGATCCGGAGAAGCTTCGGACACTTCGATGTCTGAAGCAGTGTGTCTGGATCGAAGCACATGCTTCATGAGGCTTTTCGAAATGGTTCAAAGCTTCTGAAGTGCTTCAGAAAAGCTTTGGAACCACTTCAAAGATCCAGCCATAGGGTATAATGGGGAATCAATGAAATATCTATAACTTTCTTGTTTTTTGTCTTATTTGGATTACACTTGCAGGGATGGTAGCCCCTGCTGAGAGCATGAAGCCTGCTAAGTTTCAAGAAGACTGGTGCAGGGGTTTAAGGGGGAACTGTACCCCACATTCGTGAAAGAAATTCATGTCACATCTATGTGTTACAACACAGGAGGGTGGAAGCTGCAGAGGTGGTGGCCCCTGGTGAGGCCACAAAGTCTGCCAAGTTTCAAGAAGATCAGTGCAGGGGTTTGGGGAAAACTTCACCCATGTCATGAGTTTTGTCTGTCAGCAGTTAGAGGTGCAGGTCCCCAGAACCCAGAAGCCCTGCACCTATCTCCTCAACAGCTGGCAGGCATCATGGCCACAGCAGGGGCTATCATCCCTGCAGCTTTCACCCTGATGCACCTTAACATGCCACCCATGTCACCCATGTCATGAGTTTTGCTTGTCTGCAGCTTGAGGTGCAGTTTCCCCCAAACCCCTACATTTATCTCCTTGAAACTTGGCAGGCTTTGCGGCCTCAGCAGAGGCCACTATCCATGCTGCTTTCACCCCCCTGTAGTGTAATACATACATGTGACATGAGTTTTACTTTCATGAATTTGGGTTACAGTTCCCACCAAACCCCTGCACCTATCTTCTTGAAGCTTGGTAGACTTTATGCTATCCACAGAGGCTATCAATTCTGCAAGTTTCATTGAAATCAGACAAAAAACAACAAAGTTATAGCTATTTCATTGATTCCACATTATACCCTATGGCCGGATCTCTGAGGCTGCTCTGAAGCTCTGGAGCCACTTTGGCCGGATCGAAGCAGGAACCTGGTCAGGAGCTCTGGATCAGATCTCTGGCATCTGAAGTGGCCAAATCCAAAGCCAGATCAAATAGCTGCCTACTCGCACAGGCCTAGAGGACAGCCATATAATGCTACTTTGCTTTAATTTTTTACTTGTATTAGATCATGAAGTTTGAAGGGAACTGGAATCCAATCAATATATATCAAAATACTTAATTGGAATATTTTCTGTGTTGTTATCAGCATTAAAAAATGTAATGAAGAAAATGTAAAATATATAATGTTAAGGGTACAAAATAATTATATATATATATATATATATATATATATATGCTCATAGAAAAACTCATTGTAATAACTATGGCCACTGAGGTTTCATAGTACATGTCTCATGTACTCAGGAAATAATATGAAAACAAAATATTGGGAAAAAAGTTATTTGCCTTGGTTAATACAGTATTTCTTGCAAATCTCATTTACACTGGGAACATTGAGGCTTGATTCCAACACATAGCTGAACTTGCCTCTAGATATTTAGTTTAGGTTTGTGGGCCTTGAAAAATATTTGGTTTCACAGTAAATGGAATTTCAATAACAGTAACAAAACTGTTGGTAATACAAGTATGGGGGAAATTGCAATGTTTGCATTAACTAGGCTGAGGAAAACATTTTTATTCTGGCTTCAAAATGACTTTTTCCCTTTTGGATCAGAAAAAAAAGAAACAATAGAAGATCCTTTTAATTAGCCCACTCATCTTCAGCTGAAGAAATCTAAGAATGAGATGGACCCTCCCTACTCGAGTTAATGTGGCTTCGCTGTATCAAACTGTGGAAAGTATTTTTCTCTGGAGTGCATTTGCTGAACATTTCTGGCATATTAAGGACAGAAGTTAATTTTATTTATGCATATAAAATTATAGATATTTATCAAAATAATTTTTGCTGAGATATTTTGTACTAAATAAAAAATATGAAGATTGTACTGACTAATATATCCCAGAGAGAGTCATTTTCTCTTTATATAAATTGATTGTGGGTTATTATCTAGAACCCATCCTAGGTCCCGTTAGAAAGGGGAGCCTGATAGGCTAGGTGCAGATGTTACACTTAATGCACATTAAGTGTGCAGAAAGCACTTTAAAGCTGTAACAGAACAGATGTTTAACCCTTGATGGGTCAGCTCTTGGTGGATATGGTATTAGACTAAAGCACTTTAGGTTAGAGTGCTTTTTTGAATGTCTGTACTATACCCATTGTGCTTCAATGTAGGTCGCATTCTGTCCATCTGCTCTTGGCAAGTACCAGCCCAGCCCTGCCCCTGGGCTGTCACAGAGAGGCACTGTCCCACAGGATCAAGTGCCTGAAAGCCTGGGAACAGCAGAGGCTAGACCCTGCAGAACAATGGCGCCAAGAATGTATGTAGACACCAACAAAGCAGATCAGCTGTACTGGAATGGATCCCAGCACAGCTATTCCCATTCCAAATACAATATCTTTTTGTACCAATAAACTCAACCTGAATTAGCTATGGAATCTCAAGCATGCCACTTACATGTAGCAAGATTGACAGCATAGGCCAAAAAAGTGTGCAAGACAGGGAGGGAACATCCGGCTTACTCCAACTTTGTAATGTTTTTAAATTTTTGGTTAGGAATGTTTCATCTTTTGCGAAATTACAAAACTATGCCTGTATTGTTTCTGATGCTTCACCCATATAATTTATGCTTTATCAGTACATCAAATTCAAAGCTGTTTTCTGACTTCCAAGATTCAGACTCAAGTTTAAAGAGGTACTTATGCTGTTCCTAGACAGCTACACACCAATGATAAACAAAATTTATTCCAGAATTCAACTGTAAATTATAGAAAATGATGCACACTTTGCTGCATTGGAAAATATGTCAGCAGGAGAAGAATTACAGTTATTGATTCACAAAGCGCATGTGAACATTTTTTTAAAGTATGCTGTATACTAAATTGCTAATTTCCTAGTAAATTGACTGTTTACTAAATTCCTGTTTTCTAAGTGATATGGGTTTGTTTGATCAAATCCCACTTAAATGTTATATAATACCACAAGAACATCAGTCTTCAACAGCTTTGGTATGGGCAGGCAACCAGTTTTGATCACTCGTTGACTATAACCAACAGGGTTTTTTTTAGCCCTTCAAGCTAGAGATGCATGAGGCTAAGACTAAGCATGTGTCAGCTGAGATTAAGACCAGCTGAACCTTGAACTGAACTTCCTACCCAGTGCAAGGCTTAGTAAGATATCCAGAAATTGATTAGCACTGTGCCCCAAGCAAAATAGATAGTTGTTATACAACTTAACTGTATGCATAGCTTTATCTAACAAGCTTCTGTGCAAAACTTATGGAAACGCCCACCTGAAGGTAACAATCCTCTTTTTAATGAGAAAATTTCCTTCTGTATAGAAATATTGCCTGACACCATTTCAAAAAACTATTTTCCTCAAGATATGCATTTTATCCTACACTATCAATCATCAACTCCTGTGAATAACAATATTGGGATTTTATTTGGTCCAAAGCCAGACAGAAAATACTTTTTCATATTTCTCTCTGTTCACATTTCCTTTTGTCATATTTCACTTCACTCACTCTTTATTCCAATATGAATCTATTAAAATATTCTCACTTTTATATAAAATAACATCAACTGGGTTTTTTTTTTTCTTTTCTTCTCAAAATACTCTCCACCTTTCTCTATTTACTCTCTAACTTTTCTTCCTTCAGTTCATTGACCTATTACTATTTGTAACATTTCATTGTCCTTTGCTGAACAATTTGCTTCCTTTTTTTCCTTTTGTTATTATCACAATTATAAAATTCTCTGTTCAGAATTCTGTGTCTTGTCCTAGTAAGAGCAGACCAAAAGTAAATCCTAAATTCAAATTTTGTGAGATTTCACTTCCTGGATACAAAATTAGCCTCAGAGATTTCATTCCAGATCAGTTTTTTAACCAGAAAGGAACTATATTCAGTCTAGGTTCAGAGAGCATCATTGACATTTTGTCCCTTGCTCCATGTTGATGTTATCCACAGCTCTACCTTCCTTTTTTTCCAAGCTGGACATATTTCCTGTTCCATCTGTTTGCTCTGTTTTTCAGTAACTGAAAACTAAACAAGGAGTAGTTATATTTGAATGGAGCAACTGCTAAATTACCTCAATTCAGCTTCTATTTATCAGGGGTAAGTGCAGACACATACAGCAGTTTAAAATTGGATTTGTTGACATGCCCCACCTCTTAATTTAGTATAAATGTTTGTCTATCCATATTTGCAGCTCCCCAAACCTCATGGAAACTTCTACATTAATTCCTTACATACTATAGAAAGATGATAGGTCCAGTGCATTCAGGCCTTTCATTTCCCCTGGGATTTTGGAGAAGAAAATTCAGCCCTTTAGATTATTAAGTCAAATCATTGCACTGAACTCAATAGAAACATGTTTTGCCTGAGTAAGGAATGTAGTATAAAGTCCATTGGGTATGCATGTGGTTTAAGTATATAACAAGCTGCCAAAGTCAGCAAATAAAACTAATTTAGTAATTCTGTTCAGGAGGACAGGGAATTTACTTTGGAAAAAAGAGAAATCAGAGAGTAGAGGCACTAGTTAGTTTTATAATTTAAGCTGATTAATTATAGCTCTACTTGCACTTGTGTTTCTAAAGGTTATTTGAGCAAGTTTGTTTTCCCCATCTTTAATGTTTTTATATTAAACAACACCCAGAAGTCAGAAACATTACTCTGAATGTTTGTAGTCTAAAGGCCATATCCTACTATCATCCCATTTGTAAAATTCATACTGAGCAAATAAAGTTTCTCTGTATGATGGCAGGATTTAGTGTAGCTCTAATATTTATGGCAGCTAGAAGTAGACATGTCGTAAACTCAGTGACTGGTAAGAATCTCTATGCTTTACTAAATTATGGTGAAGATATTGCTTACTTTCATGGCATCTTCATGTCAGAAGGTATGTTTTTAGAGATGAAATAGTGCTGATTATTTTCCTTCAAGTTGGCAGTTCTCTTAGGTATTGAAGGGTATGTCTGCCAAGAGGTTACGGAGAGCTGCAACATTTTAGTCTACAAAACATTAAGCTATATGTGACGGAGGAAATGTCCAGAAACATACAAAGATGATAGTCCTAAAAACTGAGGAGGCTTATTCTGAGGTAGAGCAACCAGGGCAGCAGCCTCAGGTGCCGCCTTGTAGATGCTGCACAAAAATAGATGCACTGCCACCATTGGCACCCTAGAAGCCAGCACTGATTCATCTTCCACAGTTGCCCAGGGTTTTTTGAAAACCCCCGCTACTCCTCTACCCTAACCCTTTTTGCCTGACATGGTAAAGTGGCAGTTGGGCAGTTCTGTCATAGTGCCTGAAAACCATGCTTTGATGCACAATCTTCTCTTTCTTTTTTGTATTTATTTTGCAAATGTATTACAGATAACTAAGTAAAAAAAAAAACCCACTTTCACAACACTGTATTTTATTAGGGCTATGTTCTGAAAGCTGATGCAATCCAAGCATGAGCTAAAAGGAATTATGAAAAAAAAACTGAATCAGAAGAGCAAGTCAAATGTGCTTATTCAGTGGTTTCTCAAAAGGGAAAATAGCCCATGTTTTGCTTGGAGACAGTGTTCAATTTTTACTTCTTGTAAAAAAGCAGGGGGAATTCAAACTTTAACAGTCTGAAAGTGAAGTTAGGTGTTTATACCTCCATCTGTGTGGAAAAAAATTATTAAAATGTATGTTTACTACATGGAACAAACAATATGTTATGGGAAATGTAAGGTGCTCTTCAACACATAAATAGGTATTTGCCAGCTTTAATATAAAAATTAAGTGGTCATTTTTCATTTAAACAGCTGGCAACAACTGAAAAGAAAATGGCAAGGTTTCGCGTACTGCAAAGTGTGTTGTATGAATTCCCACAAAGTACTCAGGAAAGGCCTAAGCATATTTCATTAGCTCCAATATATTCTGGATCAGGCCCCAAGAGTCTACTATTGATAACTATAAAAAATGTCCACAGGGATCTGTAGAGAGCAGTTCACCCAGAAAATCTCATGGACTTGGAATTGCACACTTATTGACTAGAAGACCAAATGACATTCAGTGATTGTTCCCATGAATGCTGCGTGCTCCTGAGGCTGGGGGGACATGACAAGCTGCTGCAGGCAGTGGTGGTGCTGTCAGCAGTGGGAGCATGGTGGCAGGGAGCTCCCACAGGCAGCTGTAGCAGTGTCGGTGCTGTCGGGGGGTGGGCTGAGTGCTGACTCCCGGTCAGAGAGCACCCGTAGATGGTGGCCAGCGGCAATCGTGGACAACCCGAGAGGAGGGGGGTGGCGAGCAGCGACCACCCATAGGCACTGCCAGCAGTGTTGGCAGTGCATTTTCACAAGGGGTGCAGCACCACGCTGAGGGGGTATACATGCTCCCACATGCACCCCCTACATGTTGCCAATGATTGCTTCCATGCACAGTTATTAGGCAAATGTTGTTTTCCCCTAAAAGTACAGTGTATTATATATAGGTGTAACTACTTTGCTTTTGATCTGTGATTGGTGATTAAACTCTATCTTCTACAGGAGTGTCTCATAAACATTAACAATGACTGTAATGAGGCAAAACCAGAATCCTCAACCCAGCCAATTCCAATCAAGATGTCAGGGCAAGTTAGCCCAGAACAAGCACCGCCTGCAGCAAGCTCAGAGCAGTGCTATGGGCCCAGCTGGGCTCAGTGAGTTAACTGAAGCAGCTGAAACCCTGAAGGCACAGGTGGTAGGCCCCACCTGCTCCAGCCCTTGAATACTGGGCCCAACTCACAGTCTCCTTGTCTTGGCTAAGGTTAAAGTTCTTGCTTCTGACCCTTTGTGCTCTTCCTTGCAGGTTTTGACTCTTGGCTCTGACTATGGCTTCCAGTCCTAATAAGACCCTTGTCATTCCCTGATTCCAGGTCTCTGCTCTGGATTCTGTCTCAATTTTTGGCTTTTGGCTTCTGACCTCAGTTAACCTTCAGCTTATCCTGTCTCTAGCTTCAGCGTCTGATTTCAGACTGTGCTGACATCAGCTACAGCTTCTGGATTGATTTCTGACACTAGATCCTTCCAGACCCATGCTCCCTGGGAACCAGTCTGGACTATATGCACGCTTCAGGTGTCTAACCATTGGGCAAGACCACCCATGCCCTGGTGCATGCCCAGGGATCCTGGTTTTCTCTGATGGAAAAAAATCCCCAAATTTTGGATTTAAAAAATAACCCCAAATCTACATTTTTCTGTGATTAAAATGAAATTCCACTATATAATATTATATAGTGACATTTCATTTTTATCACGGAAAAATGTGGATTTGGGGTTGCTTTTTTAACCTGAAAATTGGGGACTTTTTCTCATCAGTGAAAACCAGGATCCCTGACAGTGACTTCCAACAATCAGAAAATGTAGTGATTACAAAGGCCTGGATGATCTAGACCAGCAGTGGGCAGCTCACAAAGCACAACTGCCACTAGTGGCACACAGCAGATCAGGGAAGGGTCAGGGAGCCCATGTGTAGATAAAGCAGAGAACAGAAAGCAGAGCAACAGTTTGGTCAGGGAAGGGAACAGGAAGCAGAATAACAGATCGGGTATGGGAAGGGAATTGGAATAGTACTCAGGGAAGGCATGAGGTTTAATTGGTGGCATGCCTACCAAAAAGAATACCCCTCACTGATCTAGACCATACCCCTGCTTATGAAAAATTGATCTACACTGCTTTGTCCAACTTAATTTCAAATGGTTAAAATGGCAGTGGCTTAACAACTTCCCTTGAAAAATTAAATGAAAGAAACTTTTCCATAACCCTACAAAGACTGTTCATGTGATAGATATACTATTTTTAAGAAGGATATGTACACTGCTTGATTCTTGCAAATGACAAAGGAGTTTACTTGCCCAATGCTACATTTGGAAAAAAACCCCCATGCTTTGAAGCACTTCTCTTTTATTTAATGTTTTATTGATTGCATCTTCCTGCTGGTTACTTTGGTAGAATCACAGACAGTGGTCACAAAAACATGTCTGTTAGATATCTACCCAAAGGAAGCAGTTCAGTTACTTACATGGCCTGTGGGCAGCTTTCACCTTACTTAAAGGAAGATAAGTTAAGGAATGGTTACTTTGTTTCTAATACTGGTTTTGTAAGACCTCAAGGAATCTTGCTTCCTTCTTGGGTGGTTAGGGAGATGCAGGCATTAGTGGTTATAATTACCTCGTTAAATTTCACAGGCAGGGGCATATTAAAATGCCAAGGTAGCAATGGACCTAATTCTACAGAAAAGTCTTTAGACCACAACTTTGGTCAGAGTCCAAATCCACTTAAAATGCTGTCACTGCAAAATGTTACAAGTTACAGTCAGACAGAGACAGATTTCTCAAGCAAGCGGTTTACCATAATAACTTGATAGCAGTCCCACATAAAAAATATTTCAGCAATGTAATATTAAGGAATGTTTTGAACTGTTATTTCTATGAGAAATTAAGCTTTCAAACTAGAACAACAGAAAAGTTAAGGTCTACTTCTGCTCCCACAGAAATCTATCTAGGAGCTTTTAACAACACTAGTTGACATAGTACTTGAACTTTAATGTGAGTTTTTCTATTGACTTCAGCAGAAAAAAGGAGAAGGAGCATGCCTCAGGTTTGTATTTAGTTGCAATTAAATATCAAAACATGCTTAGTCAGAAGTCCATTATAATCTGTAGAAAGTTTATTATTGCTTTAATGGGCTTTAATTAGGCCCCTGATTTGGAAAATGCCCAAACTGTTCAAAGGTACACTGTATTCAATGGATCAAACCATGAATAGTGCAGTAAATGGACAGTGCTACAGGGAGCTACAAGGATTGACAAATGATGAGCAGGGATCCTGGTTTTCTCTGATTAAAAAAAAAATCCCCATTTTTTTTCATTTAAAAAATAACCCACATTTTTCCATGATTGTAATGAAACACCGCTAATATATCTATATATCAGTATCTATATTGGTGGCATGTCATTGTAATAACGGAAAAATGGGGATTTTGGTTTACATTTTTTAATCCAAAAATTGGGGATTTTTTTTTTATTAGGGAAAACCAGGATCCCCGATGATGCAGCTCCAAAGAAAAGCAATAACTTGCTTCCTGTTTTTGGTATTTCCATACTGTAAGTGAAAACCTCCAAATTATATTTTGCTGGTGCTAATAGATTGTTAATAGATTGAATATTGTAGCTGTTTGTTTGTTTTCCTTTCATTACCCTACTAACTATTTTATAGGCAAACCTCACTGAAAAACTGCATAGCTGGGCTAATTGACACTAGCTGTATCTGGCCCAGAATAAATTCTTTACACTTGACAGCTTGCTTTTTTACTTGACAAAATTTATTCTAAATACATTGGCATCAGCAGCAGCATCTGATGTAAGGAATAGGAAAAATTACCCATAAATCCCAGTCCTGTCTTCAGTGATATATCTTCACTGAGAGTTATATTGTGTTTTTTTGTTTAAAGTAAACTCTGAGAAGGTTGTATTTTGGTAATGAAAGAAGAAACATTGTTCATTAAAAATGTATTGACTTTATTTAAAAGGACTTTATTTGAAAAAAAAATACAAACTGACCTGAATGTAGCATACTTGAAACTCTTGAGATTTCAAAAAGTTAATGTAATTTATAAATATATAGACATGGATTTTTTTTTTTTACATCTAAGCATGCAGGTATTTATCAGAATAAAATACTGAGATTCCCTCCTCCACCCCCTATTGCTATACCTGGCAAACTAAAAATAAAGTTTCTTAGTTTATTTCATTTTCTTAACTTCTGTTATACCAAAACACAGTGTGGTTGCTGCTTCAGCACACACCTGCACTAGAAGAAATACTGGTAACTACATTTGTCAAGGGTGAAACACAAGAAGTTCAGAATTTCCAAAAGTCTTCAACTTGGTCCTAATGCAGTTACAGTGAAGAGTGGTTGGTTATGGTTTTGTGGTGAATATAAAATAATATTTTGAATTGGTCAAAGGGAACATACTGTGTGTCCTTTTTCTCAAACTATTGTTAATTCATTTATTTAGATTATTTTACTTTTAGATTGTTTTTATTTTTAAAATTGTTTAGAATGAATGTCATTACAAAGTTCCCATTTACAGTAATGCTACAGCATGTAGAATACTTCATGAATGCTGAGTTTCAGTTGGTGTAAAGCTATATTAACGTTAATGGTCCTCCAAATATTTACTTCACTTGAGAATCTGGTGAGGACTTGTTTTCAAAGTTTTCATGGGGACTTTAATTACTCTGACATCTGCTGGGAAGGAAATACAGCAGTGCACAGGCAGTCCAGCAAATTCTTGGAGTGTGTTGGGATAACATCTTCTTCCAACTGGTGGAGAGGTTAAGTGAGGGGGGCGGGGTGACTCCTCTTAATTTTCAGATCACAAATAGGGAAACATTGATTGGGAATGTAAAAAAGGAAGATAATTTGGGTGACAGTGATCATGAAATGTTGGATTTCAAGATCCCAAGATGGAGGAAAGAAGGAGAACAGCATAATAAAGCCAATTGCCTTCAAAAATTGACTTCAGTTTGACTGAGTCAGAAAATCAGACTTTAATGAACTGATGGATTTTGCCCATTAGTTAGTTCCACTAAGGACTCTTCAATGAGTTGAAATCCATAAAAAGGAATCCACAAAAAGTGGAAATTATATTACTATAGTACTATGGAAGAGTAAAAGAGTACCTGCAGGCCTGCAAGGAGAAAATCAGGAAGTCCAAGGCATAATTTGAAATGCAACAAGCAAAGGACTTAAAAGGCAACAAAAAAGGATGGCAGAAGAGGAAGACAAAGGAATGTGTAAGTTCCTTACTGAATGAAGAATGTAATGCAGAGAAGGCTGAGTTATTCAATATCTTCTTTACTTAAGTCTTCATAAAGTCAGCTATCATTTGATGAATTCAGTTTGTAAAAAGATAGGAAAGACAATAGGAATCCTAGACTAGTGGAAAACAGGTTAAAGATTTCTCAGAGACAGACATTTTCAAGTTGTCAAATCTGGATGGGATATATTCTGGAGTATTCAAAAATTGGCTGTAGTAAATTGGCTGTGGCATTATCTTTTAGAGTTTTGGGAGATCAGATGAGAGCCCAGACTGGAAAAGGGGAAATGTAGTGCCCATTTTTAAGAAAGGGGAAAAAGGAGAATCTAGAGAATCACACACAGGCAATCTGACCTCAGTACAAGGAAAGATCATAGAACAGGATATTAAGGGATCTGTTTAAAAGGAGGAAAATAGGCAGTTAAGAAGATCCAGAATGGATTCATCAAGAGCAAGTCATGCCTAACTAACTTGATTTCCTACTGAGAAGCTGACAGATTCTATGGATGTGAGGATAGCAGCAGATATGACATACCTTGATTTTAGCAAGGCTTGTAATACCCACTGCATTCTCCTAGAAAGCTAAATGTTAACTAGATTAAAATACTGTAAGGTAGATACATACCTGTTGGGAATCATCATGCCAAAAAATTAGCTAACAATGGTCTAATGTCCAGTTGGGATGAGGTGTGAGTAGGGTTCCATAGGGTTCTATCCTGGATCTTGTATGAATATCTTAACTAATATTAATATTAGCTATTTGGACCAGCAATGATTAAAGTATGGCTCACAAGCTGGATCCAACCCATGGAACTGAGTCATCCAGCCTGTGGGGCTCCCCCAGAGCCCAAGGTTCTGGAAATTTGGCAGTGGAGACTGATGGCAGCATTAATTGTAATGACTCTGGTAGTCTTATTGCTAGGGGTCTACCCAAATAGAGGCAGCAGCCAGCTGATTTCAGGGGCATATCAGGGGGCTGGCCACCATTTTCATAGGTTTTCATGTGGTGTCTCCCCCACACACATCTCTGCTTGACAGAAGGCCTCCTGTTGCCCAACCTCTCACCACTGATTAGCTGAGAGACCTGTCATGCATTCCCACTCCTTGCCACTGATTAATGGAGAGGGGTGGAGCCTCATGACAGGCAGCCCTCTCAGCTAAGCAGCAACAAGGGGCAGGGAAGGCAGCCATTTTGCCTGCTTCTCTTTATGGCAGGAGCTTCCCTCTTCCCTCCACCAATGGGCTGTGCAGCCTGACAGACTGCTGACTCCCACTGGGCAGCCAGCATCTTATTTTCCATAAGTATTTTTTTCCTGTGACTTTCATGGACATCACCTGATATTGTGATTTCCAAAAAATCCACAAAGTCACAATTTAAGCAGGTCCCTACTTATGGTAATTAACTTTACCACTTCTCTTCTGGTCAGCCCATAGAACAGCTATGCTTGCGCACTGGAAAAGTTGAGCACAACTAATTTGGATGATGGGTTTTTGAGCAAGTTTAGGAAATTTGCAGATGACAGGACATTGGGTGGAGTTACCAAAACTCCAGAATACAATATTCTGGAGGGTAAGGCTAGGATCCAGACTGACCTAGATAAACTGAAGAAAAGGTCAATTAAATTAAATTTATAAGTGCAAATTCTTGCACTTGAGATGGAATAATTGCATGCACAAATGCAAATTGAGAAATGAACAGCTAGGCTGACAAACTGCAGAGACAAACCTCAAAGTTACAGTGGAGCAGAATATGAGTTAACACTGTGCTCTTGTTGCAAAAAATGCCAACAGGATGCTGTGTTGTATTAAGAGAAGTGTCACTTGCAAATCAAGGGAAAAGATTCTTCCACACTATTTGGCATTGGTGAGGCCTCTCCTCACCTGGAGATTGCATAACCTCACACAGAAATAATCTGGTGGAGTCCAAATGTAACAGAGGGTTTAAAACTGAACATGCAACTGCTTACAGAACAGGCTAACTTTAACCCTAACCTAACATTCCTTAAAGCTACCATGTGCTGCTTGTAAGGTGTAATGTCGCCCCCATTTTTATCTCCTCCAGCCTAAATAATCCCAGTTCTTTCAGCCTTCCCTCAAAACATATTTGTCCAAGGCCTCTAATCATTTTTGTCTTTACTGGACTTTTTCTAATTTTTCCATACCTTTCTTGAAGTGTTGGTCCCAAAACTGGATACAATACACACAGTCTCCAGATTTGCCTTTGGCTGCCATTGCCATCAAGCAGCAGCAATGGGGGGAGCTCTCTGTAAGCTCCCAGGCTCTTCACAGCCCTGTGCAGTTAGGGGTAGACCTCCCTATTGGTCCTGATGCCCCATACCTTGGGTGTGCTGCTCAGCAGCAATGGCAGTCAAAGGCAAGTCTGGGATGGGAGTGTATGGTATGTATGTGGGGTGTGTGGGGTTGGGTGGGTGGGGGTGTGTGTGCTGGAACTAGGAGGGATGTGTCTATGCTTGTCCCTCTTTGTGCCCCTGCAGCCTGGCAGCTTTCCACCCTACTTGCCCCCTCCCCTTCTTTGCCCTCTCACTCCCACTGGACCCCCTTGCAGCCCAGTAGTTCCACTGCCACCTCCCCCCTTTTCTCACACTTAAAAAACCCCCTGAACCCCAGCTAATATCTAAGGTTTGACAACATAATCATTTAAGCAATCTTCATTTAAGGAAGACCACAATGTT
>NW_017729032.1:169409310-169419825 GCF_001723915.1 Gavialis gangeticus
AGATAGTCCACCTGGGAAGTGGTGCCTCTTGTGATACTGGATGACCCCAACTTGGTCATTTTATCCCTGGGCAACATTTAGAAGTTAAACTAAATTGAGCTGCCTAGCACAGCTCAAATATGATCCTTACCTCAAGTGATGTAACTCTAAGATGCTAGAACACTTAGCATTCATTAATGATTTTGACTGTGTGAGCCTTCAAGGTTTAAGTGCCCTTAACAAGAACTAATTGAAATGTGCAATATTATCTTGAGAGGAAATTTGACCTGATGAAGAATGCCTTGCATTCAAAAGCTTGCCTAACTTCATCCCAATTATGCTGTTGGTCCGGTAAAAGATGTCACTGGAAAAAAAATCATTGCCTCTTGGGAAACTTGATAACAGTCTTCAGATACCAGAGGGGTGGAGATAGATTACTCTTTGTGGCTGCAAGGGGTAGGACAAGGAGAAGTTATTTTAAATTACAGCAAGGGAAATTTAGCTTGGATATTAGGAAGAACTGTCTGGCTATGATGGTGGTTAAGCATTGGAACAGGCTACTCAGCTTGTGGAATCTCTACCCTTGCAAGTTTTTAAGATCAGGTTAGACAACATTTGAATGCAATGGTTTACCCTGGGCTGATTCTGCCTTGGACAGATGGGACTGACTAGCTGACCTCCTGTGGTTCTTTCCAGACCTATATTTCTATGTATTATTCTATAGTCTATGAATTATTAACAGGAGTAAAAATGCATTAGTTGTTGGTGATCTTCAAGGCCATGCTATCACAATGATGGAGTTATTCTTAATGATTTGATGGGCACAGCTACTCAGAATATAGTACTTCTACATCGAATAGTATTTCTAGTCCTATTAGATCTTAGTTGTCAAGGAAATAATCAAGTCACTTTTATTCTCTGTCTGCCGCTAGAATGAATCACAAGTTAGTTCCATTTACTCACTAGAAATAGATGGAGGATATTATGCTCCTTCCTTCTTGCTCCTATATATCCATGCATATTGCATTGGGAAAAACCTGGGGAAAGATAGTTTCTCCTCTTTTTGTCTCTCAAAGGTTATAAAGCAGGTATGGGAATCAGCTCCAGTATATTCTCCATTGGGCCATTTTAAAAGCTCTTGAATATGGAAATCTGATCTGCTTGGGACAACAGAATAGAACTCTAAACAATCTCTCAGATTTTATATTGTATAAATAAATGGAGCTTTTCAAAATTCACTGCTGTGTTTAGGTACCTCTATTCTGAGAATTTCTTCCATGCAGCTCTAGAGGACATATTTGAGCATTTGGAAAATTCACACCATTTTACAATGTCTCAAATTCAGGATTCAAAAATAGGGGCTCTGAAAAATGACTTCCAAAAATTGCAACCCTTAACTTCTCCTTATGTTGGAACAGATGACATTTATGGTCCTGTCTACCCCCCTCAGTAATTCTAGGACTTCACATTTTGCACAAATATGGAAATATGACACAGTTGGCATTCAGGAATAAAATACATATATTTCAAAATAATATAATTACACAACAGACTTTGTCTAAAAGTTTGTTCTCATCTGCCTTCTCCACCCATTTTTTTATTTCCAGCATGAATTGAAAAGCAGTATTTTTTTTACAAACTGTTTGAATTAGAGTATGGTCTTCTGTCATAGGAAATATACTATTATAAGATGGTGGCAATATAGCATTGGTTATAATTCTTACAGTTCTTGAAACAAGCTACTAAGATAAAGTTGGTATCATAATGGGGGAAATAAATGGTATATGTTAATCAGAGTGCTTTGATACTATGGTCTGGTGTCCTGGCATCAGCTGAAGCTAGGGAAAAATACTGCTCATTGGAAACTGAAGACTCTTAGGTCTCCAGTGGTATACAGCATTAGTCTTTATTCCTGGAAGTTTCTGAAATGATATATTTTATATTTGTCACAGGTCCTTCAGAGCATTCTGATTTACAGGAAATTTCCAAATCAAGCCTAGTTCTTTCAGCTACCTAGACATCTTGGACCACTCCACCCGTACAACATGAGCCAAACTCTCTTTTCTCTGCACAGGACACTCTCTCTGAGCCAGGAAAGGCATGGAATCCTGCCACCTACACTTTAGAGTGCCAACAAGGCCTTCCCACAGCTGTTACCAAACTGTGGCTGCAATGATGAGTTCCAGGAATATTTGTGGCTGCTGCTGTTCGGTTAAATAGATGTCTGACACCTAGGCTTGGAGTAAAGTCAGAGGCTGAGTGGGAGAACAAAATTGCACCCACCCTTCTTCAATTTCATCAGAAAAGTGTGGACTTTCTAATTGCTTATTTATAGTGCACATAAATATGACATTTTGAAAAATAAGAGAGAAAAGCACATGCTTTCCATTAAGACACATGTTCTTTGGAACTGCAAGTAATGAACAAATTGTTATGTTCATTGTGGCATCTTTTTAAAAAATATTTATTGTGCTCTTCAAAGCATTACACTTTCACAAACCCAAACTTGTCAGTAAACTTTAATTAAACCTAATGTTTAATAATGTTCATTATGAAGTGTCATGCGGCACATGCTTCCCAAGCCTTGATGTTCCTATTAACAAGCTCTTTTGAATGAAACTTAAAGAAAATGCCTATATTTCACTTGTCACCACAGAACACTAGACAACAATTAATCACAGCTCAAAGCACGGCAAATCATTTCTTTTTCTTAGGGAGTGAAATTTCAGGGGGAAGAAAGAAAAATGTTAATACAGAATTTATTATATAAAGATAGTGCATTTGTTTGACAAAAAATGACTCTGAGCATTTCAAACAAACTTTTTTCACATTTTCCCTCTATCATTTGTCTTTTCAGATACTTTTGAATGTCTAAGGCTGATAAATAGTTCAAACTTTGGATTTAATGAAAATAAAGTTATGCCAGTACAAAAAATGGAGGTTTCTAGTAAAAAATTCATCTGCTAATAATAAAATGATGCTCAGAACCTGCATGATTTGCTTTCTGTGGATACTTTCATGAATAGTGTTCCTCACTAGGTTGCAGAAAGAAATGTATCACTAATCTCTATGTGAATATGTAGTCTTGCAAATATTTGCAATGAAAATGTTTTCCAAAAATCTAGGAATTATTTCCAAATGTTGGTAATACTATGGAACTTGCATGCAGTCTTCTGCATTAAATAGATAGCCTCCAGACTGAAAATAGGCTTCTCATTGAGAAGTACGTGATTTCCTAAACTCCCAAAAACTAACGTTCCCTTCCGTAAGTATAAACTGCCTGGGCAAGTTTGTTGCACCTCATTAAGATCTGTTACTTTGTTTCGGAGATTATATCACTTTCTAAAGGCAACCAGTAGTTAGGTTACAAAGGAGACTCTGGGGCTGAGAGACATTGTACACTTAATGGTTTATGCAGTTAACCAGTATGCAGATAGACTATGTTTATTCCAATACTAACAATATCTAACAAATTAGAACTGGAACTGTGCTATGTATTTATGTGAATTATTCACATATCTGATATGCATTTAACTAGAGTAGGTTGGATTTAATTAAATAAAGGTAATAGTGCAACTCCCACTGAAGCCAACTGGTATAAGATCAATTTTTGTAGTAGATTATGACTAGTTAATATTCAGAATAATCATTACAACAAATAGTATTTTTGAACAACACAAAGACTGAAATACATTTTATAGATCATTTTAAATCACACATATCTATTTTTAGGCCATTCTTGAGCAAAAATGGGATATAACAGGATATTAAATTGTTCAAAGCAAAAACTTTGCCTAGCTTTAATATACATAGGGGAATTCAGGCTTAATATCAGACATGTACTTTTGATATATCAAGAGGCCATTATTGTATTGTCAGGGAAGATAAACTACTTAGTTGCTGCTCTCAAAACTGTATGGGTTGGCTTCATTTTATAAAAAAATGATATGATATACAGTGATGGATGTCTCATAGGCAATATTTCAGAGTTGATATTTCCACATGGTTCGTAGATTAAAATGTGAGCTAAAAACTATCATGTATGGAAGTCCAGAAATATAGATTGTTCTTTGTAATATTAGATCCCAGAGAAAAATAATATATAAATACAGCAGAAATCCCATAGAGATACTGAAACCAAATACATAGGTATGAAACTCTCCTGACCTGATGAAAAACATGATCAAACATGGTCAGCTGTAAAATATTCAAACACCACCATACACAAAGATCAGTAGCAGTTTTAGAATCTTCTGAACCTGTCATAAATGTATTATGCTAAATGACAATAGCAATTAATAAGTATGTAACTATATGTAAGCTGCCCATTTTTTAATAACCAAGTATTGTGTTTAAATTATTATATGAAGTCTTTCTGGAAACATCACAATATACCATAGTTTCTTGAATCAACATATCCCCCAACTAAAACACACATCTTTTTGGAAGGAAGAATGTAGAAAAAAGATTTTTTTCCAGAGTCATATCTGACATAAAATAAGTACTCCTGGAAATGTAGAGCATCCAGGAAGTGTAGCCTCCCAGAAGACAATCTGGGTAAGGCAACAGGAATTTCCTAGTTTGGCAGGACAGAAACAAAGCTAGGCCCCAGCCTCTTGCAAGGACAGTAGCAAAACTGTAACTTTTTACTAGAAATGTTCTTTATATAAGTTCCTATAAATAAAAAAGTGTTGTTTCCATGCTACAAGTATCATCACAATGCTACAGATTTCATGAAGCAGTTCACTTGCTCTGGCTCAAAGAACTCCAGCTATGAGAGAGCTAACACAGGTTTCCACCCTTTCTGTTTTTAGGTCTACAAAGAAGTGGAAGCCATCTTGGCAGCTATGAATCACTGTATCTGCTCTTTTTATACCCTCAATTCTGTTTTATTTAAGAAATATTGGCTACTCCTGTGTTTAAAAAGTGCATGTGGTAAGCACATAAATATAGTATTTACCTATAAGAAAATTATAAAACTGTTATGATTTTATTTAATAGCATTTTGAAACAATAAATACATTATTGATGAAAATTTATGAAAAAAATAATGTTACTTCACTGCACCAGACATATTTTTAGATGGCTCAAAGAATATTATACCCTTTATGGGAAATCAAGGAAGTGAATCTCAGTTAATCACTAATCTCTGGAATGTGAGAGAAATATCAGACCACATTGTCACACAGAATTTAGGTATAGGTGGCTGGTAGAAATCAGGAAATTCAATTTTAATATGATTATTTCCAAATAGAACTCATATGAATGTCAAATAACAACATTAGGTTCTAATTAAATTTGGCTTTTCTTTTTCTAACACCTGATCAATTAATCACTGAAATCTAGGGGAAATTCATGGAAATCTCACATCAGGAAATGCTCAAACAGTCCATAGCTGTTTAAATCAGGTTATGCAAATTGGTAACATATGCTTATTTAAATGATTCCATTACTTTTCTTCCTTCCTTTGTCCCTTCAAATTAAGCCAGCATAAGCTAAGTTTTAGGAAGAATCTGAATGAAATGGATTAGTCAATCAATTGTATAGTGATCAACATTAAAATCTTAGTAATTGACATAGTATGGAAGTTGCAATGACTGCAAGTTGCAAAAGGCCTAAGGAAGGCAACTATAATACCCAAAAGCTTGCCTATGTCCATCCAAAGAATGCAGTTGGTCACTGTTAGAGTCACCCACAAGAATTCTTGCATATTTCCTGGACCATCAAGGCAATGACAATCCCAGTATATGTGGGCATGATGACATTATATACTAGGACTGTGCAAAATTTCTCCGACCATTTCATTTCAACAGTGTTTTGACTCATTTTGTTGTCAAAACAGCAAAAATGAAATGAAACAATGGGCTTTGAAACAGCTTCGAAACAAAATGAGGCTAGTCAAAATGTTTCGAAAGTCGAAACGTTTTGACCATAGCATTGGGGATGGGAAGTCAGTCCAGCTGAGCTGAGAACTCCTCCCCAGTGCCACCATTGTGCTGGGAAAATTCAGCCCAGCCAGGCTGAGTCCCCAACCCCAGTGCTAAATCGGGCGGGGAATGGGAAGCCAGCCCAGCTGGGCTGACTTCCCATCCCTGGCCGATCTATTGAAACAGAGTTGAAATAGCACTGTTTCAATGAAGCAAAACAGAACAACTGTTTTGAATTGAAATGTAATTCAATACAAAACGCTGTTCCATCGAAACCCTGAAACTCAAGGCGAAACGGAATAGTGCTCTTTCGCACACCCCTATTACATACCACATGTGTGGACATGATTACCTTACATAGAGGTCTGAAGAAAGAATATTTTTGGTGATGTTATAGTAACCTGAAAGCAATAACATAGGACCTTCTACACACTCCACAAAGGCTAAAAACTCATGTTAAATCCTATCCCCTACTCAATGTTTTATTTCAAATCTGATTTCTTCACCTCTTTCATTGTTATATTGTTTTTATCCTTTCTGTAGTAGTTTATCTCTCACCTCAGTGACCCATTAGCTAATTCTCACCCCTGAAGTTTCCTTCCTACTCTAGAATGAATTAAATTCTTTCCTTTCCATATGTCTTTGTCTAAAAAATAAATGAGAATGCCAGTCAAAGAAGCAAAACTATTTTAGAAACAGTGCTAAAAAAGACCTAATTGACTCAAACTTGTGCTGTTTCCTCAGTTTGTGACAACAAGGAAGGACTAGCATTGTTAATGCAAAATGAGAATAGCAGAGCTAATAAAAAGAGCAATTATATTTGTTGTAGCTCACCTCCATGGGGGTCACTGCCTCAGCAATGTCAACCATGGACATAAACTTATAACTCTCAGCTTTCTGTTATTTTTATCTCTATGTTTTATTTAAGTTTCCCAAGAAAGGACTGCACACATTCAGTTGAACAAAGCATTCTAGGAACCCACCTGGTCAGAGAAAGTACTAAACAATCAGTAACATATACATCTTACAGGGAAAAAAATACATCAGAAAACTAGTCTAGGAGAAGTTGAGCCACTTCACCTGATATTTGAGCCTTAATATAATTATCTACAGATATTATTGTTTGTCCTGTCTGCATTTGCTTATGTCATCTCAACCAGGGAATCTTAAAATCAAGTTTTAATTGTCCAGCTCTAGTGTCACCAAGAAACAACATCATTATTTGTAATTTAGCAGCAACTGATTAGATAATTAATTTGCAATGATTTCTTATTATAATGCATGTTGCAAAAGACCTAAGGAAGGCAACTATAATACCCAAAAGCTTGCCTATGTCTATCCAAACCATGCAGTTGGTCACTGTTAGAGTCACCAGACAATAATATCTGTAGATAATTATATTAAGGCTCGAATATCAGTTGAAGTGGCTCAACTTCTCCTAGACTTGTTTTCTGATGTATTTTTTTTTCCTGTAAGATATATATGTTACTGATCATTTAGTACTTCTCTGACCAGGTGGGTTCCTAGAATGCTTAGAGATAAGAAAAGGCAGAAAATCAGGTCTACAAAGTATGACTTTATGTGATCATTAATGGGATATTATTTTTTAAATATTTTTATTTCTATTAATTTATCCATGATCCAGGAAGCTGGAGGCAAGTAAGCTGTGGGGGAGGAGAAAGGCTGGTGAGCCGGAGGGGGGGGGGCAGTACTGGCAAGTCCAGGACAGGCATTGTCAGTTCCAGTGCTGACACGTAGGGGGTGCATGGGGGTCAGGTTCACTAGGTCAGGTTAACATTAACTCTCACTAGGGTTAACCTGACCTAAAATTGGTTCATGTAGGATGAGAACTGACTTTAGATCAGGTTCCCCATTTTCAGGCAACCTAAGCTTTATGAATGCTTGACACCCAGGCACTTAGATCTCCTTTACCTTGGTAACAGTGATCTAAATGTACTGCTTGTATGTACATGTGATATCTATTCTTTGCAGAAATTTGAACCTAGAAAGTTATCTTTGATAACGAAAAAGGAACACACATTTTTTTTTTCATTTTATAATAGTCAGTTTTCATTACTACTACCTGAAATGGTAGTCATCTCTTGAAAGGCTTCAATACTCCCATTTCCTGTAAATTTCTTGGCCCTGAAAGTCATTTGTCCTTGACTGGTTCTAGAAAAATGCAGATTAGGTTTTTAATTCAGGAAGTGGCTTACTTTGCTATTGCTGAGTGCACAAAATGAAAGTATTCCTACTGGATTGTATGTTCCCTAACAATAAGCATCATGATACTCACAGGCTATGGTTCAATTGGTCATCACGACAGGCCGCAGCACTGAAGGTTGTGGTATTGATTCTGCATCCCACCTTCTACATAAGCAAAACATTGGTTTATCCACCAGATTAACTAAACTTCCAGCAAACACCTCTCTACTGAAAGTCATGTAGATGCCAATTCAGAAAACCATATGTAGTCATCAAAAACATACTTAATTTCAATCATGTTTAATTCCTAATTCTTGATTTAGGTATAAATGAAAGTTCTTTGCTAAATCAAGGCCCTAAAGTGGTGTTGCTATTCATACTTTACAATGCATTCTTTGTTTCCACCATTTCAGTCCTTTTAGTGTCCTTTGAATATGTTCAAATACAGTAGCAGCCAAACCCTTACCTAAATTATCAGACTAAAAATTAGAGCTATACCAAAACACCAACTAAGTCTTTACACTGCAATCATCATAATGACTGCAGTGAGAAGTAGATATACTCAAGCCAAATTTAGCTAGCCAAAGTATCTGTAGAAGTCTAGCTGTGGCATTGGAAAACTCAGCACAGGTTACAAAACCCAGTTCAAGAGCAGGATTGTTCCCAGTACCCAAACTAAAGCTGGCTGAGTAATGTCAACTACATCACAGTCACATCTGTTACACTGGTATAGACAGACCGCAGGTTTATAAAACTTGCGTAACTTTTCTCCCTTAATTTTTACCTCAGACATATATATCTTCTCTATCATCTTTGATCCTGGACTGACAAATGCCTATTTCCTCCAAACATTCATGGTTGGATTAAGCGGTATGAGTGAATAAAGTGGCATAGGATTTTTTATTTCCTTTCCAAACCACACCAAAAGAAATCCTGCCCATATCCAAGTACTTGAGGAGGGTGTGACTCAGTTTCAAAGCAGCTCTATTGCTACAGATTTTCTAGGCACCTTTATTGGCATTTAAAATTGAATTTATCTTGGCTCTCCCTGCTTCCCTTTTTGTTTGCATGAAGAGTGATGAATTTCACTTGCATTAAATATAGCTTGCAGAAAATAAATGTTGTGTCCATCTAATAGAATTTTTGAGGACTGTGTACTTTTAATTCATAAGTACAAGTATTTGCACTGAAGATGGTATGTTTCATATGTGCTCCCCTTCCTGTATTGCTATATAGCAGGGGCAGGCAAATATTATAGACGGGTAATTATTACTTGGGGTCACCAGGTTTTGGCATGCTGCTGAGGACCTCATGGGTTGCTCCGTCCTTTGACAGGTGTCCTGCCCCCTAGTTATTATCTTGTGAATAGACGTCCTACCCCCTGAGCCCTAACCTTGTCCCCAGAAGTACTCCTTTCAGCAAGGTGTTTTGCCATCTTGGAACCAGAAAAATACCAAATTATATTTTTAAAAGCAAACGTCTACAGCATTCATTAATTTGATTTAAAAAAATATTTTGGTCCTGATCTGCATGCGTTTGTGTAGTAAACACAACGCAAAGGTTTGTGTAGTAAACACAATAACTTAAAATGAAGTCTTACTCTTGTATATCATGGGGGGTGCTCATAGGCTTGTGGGGGGCTGTGGGTGCGTGGGTATGTGGGGTGTGGGTAGGTATGGATTTTGTGAAGGGATGTGTGGGGAGAAGGGTGGCTGGGGTGTGTGGGGGGTGTGGGTGTGGGGGTCTGCATGTATGGTAGTGTGAGGGGGTGTGGGTGCATGTGTATGGTGGGGGTGTGCATGAGGGACTCACTCTATGAACACACACATACAAACTCTGCCCCTGCCTGCACACACATACACATTGCATTTACCTGCACACAAACACACATACTCTGTCCCTACCTGCGCATGTGCACACACACACACACATACCAGTTTGACCTCATGCTCCCCAGGATGCATCTGGGAGCCACGTGGTGCCGGGTGGGGGCATGAAGAGAGTAAAATGGTTGGGGGCTGGAGTGTTAGGTGGAAGAGAGTTCTGCTGAAGGCTCCCCCTGGGTCCTACTGCTCCTGTCTCCTGTCAGCTTTGACAGGCAGGAGCAAATAAATATTAATTTACTAATTTTTTTAGGAACCCTGTGAGCCAGATAGAATAGCCTGGTAGGCCAGATCCAGCCCACAGGTTGTATTTTTCCTGCTCCTGCTATATAACAATGCTACAGAATATGGGCTTAGCCACCCTTTTTTACAAGTTGTTGCAATTTAATATAAACACTGTGGTTTTCTTTGTGAATCACTGATCATGATGACTCTTAGCAAGAGTCAAGCCATCTTTTGAGAAGAAAGAAGTGCTTAGGACAGCACTTCTCAATGTTTTAGACTTGAGACCCCCCCCCCCC
>NW_017729032.1:169424825-169432234 GCF_001723915.1 Gavialis gangeticus
ATCACTGATCATGATGACTCTTAGCAAGAGTCAAGCCATCTTTTGAGAAGAAAGAAGTGCTTAGGACAGCACTTCTCAATGTTTTAGACTTGAGACACCCCCCCCCCCATAACTTTTACTAATTGAGAAGCATCCCATTTCAAAAACAAATTAACATATTATGCTATTTACTTCATTACAGAGGGATGAGGCAGTGGGGGCAGGGCTGCAGCTAGGCAGGGACAAGTCTGAGCTTAAACTTGTATCTTTACACCTGCTTATTTAGTCACACCTTATGACACCCTTTGAAAGCTCTCATGGCATGCAGGGTGCCTGTAATGGGCTCTGCCTCACAGGGTGGCTGCAGCATTCCCTTGGAGCCATCCTATGCCTGTTCTCTAACTCTGGCTCCCTCCTCCTTCTGGGCCTCCTCCTCTCTTGTCTGCCATGCCTTGATGTCAAAAGATAATACATTTGAGGAGACTGCCTTCAGATCCCCAGAGTCTGGCTTTTTCTGCTTTCCCCTACCCTGCTTATCATTAGGATGCCAGTCAGCTCATCCCTAATGGTAGCAGGGCTCTCTCTCTTTCTCCTGTCTGGGGTCCCCTAGTTCAGCCTCTCTTTCCCATTTGTCTAGGTCTGCTAGATTCTCCGGGCTTTGGCCCCTCTCCTTGAGCTTTAGCCCTAGCTGACCCCTGGATCCCCAAACTTGGAAGGGCTCTGTCTAAACCTTAGCCACTCACAACCTGTACTGTCTCTGGGGCACTTCCCCTCTGTGACCCCTTCTATCTCAGGTCACCCATTTGGGTATTGGCTCCTTGACCTCAGTTCAACCTCTGCCTGGAGATCCTCAGATTCTGCCACAGGCCCCTTTAGGTCCCTTGAGGACTCTTCCTCCTCCCAGTCCCAGACTAGCTACCTTTTGGAAAGCTTGCCTTCTAGGCTTTCTTCTCCTTTTATTTCCAGACTGGGCACCCTTTAGGGCACCTAACCCTCCAGTCCTCCCTGAGTTCACACCTGTTCTTAGCCCAGCTTACTGTACCTGACCCTTTGAAAGTCCTAGAACCCAGGGCACCCCAGGCTCCCTGCGAAGTGGCTTCTTCCTCCCTTACAACCACAATCCAGTCATCTGGTTTAACACCAACCCCAAACAATAACAGAAGCCAGCCATAGAACTTATCTTCTCATATGTAGCCCACCTGTAGAGCTGTTTCTATAGTTAGGGTCTAAGTCTTGGGCTACAGGCTCAGACTTATTTGCCCCTTGTTTCTGCCCCTTCCTATCATTTTACCTGGCTTGTTGTTGCTAAGGTCCAGGTGCTGTTCATCCCCTGTTTAGCAGCCAAGCATTCTGTTGCCTGAAATCTGTAGGCTGAGCCCTGAAAACCACTTGGAAGCAGATGTACATAGCACAGCTCCTACCTTGCAAGCTTTACTTGTTCCAAGTAAGAGGGGGAAGGGATCCCCTGTTACAGTGCCCCAACACCCTGGTCAAGAATCACTGGCTTAGGATGTTCAGGTGCATATCTTCTGGCAGGCAGTCTAAGTGCTATAAAATGTACATATTGGGAACGTCTACACATCACCCTATGCTGCCATAGCAACGCACTAAATGGCCATATGATGCACTAAGCGATGTAGTGATCACATGAATCTACACGAGTGGCAGTTATTTTGCCATAGTAGCAAGCTCTCCAGTTTTAGCAAAGTAATGGTTAAAACTAACCATGAGCTACATGCATGGCACAGTATGAGTGATTACTGCACCGTGCTTTGGAACCTCAATGCATCCATTGATACCTTTATCCATTACTTTCGATAACATCCAGATCCTGCATAGATTTTAAGCACCAAACTCCCACTGGAAGCAATCAACTCTTAGCTACCCTTAGCCTTTTCTACCTTTGAGGATCAGGGTCCAAGTGCCTAAAACACTTTTGGAAATGGATTTTAGTCTCATAAGTCCCTCAGATACTTCTTCAAATTTTACCCATATTAACAAATCAGGCTTGAAGGCAGGTTTCTGAATGAAAGAATTTTGATTTTTTTTTGGTTCTTTAGAATGCAAATATGATAACCTTTCTTTAGTCTCCAGCCTGCATGCTAACACAGCATTTTCTGCCTTACTTATTTTCTCCCAGGTGGTTCTTTAATTAACTTTTCCTCAAACTCTGTGAAAAATGAGTTCCATATTTGCTGAGACTATTCCTAACAGCATTTTGTCATATGTCTGCAAGTGAAGAAATATCTGTAAAGGCTTGCAAGGAATGAATGATAGCAGTTAGCAGATGGTGAGGTACATGATATCTTTGGTTTACAATACAGAATTTTAAAAAATCTATCTTACAAAGCTAATAATGGTTAAGTGTTTTATACATCACTTAGTACCAGTTACCTTCAGAGTCTTGTAAAATTCTTTATGCGTTATTTGTTCAGGCTCCTCCAAACCAAGGGTCAAATTGTGCTCAACATACATATTACTGGTTCACATTTACAGTTGTTTTCCTGTTTGTCATTATTACATCTTCTAGTTTCACTTGCATTCTAAGTAGTATCAAATGACTATAAAAATTACATTAAAGTGATTGGTTATTGTAAACAAAATATTTTGGACAGACTTTTCAGAAATCCAAAGCTACTCTTTTGTACATGGGATTATATTGCTGCAGTATATAGAAAATTGCTCCAATTTAATGAGCATTTTGGATCTTAGTATGTGAAAAAGAATTGTCTTTTTATCCTGTTTTTCATGTGCCGTTGCAGTAATTACATCTACAAACAAGGCACAGAATTGTACATATACTTTAATCCTCCCCTTGTTGAAATAAAGTTATTTATTTCTAGTGTATCCTTCCAAGTTGCAGCAAAAATAAAACCCCAGTTTTATCTGACTGCTTCTATCAACTAGTTCTATTATGAACAATGCCTCTCACGGCGATATTCAACATGCAATACTCATTCTATACTCTTTTCCCCCAAAGAATGTATTCACTTCTATTGGGTACCATCACCATGAAATAGAGAACCAATGTTTGGCAGTGGTTCTACCATGAGTCTCTGTGCCTCATCCTCTCTACTATCATTTATATCTGGTAGAAGAGATTTAAAAAAGCTTCCAAATCAGCATTATAGCCTTTTACAGTTACTTTGTGCAGATGTAAATGGTCAAGTTCAAGGCAGCACAAAATGAGGCCCAAAGTGATGCTTCTGTTTTTTTGTTTTTAATTTTAAATAGAACCACAGATTTTTAGCATAATAGAAAAGCAAATGAAAATCTTATGAGAGTAAAAAAATGAATATAAAATTACTTAATACTGGGATTTCTTTTTGTGCACTTTATTCAGAGCTTTACCATGGCCCATCCCTGTCCTCATTACATGGCCACATCCTCAGCTGGTGACAGCCAGCACAGCTCTATCAGTACAGATATATGATTTACAGAAATTAGTCTCTAGACCAGTATCCTGCAATCAAATCTATTCATTATTTGCCAGGAGTTATATTTGACAAACATAGGCAAACACACATCATTTTAACTTTCTCCAGTGTTGCCCTTGCTTTTCTATTGGGACATGATGTGTATTTGAACTTCCAAGACTCATATTACACTGATAACATAGGAGGGAGCCCGAGTTTTAATTGTTGGTTAGATTTACTTTAATTAAATACTGGAAAATCTTGGAGAATGGATATAGGCTATGTGGATCTTTAGTCTGATCCAGTATCGCAATTCTTGGGTTTCCAGATCTTTTCTGCTTGTACATGTCACCAGGGTAGCAGGAGTTGTTATCAAATAAAATAGTCCACAAAATATAGTTCAAACTATAATTTGACCAATCTGACTAATGGTCAGCTAAAAGTTGTTGCAAATATTTCTCAAAGCTTTTTATAAAGCATCAACATAAAAGGTTACATTCTTATGGAGAATGAATTCACAAGGAAAAAATAAAGATACACGATTCCACCCACTACTGGAAGCAGATCAAGTAACAAACACCTGGTTATGACAACTAAAAATAATGTCTCTTGTGATTTCTTTTTTTACAACAGAAAAAACATTGGAGTCTGGCTCCAGCATACACTGACACCAGCCAATCTGGCTATTAGCACAACTTTTAAAGTGGAATCATGAGTCTCTTGTGTTTCCTACTTTTCCAGCCATAAAAGGTAACGCTTGGCTCATGATCATTTTATACACTATATTTAAATATTGTAGCTTGCCTTCTCTATAGGGAAATCACCCTTCAAGATGGCCAGGCTAATCATTGCTCATTTTAAATCATAGGAAGCGGGGAGCGGAAGAGGGAAGCCAGAGAAGAAAAATGGCTGATGTATTGTCAGTGATATTTCCCAGCTTGGTAACTTATTTCCCTCAGAGAGCTCTGTAAGCTTTCTAGCAGCTTAAAGATGATGATGCCCAGTCCTCTGAGCTCTCATTTCCAAATAATCTGAGCCAAAGCTTTTTGAAGAAGCTTTTTCTATGCCTTTTTTTCTAACTTTTTTTGCTTGCCAGGTGTTTCATTCTCTGACTCATAAAAGTCTCCCACATGCCAACACATGATGCCATTCCAGTTCTCTCATTAACTAATGTGGTTAAAATAGAAAACATCTAACTCATTTTCCCCCTTTTTGGCAGACAGGACTAAGATTGTACCAAGGGGATCAAATCCAGCCTGCTTTTGGAATAATAAAAAACAAATACAACTGAATGGTGCTATACGTAAACAGAAGGAGAATTTTGCATTCAGTTGCTGTTACTCACATCCATTCCATGTTCTACAGCAACTTTTCTTCCAACTCCTGAATTGCTTAGTGGCCTTGATGAAAAAAATGACTTTAAAAAAATCAGAAAAAGGCTTTCTCTAATAGGAGCAAGAGTTGTAGCATTGGCATCCCCTTCAATGAACAAGAACTAAAAAGCCATAACTTGACACAACCATTCCCCCATAGAGAAAAAAAATTACTAAACCTTACAAAAAATATTAAGAAATCAAACTTTCTTGTCTTTTCACTGTTTTCACCCTATAAAGTGAGAAGAGCAATTCTATGAAGTCCCCTAAAGACTATGATAATATTATTGATTTGTGTGACATGCACCCGGGCATGACAAGCATTATAATAGATAAGATGATATCAGAGTACTGGCACCACTTAGATGGGGCTCCCTGACCTCTTGAACTAGAAGGTAACTCTCAAAAGAAGACTGGGCTTCAGTCACCAGGGAGTGGTGGGACCTCTGACTCCATAAAGTCAGACTCCGCAACAAATTCACTGTTCTCTTGACCTCATGACCTTGCATTCTTAGTTACACAGTAAACAAGCTACAACAGAAGGGATTATTATATAACCAGGTGGTTACCATGCTCTCTTAGAAAGTGAGAGATGAGGATTTGAACTTCCTCATGCTAAGAAAGATCTCCCACTTCATGTGTCTTACACCACGCCAATGATGGAAAAAGTTGCCAGCATTGCCAGAAGCCATATTTTTGAGTGAAAGTGGGACTCGTTGCTATGCTTTGTGTTCAACTCATTGGTGTTGATGTGTGTTAAGAGTGATTTCTGTATGCATGTCAGATTCAGCTCTTCCAATGACTTGAGCTGGGTCATCAAACCACCTTCTACTTGGAACGTTGTGAAGATTAGCAGGAAGCTACTCTGAGTATTCAGAGTAGGATCCTTCCGTGCTTGCCTGGAAACCAAAGCATAAGGAATAAGAGAATTTTGCAGCTCAAACTACAGGTGCCAAATGAGTTTTATGGATGTTGGAGTTGGGATATTGGTGTTTTCTTGTAGCAACTTGGGTGGGTAAATTCCACCAAAGTTCTATTTAAATGCAATGGCTTGAAGTTGCAGCAAAGTAAATTTAGATTGGATATCAGGAAAGACTTCTTCACTGTTAGAACAGTGAGGCAGTGAAGTAGATGACCCAGGGCAGTTGTAAACACTTCATCACTGGAGGTGTTCAAGAAGTTGGGTAGCTATTGCTCAGAGATGATCTAGGTATGGGTATGCTTTTGTACTACTATGGGTATTTTCCATGCTTCTGAGCTTTGCTGGTTGCCACATGGGCCTCAGAGGCTCCCCCTCTGCCCCCACTTTTCTGTTACATCTCCATTTAAAAAAAAAAAAACCTTCCTAAGAGGCCTTGGTTATTGGGTGTTGCCAAGGATGGGGAATCTGACTGAGGTGTAGCAATGCTTCTTCTGGAACTTAAAGCCAGAGGCTCCTGGCTAAAGGGGCTTGTCCCCCTGCTCAGGGTCAGACTAATCAGCGTATTTGGGGCCAGGAAGGAATTCTACCCCATGGGCAGATTGGTATGGATTGTAGTGGTTTTGCCTTCCTGTGTAGTGCAGGGTGTGGCTCTCTACCTGGGATTTCTTGAAAGTATATTAACAACCTTCTACAGAAGCAGGATGTCGGTCCCTTTGCTTTACCTGCAGCAGGTTATGGTGTTATGTCTTGTGTTGTATAAGGGTTGACAGTAGTTTTACTAAGAGATTAGTTTATGGATTTGTATAGCATTGTACGGATAAGTATGATCCTGCCTCAGACAGTGGGTTGGACTAGCTAACCTATGAAAGTCCCTTCCAGCCCTACTTGTCTATGATTTCTCTGAATATGAATCTGGCTCCACATGCTATTCCACACTGATGTGGACATGCCACTACTGCATTTCCAGAGGGAAATTTCTGCACACATTTCTAAGAGACTGGTATTTGGCCATGTCTATATCATTTTGCTGTCACACCTTGAATGTAGCCTAGAACAAAGCCATAGCCACACACTACCATTTCAGTCCCATCCAAGGCCACAGGTAAAATAACATAAGTATCCAAAAGGGAACCTGAGACCAAGTTAAAAACTGTAATGACTCCCAGTAGTTACCACCCCCCTCCTCAGGCAACGCCCCCCCCCATAATGCAGAACACGGGATCATGGGATCTCAACCCAGAATGCTGTGCTCTTATCCTAAAAAGGCATGGCCTTGTGTAGACACAATGGACCAGATTCTATTCACCTTATTAGGCATGACAGTAGACATCAATGACTAAATGTGATCCTAAAATCATAGAATCATAGAATCAATGAGTCGGAAGGGACCTAGACAGATCATCTAGTTCGACCCCCTGCCATGGGCAGGAAGGAGCACTGGGGGTGGCAGGGGTCATAAGACCCCAGCCAGGTGCCTATCCAGTCTCCTCTTGAAGATTTCCAGGGAAAGTGAGAGCACCACCTCTCTGGGAAGCCTATTCCAGGCTCTGGCCACCCTTACAGTGAAGTAGTTCTTCCTAATATCTAACCTAAACCTATCCTCCCTCAGCTTGTGGCCATTGTTCCTGGTGACTCCAAGGGGGGCCCTGGTGAACAGACTTTCCCTGAGTCCCTGTTGGTGGCCCCTGATAAGGTTGTAGGCAGCCACAAGATCCCCCC
>NW_017729032.1:169437234-169438291 GCF_001723915.1 Gavialis gangeticus
TGTGTCGAAGGCCTTCTGGAAGTCCAAGAAGATGACATTGACTTCCTCCTTCCCATCTAAGCTCTTTGTTACCTGGTCATAGAAAGAGACCAGGTTAGTCAGGCAGGATTGGCCTGGCATGAATCCATGTTGATTACCCCTCAACATCACTTCCCCTGCAGGGCTCTCACAAATGTGGCCCTTGATAATTTTTTCAAAGACTTTCCCCAGGATAGAAGTGAGGCTGACTGGCCTGTAGTTGCCAGGCTCTTCCTTCCTCCCCTTCTTGAAAATAGGGACCACATTGGCCCTTTTCCAGTCCTCAGGGACTTGGCCTGAGCACCACAAGTCCTCGAACAGCCATGCCAATGGCTCCGCAATGACACCAGCCAATTCCCTCAGCACTCGCGGAAGAAGGTCATCCGTGCCCGCCGACTAGGACACATCTAAGCCCTCCAGGTAATCCTTGACTAGGTCTGAATTTACAGTCGGGGGACTCGCATCCTTCCCAGGCCTCTCTATGCCTGGGAAGGATGGGACCCAAGAGCATCCCATTGTCAGCGGACAGGAACACGGAGGCAAAGAACTTGTTGAAGAGTTCTGCCTTCTCTTGCGCATCCATCACCAACTGCCCTGCCCTGCCTCGTAGGGGTCCAGTGTTACCCCGAGACTTCTTCTTGCTACCTATATACTTCAAGAAGGACTTTTTGTTATCCTTAATCCCAGAAACTAATCTAAGCTCTAGTGCTGCTTTCGCCTTCCTCACCAAATCCCTACAAGCTAGGGTCAGGGAGGTGTACTCCTCCTTTGTCCCTGTTCCCTGCTTCCACTGCCAGTACGCTCTTTTCTTTGCCCTCAGGCTAGCCTGGATATCCACACTCAGCCATGAAGCTTTCTTGGGCCCTTTTACCGCCTTCCTGCACAGAGGAATTGCATTCTGCTGTGCCCCGAGGATAGCCTTCTTGAGGAAGGACCACCTTTCCTGGACCCCCATACTAGCTACCTCCTGGGCTCCAAGTGCCTTCCTGACTACTGCCCTGAGCACATCGAAGTTGGCTTTCCTAAAGTCAAGCATTTG
>NW_017729032.1:169439613-169447596 GCF_001723915.1 Gavialis gangeticus
AAGTACCTGTCAATCTTGTCCTCCATGGCCCTGACCCCCCCACAGCCTGCTCCCCTCTGCCTGGAGCTCTCTCACCTGCCCCTCCAGCATCGCAATCCTGGCACAGGTGGGACAGGTGAGAGAAGCCCCTGCCCCCATGTCCCCCCCAGCCCCAGGGAACAAGCCAGGCAGCCCCCACAGGCAGGTGGCCCCGCCTCCATGGAAGCCTTACTGGTCCCCGGGCCAGGAGACAGCCGTGGGGCAGGAGCCCTGGCTGCACTCGGCGTGACAACTCCCATGCTCTCACCCCCACTCACTTACCTGGAAACGACTGCTGGTGCTGCTGCTGCTGCTGCCGCCGTTGGCTCTTTTGCTGCCTGCGGCCTCTCGCTTGCCTCCCTGCACGAACCCCAGTGCAAACTCTGGTGCGCCCCTAAAGAGCACACCTGTTTGCGATCCCTGTTCGCACAGCTCCCACCCGGCATGGCTAAATGGGGTCAGGCGGGAAAAGTGTCCTCTGCCCAATCACCTGCACCTGGTCCCACTCGCTCCCTTCCCTGGCTTACCTCCTTGTTGCCACAGCTGTCCCTCAGTTGTGGATCGGTGCTGCTGCTGTTGCTCAAGCTGCTGCTGCTGCTGCCGCCACCGCCTCAAGGGTCAGGGGACACCGGAGGCACATGCGCTCCCTCCAGCGTCTTCAGCACAACTCCTATTCCATCCTGCTTAATTTCCTGAAAAATTGTTAATGCAAAAGGGAGTGAGGTGTCATTTTTCCTTGCTTTTTTTTGTGACTCAGTCTTAAGGACAAGATGCATTTACAGGAGTGGATGCATTAATAGATTTTCACAGATGTGGACAGGATGGAATAGAGTCACACTTAGCCACCTAAGTCCACCTAGATGAACCAGCACCTGGCCCTATGATTCAAAAGAAAAGTAGGTTAAAACAATCTAACAAAATGGTATGGGTTCACTACTTTTAGGATAGTTACATCTGTTTCATTAAAGTGGAAAATAAATTTAAAATGAAGACAAGACCTTAGCTGTAAGTCCTATTCCATTTTATTTTCCTAAGTGGTTGCAGGTGCAAATGTTGTGAGCTAAGTGAGCATGCTCTGGGTATATAGCTATATAGCCAAATGAGATATCCCAGTTATGCTTGTAAGGCTGGGTAAAGTCCTAAATTGTAACCACTTGTATAATACCTAACTTGCAGCCTGGTGGGTAGGGCACTTTTTTGGCAGGAAGTAAAAACCTTTCTAAGTAAGAGGTCTGGGAATCTGGATCCCCTGCTTTATAGGCAAGCCACCTAGCCACTGAACTATTGAGTAAAAACATGGGAAATAGACAAGCTAGAATGTCAAACTGTGTTCAAGTGTCCCAAAGTGCAGTCATTCAGCTTCATTGATGTCATTTATGTACATAAAGTGAAATAGCACATAGCCCTTAGTCTTTTTTGTGAGTCTTTTCAGTTCTGCTTTTGGAGAAGTACATAACAGCAGTACTACCCTGGTGTGTCTAATTCTGAGAGACCATATTCCATGACAGCTAAAGTATCTAAAAAAGCCCCCAGCAATTGGCCAAAGGAATAGACAACTCACGGACAAACCAGCAATACAAGGTTTAATTGTAGCAGATGAAATAACATTTCTAGAAACTGTTCCTTAAAGCACAGTCTTTCTATTCTCCATTAAGTCTCTATACCATATTAAAGTAAATGTATTTAAGAGGTGTGTGGCCTCACAAAACACAGAAATTAAAATAATGGTTAAAATGCTACCTTATTTACACAGAGTCCCTGGGCATAAAAAAACAAACAAACAAACGGTGCAGGAAGACTCAATAATAATTGTACATCTGCAATGTGCTATGTCCTCTAGTAGTAAATACCAATCTCTGGGACTTTAGTTGCATCAAACAAAGAATGATAGTTTCCTTCTGTACCTGAAGAAGCAAAAGCCTAGATATCTTTAGTTTAGGCTTTCCTTGTGGGGTTTTTCACCAGATTCCTATGCTATTTTATGCTTAATCATAGAAAAGTATTAGATAAACACCATTAATTTTTTCCTGGGTTTTTAAAAGGGCTAAAATACAGAGCTCAATATTCATCCAAACCACACAACTGCTTGGATAAATACTACTTAATCCCTCTATAATGATGCCCCTGCTTTTTGGTTTATTATTACCAAAGAAATGAAGGATCAGATCTTGTGCATGTTACCAGGTTCTGGCAGCAGAACTATGCTGTCTGGGATGTGAATAGATCACACCTTATTGTCAAAATAGCAATGCTGGTAAAATCCCTGATACAAACACAACTCTGATGGCAGAAGGCCTCTACTAGTAAAGTATCCTCATGTTGGGGAAACTGGTGTAGCTCCAGTACTAGCAAAAAGTCTTCTGCTGGCAGAATTGTATCTATATCTGGGGACCTGACTGATAATATAATTCAAGTGGGAGCATCCCATTGTGTAGACCAGGTGCTGCCAGTACACAGGGCAGTGTACTGGCACCAGCAGTCACATCAGGCTGACAGCAGTGGTAATGGCTACTATTTTTGCCATGCTCCTCCCAAGTCAGTGCCCAGGGCTTAGTCCCCACTTGTGGCCCTTTAGTTATACTAGTGGTATAGATTAAGAGTCAATCTACACATCACCCTATGGTGACAAAGTGATACACTATGTTGCTGTATGGTGTACTACGGTGATGTAGCGATCACGTGTGTCTACATGTGATCGCCAGCTATGTTGCCATAGTGGTGCACTTTTCCAGTATAGTGCACTACTATTCCTGGCCCTTTCCCTCTACACCTTGTAATGGGTGCTAACAGATGTAAATACAATTTGAGCTACAAAGTCTATCTTGACAACACACAGCTATAACTCTTATAAGGACCTGTGTCCTTTCATCAAGCTTTAAATCTCTACCTGCCATCTCCTGGCTGTCCATAAGTTTAAGTCTAGCCAAAAAAGGTATGAAAATGCCAAAATAGTATTTAATATTTCCCCCCCAAACACTGTCCTAACCTACTGTCTCACTTGCTGCTGGCAAAACCATCATCTTCCCCGTCACTCAGACCCATAACCTGGGCCTGTAACATTTCCAAACCCTTATACCAGGGAATCGAACAAATTCTGAAACTGCATTTGAATGACGTCTCCAAAATATGGCCTTTCTTCTCCCTATATATAAATGAATCTCTTATCTCTTTTTTCACAAAACTGCAGCAACCTTCTCCTCTCCAGCCATTAGAAATCCCATTTTCCCCTATTGAGTCTTGTCAATTCCTGTGGTTTCCTTGCAGTTTTCACAGTCATTCACTAGAGGCAGAATCATTGTGAGATGAGAAGCTCTATTGCTTTCATGAATTTCAGCTCTCCCTGAGGGACCACCACTCAGATGAGTGCCTGCCCCATTGCCTCAAGGGCATAGGCGATGCGTAGGGAGGACATGGGGTGAGGGAGGGCGGGTATGTGCCCCACCCCTGAGATTGGCTTCCACCAAAGCCACTGCTAGATTCTGTGGGTGGTTGCTGCTTGACACCCACCACTGCCTCCAGCGTCTGTGGGTGCTCTCTGCTCACCACGTGCCAACATTGAAGCCGGCATCTGTAGGCAGTCCCCGCTCACTGCCATGGTTCCCATCAATCTCAGGAGGCACCAGTCATTCATGCTCAGGAAGTTCAATTATCATCTGTGATGGAGAAAGTTAACATTGTGTACCCTTTCAGTTACCATGTACTCCAAATGGAGTCAGCTAATCTACCATGTACTGTATCATTACTAGGTACCCACCAACTGCTGCTGTTCTCAGACCAGTTTTAGGACCACTGCCCCTTGCATAAAATATGAAGGTGTAGCATGAACTGTAATATCTAGACTTTCAGATTGGTATGTCATGTAGTGGTCTGGGGGCTAAATAAGTCACCTCTCTTTCTGATATCAGCTCCCTTCTACCTCTTATGGGATCACTGATACAGACTGCATCTTATGGTCCCTGTTGGCTTCTGGCATCTGAATGGGACAGGTCAATGGTACAAAATCTTAGACTAATATTTTTCTCTTTCACTGGAAACCTATTAACTTTGTTGAGCCTTTCACCATGGCATAAAACCATCAGAATTTGGTTCTGGCTCAACATTAAAAGAATTAATTTTGCTTTTAAATGAATAAGAACAGGCATCCTACAGTTTTATGAAAAACCTCTTAATTATCCCATCTGTAGTAAAACATCATTTATCAGCTGATTCATGAAGACTAATCTTCTTTAGCAGCCTGCTACATCCTCACTGATTTAAAATACTGCTCTGTGCCCCACTCTAGCCCATCTGTTCAGGGATATATATATGCGCCACATTGCTTTCCTTCTTTTGAGTGAAATGTCAAATGCTTTTTTTGTGTGATCATATTTCTGCCTTTCTTGTCCATCTATAGTTTTGGGAAGGAGAATTTTAAATTAAAAAATAAAGGGTGGCTGTCTCTATATGCAGCTGTAAAGAAAGCAGGGAAAAGGAAGATATTCAGACCACTTCTGAGGACAAGCCATTACCTTAAATAAGGCTTCTGTAATGCCAATGCACTGTGACTCATGCAATTTAGATCTACAATTAATACACTGTTTGAAAATGTACCCACTGCTGAAATGACTCCCAAATAGGGAGGCAGAATAGTGAGTACTTGATAGGACAAGACATGAGATGAATTACTGAAATGTGTGATAAAGAGTTCTCAGCCTCTACAATTTGCCTGTCAAAACTGAAGCTTTTAATCAATTTAATCAGTGTAACGATATATTAGCTCAGCAGCCTGCTATCTCAGCATGTAATTTTAACTATAAAGAAAATTCCACAAACATTATAAAACCCAAAGTGCTCTTTAAAAACGTCTCTTAAATATAAACAAGGTTTTTAATAGCCTGTGTCAGCATAACTAGGACAATAGAAATGTAATGAAGAAGCTCTTTTTCCCAAAAGGATTCTACAACACTTGCTAGAGAACCCAGTTACACTGCATATTCTTCTGTGATGGTGATGTTTAACCTTGATTTATTTTCTTCTCTCCAGGATCTCACTAATTTTCATGTATCATGGAACTACTTTAATCTTCATTAGCTCTCCTAGGGTGCTGAAATCATCCATTCCTATTCTAGCAATATACAGGTGTAAGCAATAAAATACAAAGAATGCTATAAGACAATACAAAAGGATGGAAAAGAATCTAAGTCTCAAACCACAATATTAATGTAGGAAAGTATTGTTGTGAATTGTCAACTACACAGAAAGAAAGTGAAATAATCATTTTAGCCTTCTTTTACTTTATTATATTTTTTTAAAAGAAAAATTATCTTTAATGTTTTCCATGTTTTCAGCTTCACAATGATTCACTGTAAAAATCATCCCCCTAGGTTTCCCACATGCATACAACAAAAACATCATAACTGAAAAAACATAAATACTTTTTAAATTTCTGCCACAAAGTTACAAAACTGTTTCCACACTCAACTCAGTGGAGATTTAAGCTATCTGTGCATTACCCATATTTGAATGAGTGCCCAATTTAAAAAATGAGCAAGTACAATCAGACATGCTAAATTTCTATTTGTAATGCCCAGTAGTCAATGTTGAAGTTAGAACATTCTGTAGTCTGTGAAACTGCATGTCAGGCTGATATCTCTGAACATTTATATATGTAGGGGAGTGGCCTATTTTCTACTTCTTCATTCTTAATATATCTGGATGAAAAATGTTGATCTATGCAGTGCTGGAAGCACATGACCTTACCTCCTGCACTAATCTGCCTTGCTATGATTTGTACTAGCAAATTGCCCATTAAGAATGGGAAGGAATGGAGCACCGCCACCCACCACCCCATGCCCCCACTGCCTTTCAGGAGTGGGGGGCAGGAAACTTGCCCTGCCGTCCCCTCCGTCCCCTTCTGCCAGCACTCTGCGCTGCCACCACCTCCAAGAAGCAGGCCCATGGGGGGTTGGGACGAGGCCAGCAGTGCTAACCTTGCCCCCCTGCTCTGTCTCCACCATCATGGCGGCACTGCACCATCCCTGCCACCCTCTCCATCCCCCTCTGCCACCATCCTGTGCTGCTGCCTCCAAGCTGGAAAAATTCCAAGAGTTACCTCTCCCACCTCCTCACCCCCATGACTGGCCATCTGTCTGTCTGTCTGTGTGGAGCACTCCGATTGCCTGTTTTAGTAAGCATTGTGATTGGCTGCCAAGACAGAGTGCTCCAGGAGTGGTACAGTCAGACAGACAGTCATGCAGACAGATAAACTAAGCCCTTTATATAGCGAGAGAATTGCCAAGCTTGTTCAGAGGCTATGAGCTGTAACTGAATCTTGTGTAGGATAAATGGTACTGGGAAGATGTTCAGCATGTAGCTTAACCTGTTCAAGAACCAGGAACAATTTGGCTCATAGGGATGGAGTGGAATGCTGTATCTTTGCACTGTAGAGTGAGAAAACTAATTCTTAGTCTTTAGAAAAGCCAGCACCTACTCCAACAGCTGCACTAGCACATTTGCACCTTAAAAGTCTATCCAACTGGAAAAGCAGACATGAGTTTTACATAAGCCTAAGACCATGGGTGGTATGTACCCTAGAACTGTTCTATAGAACGAACATTAAGGAATTCATGTCAACAGATAGGACCCAGTTTTCTGGTTTTTTGCACTTTGTGTTTTGCTCCCCACGTGTGTCCAAAAAAAGTCCAAAAATGTACCAAATCAGAACATTAGAGCCACTTTGAATAGGTATAACTGATGACACAAGGTGTAAACCAGTAGAGAAAATTAAATTGTCCATGCCTGAATCACAATAAATAGGCTCAGTAAAAAATATGAAGTGTAAGAAGGCAAGATACAGAGAGCCATATTAAATAAAGGACATACACTCAATGAATGGCCCAGTTTGGACTGGACAAGAATCACATAAAGATTGTTCAATAGGTCAAGGACAGTGAAACCTTGGCATATCAACTATGTAATATTAGTTGTGCAAACTCATAAGCTGCCAGAGCTAAGTGCAACTCCAGGGTCTAGGTTTGCAAAATACATTATTCTATATTCAGGCAGCTTGCAATAAACCATTCCTCTCTCTTGATTGTTGCTTGTCTAGGACTTTCAAATATAGATTACCTTAGACTAGATGAGGATTTTTTTTTTTAATCATTCATGAACATCGTTCAAATGAAGATCAGGAATATGTTTCAACACTACCTGTGACTATTGTGTGCCTTTTCTGTGATCATCATTGTGTATAACAAAATCATAGAAAATTAGGAGGTCATCTAATCCAACTACCTACATAAAGCAGGACCATCCCCAATTAGATCATCCCAGCCAAGGCTTTGTCTAGCTGGGTCTTAAAAACCTCCAGAGATGGAGATTCTACAACCTCTCTGGGTAACCTATTCCAGTCCTTTATTAACCTCTTCATGAGAAAGGTTTTTTGTAATGTCTAATCTAAACTTTCCATGTTGCAACTTGAGACCATTGCTCAAGTCGGTGTTGATTGCAAAAACATTAGCACAATGCAAAAATCTCACAAATACTGATGCAAACATAGGTCTTCAGTGAGGTATCATGATAACACTGTGCAGTCATCATGAGAGATCTTTGATTTTTCTTCTCTTTAAAGAAGCATCTGTTCTTTCTTGAGGGAGTAGAAACAGACTAAACTATTTTCATATAAAATCTCTCAACCTATTGAATAATGAAGAAATGCTTAGACATCAAAACCTGTGGATACTTTGCAAACATAAATAAAGTTAAATTAACTGAATATATCATAAATTACACACACTTTGAACAACTCCACTTATGTTCTAGATCCTAGGACTTTGCAATTTAAAATAAATGATGCTAACTGCCATTTTTGCATGACTTAAATGAAAAAGTCCAGTTCATCACCCCACCAAGGGAGATGCCTTGTTGGACTTGGTGCTGGCCATGGATGACAACCTGGTGAGGGGGCTGTGGGTGCTCAACCACCTG
>NW_017729032.1:169450074-169471399 GCF_001723915.1 Gavialis gangeticus
CCAAGTCTCCGTAATCCCCACAATGTCCGGGCTGGTGTCCTCTTATATAAATGTTATATTAACTGAATTTATCATAGATGGGGTGTTAGCTCAGTTCAAATAGGTCATACAGTGTTGTAAATATACCTGCTAGGAAATTCTGAACTGTAACTTTTGTAAAATAGACTTTCTATATTTATCAAAAGCTAAATATTTTGGACAGTTATTCAATTTGTTATAATCAAAAACTATAAGTTGACTTCTAAAGAGATGAAAGAATTCCACTTTTAAGATATGTGTTTTAAACAGGTGTTATCACCAGAGATCCTGGTTTTCTCTGATAAAACAATTCCCCTAATTTTCAGATTAAAAAAAGTAACCCAACATCTAAATTTTTAGTGATTAAAATGAAACAACACTGATATAGAGATATAGAGATATATCTCTTAGTGGTGTTTCATTTTAATTATGGAAAAGTGTGGATTTGGGTTACATTTACTGATTCAAAAATTGTTTTTTTTTAAATCAGAGAAAACCAGGATCCCCAGTTATAACAAAAAAGTATAGCTCTGTGCTCCATACTATTAGAAGGTATGGATGATCTGAATCCCAAATAATATTTCATAACATACATACTGAAGATCTTTTTTTTTAGTTTTTCAAATGCTATGATAGATACAGTATGCTATACAATGCAAAATTACATATTAGCATAAAGAACCTGAAGTTTTGTTTTGAGTTTTTGAAAACGCTACACGTTTTTTGTAGTACAATTATAAAGATTATAGATGGAGATGAAAGAATTAAAGAGAACGTCTAGTTGCATGTATCCTCATTTCCAAGCTTGATTATTCCTTGTCAAATATTAGTGTCAAATATATTCCTGGTCAATTATTCCTTGATTATTCCTTGTTTTGCTACTGAGTTTGAAAACCAATATTTTACATACATTTATTACTCTTGAGGTTAATTCCTGATCTTGAAAGATTTCAGATTGAAGTCTAATCATGTATCAGGAGCAGGAAAAGCAGCTAGATCATGTAATTCTGCTTTCTACTACCTTGTCAACATGGCCCATTCTCAATATACAGCTACAGGCAACTTGACTTTGATCTCCAACATATAACACATTGTTAAGTCATTAAATAATAACTACTCTTGGTTTTCCACACCCAGTCTACAATCATGTAGCTTACTTTAAGCCATGTGATTGTGGGCTGTGAGAAGCATGTACAGGTATTTACCAATGCTGGGTAATGGTATAAGTAACTTGGAGTAGGGGGAGGGGTGGGCAGGATCAGGGGTAGTGGGTCCACAGGAGTACTAGTGGGTCTAGGGCGGGTTTGGCAGAATCAAGGAGTGAGTGGGTCTCCGGTGGGGGGAGGGGGGGGAGGAAACAGAGGAATAGAAATAGCCCAGTCAGGGTGAGGCAGGTAGGAAAAATGCAGCCCCAAGGCTAGGATGAGCAGCTGGGCTTTCACAGCCCTGGGGAAGTGCTCCAACTGTGTACAGATGTTTGGTAGATGGGGCTAACCTGTTCCTGATCGAACTTAGTTCACCTCCTGAAGTGAGCTAACTTAGATCCAGACCACCATTTTTGGCCCAATTTAAATCCCCTTAATGTCTGCACAAATGGGCATTTAAAACTACCTAACCCTAGTGAAGTAGATCTAAATATAACATCTTTACATGCCCTCAGTCACTTCCAAATTAGCTCAAATTCAAAACAGTGAATTAAGATTTTTCCACGGACTTCAATGAGCTTTGGATCAGATCCTTTATGGTTCTTATGTTACCATTCTCCTGGATCCTCAAACAGCATGACTTTATGCTGTAATGCTGCTTTAGGCTGTGTTGTTCCCTTCCTGCACTGCTTGTCAATGCTGTTGGCTCAAACAGAATGAAATGATTCATTTTTTGGACTAGCTAAGTCAAGAAATGTTTCTTTCTGGATAATTCTTTATCTGTTGATTAATTCAAATTAATCAACTTGCTTTTGAATTATGGGTGTCTTGCCTTAAGAAAATCGGTAGCCATTCAGTCATATGCTATATCTGTTATCGCCTTAACAGAAAAAAATGCTGAAATGTATTTTGCCACACCTTATATTTACTTTCTTTAATTCATCATTGCAGAATTATTAAAGAATGTGATGAAAGTTCTTGCAGATCAGAAACATTCTAAATATTAGGATGAGCTCATTAGCTTTCTTTCAAAGCCCAAGATGTAATACTGTTATGGGATTTATTTCAACTGCTAATCAATTTTCTTTTCAGACTCAGCATGTGGCTGAATGTATTCCAAAAGTCTTCTTTCGTCTCTTTTCTGGGGGAAAGGGAAGGAGAAAGTACAAAAAACCAAAATGAAAGTCAGATAATTAATGTACAAATGTACTGGACAGTAAGGGCAGAATCCTGTTTCACTTTATGTACCTGAGTGACATGTACACAATTGGATAATTGCACTTTTTGGCATTTATGAATAGTTTGACCTGTGACCTAATGATTATGGCACTTTGCTCAGAAGCAAGAGATGCAGCTTTAAACTTCCTGTGGGTGCATGTGAAGGTGCAGGGGTGCTGGAACCTGGATCACCCACTTCCTGGGAGATGGGCTATTAGCTTAAAATATGGGTCAGCTATCTAAGTCCTGATAATTGTGCATGTTTGCCCTCCTATAATCTCATGGCTTACTGAATATAGCCATACTGAGCATGCTGGGTCAAAAACTAGTTATGTGACTCTGGGTGCATCTACATGAGACACATTACTGCACAGCAGATTAATTTGCTGTGCAGTAATTCACTACTGTCTACTCATGCATGGCAATTAGGGTGCAGTACACTAATTTACTTCACTGCCAGATAGTCCCATCAGATACAAGTGGTATCCGGCAGTACAGTAAATTTGTGCGCTTAAACACACATGTAGATGGTGACATTGGGATTAGTTTACTCTTGCTCAAATTTAGCCAGAGTTTATTCAGCCACATTAGTTGCATGTGTAGATGCACCCTATGTGTGAATTAAGCATGTTTAAGTGCAGTGATTTACTGTGCTGCCAGATACCTCTTGTATCTAATGGGACTATCCAGCACTGCAGTAAACTAGACTACTGCATCCTAATTGCTGTACACTTGTAGATGGTGATCCTGTACTGGCAGCAAATTAGTCTGCTGCTCAGTAAAGTATCTCATGTAATCATGCCCATTTAGACCCATTAAGTGAAACAGAGCTTAGAGTAACTCTCTAGAAATGCCTAGTACATGCAAATATGATGTGAATAAAATGCATCAAAATGTCAGAAATATTATTGTGCACAAGGAGACAAATACTGAATTAACCATTCATATAATATTCTTTTAAAAGACTCAGGTCGTCAGGTCTTCTCAGCCACTTAATAATCCCCTTTAAATTTGATTAATTACTAATGTTTTATCCTAACATATGTAAACTATGAGGCTGGATCATTAAATACTATAGAAGGCAAAACAAGGAAGGGAAACAATTCTCTTTCTGTTTCAAGCAAGTTTACTAGAGCACCTTTTTTCTTTCCTGTGGTCAACTGATGTTCCTTCAACCTCTTAAAATTTTACAGTGAGACCCCTGTGAACAGTGCATCTAACATTTTCCTGCTACACTGTTCAGTCTTGGGGAATGTGTCTCATCAGTGGAATTGTGGGTCATCCCACTTCTGAAGCTTTGAAATTACTTACACCAAGCTTCATCTAGCTTTGTCTGATTTGAGCAGCAAAGCACCATATCCACTGTAAAACAAGTTTTCAGCACATTTAATTTATAACTGTACCAAGACTTTGTTTTCTCAAATCATTTTTTTTATAGTCTGTCAAAGTAAATTCTTGGTAAGCAACTTTGATGAACATACCAGCTCTGTATTTCTTAAAGTAATGAGCAAAAACTGAAGGTTTTCTGGCAGGGAAAAAAAAAGTACAGGTCTAGACTTTACTGAATATTTTTGCTATCAAAATTGCAAATTATTGATTGAAAAATGTCACAAGCCAAAATTCTGCCTCAAAATATTCTGCAATGTAAAGAACATTTCTGATTTTGATATAGATATGTTAATTCAGTTACACACATTCATTAAGTAATAGCCACATTCCCTGTGGGCACATCTACACATGCAATTAATACAAAGCAGCAAACTCTGGAGTTTATTGCTCCTGGGTGTGCCATTTGAACTGGCACCCAGGACTGCAGCACATTGAACTGGGTTGGAGCAGCCCCAGCTGACAGGGGGCCTCAGAGGTCAGCCTGCCAGCCTAGATCTGCTTCCTCCTGGCTCAACATGCTGGGGAGGGACTGACTGGGGTAAGAGGGTGCTCCAGTGTGGGGCTAGCTAGTAGGCAGCCCCACACTGAAGCTCTCTCATGCCCCAGCCAGCAATGTCAGCATCTACATGTGCACTGCTGCAGAGTAAAAAAATTCTGCAGCAGGATGGTATTTGTCTTTACAAGTACTATCCTGCCATTGAGTTAATTAATTTACTCAGCCTAATTGCCTTGCCCAGCTAATTAATCAACTCTGCAGTAAACATCTCATGTAGATGCACCCTGGATGTACTTAATCTAATTTATAATAGGATCCTACTCTGACTGAAATAAACAGAAATTTTGCTATTGACTAAAATGTGAGAAAAGTAAACCAAATCTCCGCTAACGAAGGAAAGAATCTGGTACTCTAAACCCTTTATAAACACACCATCAATCCTGCAACCTGATGTAGGCCAATGTGAAACCAGCATGGATCAAGGGTAGGATAGTTTTCTGAATACATGTTTATAATACCAAGATACTAAGTCATTACCACAGTAAATTTGTGATGAATGTTATCAAGCTTCTAGTAAGTCACTTATACTGTAATGATTATTAAATAATCCATAATCTTGTTTACAGAAATCCAAAACCTAATTTTAGCCTGCATAGAGTCCAAAGGTTTTGAACCGGGAATTAGTACTACGTAGTCCAGGTGGCCCCAAATTTTGCATTACCTCAGTTTTCCAACACCGCCATCTCTGTATCACTAGTTTCCTGTGGCTCCTGAAAAGATTTGCAAGTATCCTGGTGATGAGAAAAGAAGATGACTGTGGCTGTCAGATTCATAGCATCCTGATCCTGATAAAAAATAAAGCTGCAAGGGGTAGCCTTGTGCAGTCTTTGCATACTCCATATCATTGTCACTCCTGCTTCCCATCTTCCAATTAGCACCATGCCCCCAGTGGGACAGAAACTATCCTATTAATGTTGCTCCTTTTTATCCAATAAATTTTAAACAAAGTATACAAAAAGTCACTGAGGGGAGGCAGAGAACCCTCCCTTCTGGAGCCCCTTCTCCCTCTGGTTTACTTGCCTCCTCCAAGCCACACATAACTTTCCTTGTTGACTGCCCAAGTTGAAGAACAATGCTAGAGTGTACTCTGTCTACTCTATTCAATACTTAGCCTACTGGGGGCCAACCATTTTGGCAGGCATGTCACAAGTTATTCCCTATACCCTCTCCAAGTGCCAATTCAATCCCCTTCCCCTTCCTGGTCTGCTGCTCTGCTTTCTGCTTCCTGCCCTAACTGTTGCTGTACTTCTTGCCCCCTCCCCAGTCTGCTGTGTGCCATACTCAGAGGCCTCAGTACCACTTGTGGCTCCTGTGCTGCAGGTTGGTCATGCCTGGCCTAGCCCATAGTCTGGTGGTTAGAGAACTTTGTTGAAAAGTGGGCGAATACAGATGTAAACCTCTTCTGGGTGAGAACCCTAAAACATGGATTTTCTGCTTCCCAGGTAAGTGCATTAAACACTAGGTTATTTAGCTAAAAGAAAGGACAATACTCCTCTGTTTTACTTCCAGCATATGCACACACATCTGGATGATCCTATTCTGCCAGAGGTGGAAACAACATCCAAACTGTGTCTAAGTGCAAAAAATAGCAGCTGTGTCTAAGTGGAAAAAAAATGAAAACAGATTTAGCCCTTAAGCCCTCTTGCGATTCTAGTCCACAGGCCCCACATTTCAAGAACTTTATGCAGAACTCCCAAATCTTTCTGCAAAGTATCTCTTATTGCAAAATTAAAGGCTGAATCATGGCAATTGTGCAATAACTAAATAAGCTGATTGGGTGCAAGAGAACACAGGGACTATGGAAGGAAAGGACTCTTGAATTCGCATAAACCGCGTAGTAGTAGCAGGTCATTTATAAATTAGTTGGCTAGTCTACCACAAGTCAACCAGATTGGTCCTTTCTGCTAATCTATTACAAAACTACCTTGGATATTAAGATGATCTTTAGGCTCTTACATTCTTTTCATAACCTATAACAATATATATTTAGAAATCTAGGCTGCAAAGATACCACATTGTAACCCAGAGTTATTAATATTCCATACATGTACATCAAGAGATGGAAACGTATCAGTATAAGATCCAGACAACATATCTCTGCAGAATTATTCAGTATTATATTTATAAAGAACAAGTCAGAAGCTATCTAAGGTAACTGAAATGGTAAATGTTAAAACAAACTTTTTTTTGCAAAGCTTATACTACTTAACATGAACTGTGAATATTCCTTTAAAGTCAGGTGAGGGCCAAGGATTTCTTAGGATGATATCTTTTATTGGAACAACTATGTAGTTGGGATAAAGTTAGACAAGCTTTCAAATACAAGACATTTTTTGTCAGGTCTCTGATTACAGGAAGCCAGGCACAGCTTACTGAAAAAAAAGCAGAAGGAAGAGACTGAGAGAAATTCTCAGGGATAACAGACACAAAATTATCAGAAAAAAACAGCTAATTACTGGGAGATCAAGGCCTCTCAAAAGGGAGATGGGTCATTTTCACCTTCCTTGACTGGAGAGAATTCAGGAGTTGGATAAAATATAATGTATCATAAACCCAATATCAATGTTTAATCCTTGGTTCTTAGTCTCCAGCCAGTTTATGAGTTTTTGTTCCCAAGTTTGCCTTTTAACGGTAAATTCTAAACATATTGAATTTAATTCTAAACACTGAAAATTAAACATTAAAATTTTACTTAAATTCTAAACATGCTGAATTTACAAATAAAGCCTACTGTTATCTGGAGTCTAGATCTCACTCATTTAACTGAAGCTGTTCAAAGCTGAAAGCACAAATTAGTGATGTAACTGACTATACAGTAATTTTTAAGTCTCTCCCTCAACAACCTATACCACTATATTTTCTTCTTCTTTCTTTTGGTTTCATTTACAACAGCCTGAGGACAAGATTTTGGCTGCTAATCCATATATTATATACTGTCAGATGGAATTTTTATTCTAGACTTCTCAGTGGAAAGGAAGGTCGAGGATCAAGGGTCTTGTTAAGAAAAATAAATCCATAAAGGTTACCTGTGTCCATTTTGAGCATAAAGAATGTTATAGAAGAAGGTAAGGGTGAAGAGTGATTGCTTTAAAGTTAACTTCCTTGTATATGATTGGACCCAAATGCTCACCCAAGACTCCCAACAAGGATCAAAGTCCACTTACACTCTTTTATACCACTGCAGTATTATTTCAGAACCCTTTGTATCTTATTTCTATATTGACACATTTATTTCTATATTGATCTAGAAACAGGGCACACATATATGTGTGTATACTTATAAATGTGTATACATTTTTGTATGTGTGTGCATACAAACATATACATACATACATACATATATTTGTGACTGATACACAGAATCAATACATTCATTCTCTATTAGGGGTGTTACTGTTTCCAGTGGTAAATGATAGTCTGTGTATTTTAAATGGGAAATACCACTAAAGCAAGTAATATCCCTAGAACCATAAGGGCTGACTTGTACATATTTTAACAATTATATTTAATTATTGCTCTGATTAGGATATTAACAGTACACTGCAACTCATGACATAGGAAAAGGAAGCCCATTTCTAACAAATCAAATGCCCATCAACTTTGATGGATTTGCAGAAATTGACAATCCAGTCCTCAGATTTCAGGATAGCAGGGGTGGTAATAGTAAGTAAGGGGTGTCACTGGGTTGCCGCTGTATGTGGTATATCTGCATAAGTCTAGCAGGAAGAACAAACAAGATAAAGGAGAACTTGCTGCTCTGCAAAGAGATGCAGACCCTGACTTTCTTACCCAGAAGTAGGATTTGGATACGACAGTGATAAAGTGGTGTTGCAGCCAAAATTAGGGTTTGGGTCTATGTACAAGGATGAAGACACTATGGTACCACAGCAGAAATGGAAAGTGGGTCACCAAGTGAACTTTGAGGGACATCATGAAAGATGATGTAAGACCCCTGAAAGAGGTGTCGTGTGAAGATTTTGGGGCCGAGTGCAGAGCCACCTAGGTAACGTGCACATAGGCTATAAAAGGGTGTGTGTGAGCGGATCTCGGTGTGTGCATCTGTATGGGGGTGTCTGTCTGTATTAGAGACTGACTGAGGTGTGAGAGCATAGGGAGAGACTGACTGAAGGAGAGGATACACATGCTGTGGAAGCTGTGCTGTGTATACTCCAGAGGCTCAAAGGTCTCCTTGTGGTTGCTCCCCTCCAGACTGCTACACCAAAGTAAATGGAATCAGCTACCCCAGATGTTTCTCCCTGGGTGTATTTGTCTTTTACATAGAGCAGCCCTTTTACTTTATTAGTAAGTATTGCCTCAATTCCTACCCTCCATCTTTTGTTCTTCTATTAGTTAAGCACCCTTGTTAGAAAGGCAGCAAGGTGGAGGTAAGCCACCGCTGACCTGTACTGGAGGACAGATGGCTGGTGACCGATCAGACAGCAGTGGAAATAAATAAAATTACTCTTGCCCCTCTGTAATATATCCCACTCCTTCCTCCCTATTATAGTTAATTGATTAATGTTTGTTGATTAGCTGTGGTTAATTTTACTTGTTAAATGTTGTTAGTTGCTCTTGTTATTAATAAACTGTGTTATTCATTTCAGTGCTAATTGAGTGTGTGGTAGTTAACCCAACTTCATCTAATTGCCTGGTAAATTGGGTAGTGATATATATACCCTGGTTTACCAGCTAATTGTCTCAGGGCCAAGAAACATCTCCCTTTACATGAGCTGACAGTATAAAGTACAGCCCATTGAGCAACCTTACTTAACTGGATGCTTAATTAAGTCCCCGCGTAACAATGGTGTTGGTACACATGGGTACAAGTGCATGTACATGCATATGGATTAGATAAAATATAAATAGAGGGTGTGTACACACATACTAACTTTACAGTTATACCAGCTTAACTTTTTTAAAACCAATTTAACTGTCAGAGAGGAGTTATGTATTACCTTGAGCCACATTAGTTAAATCAATTTAGCTCACAAGATGGTTGTGGCTATGTCAAGGAGATGTACAGGTGTTTACTCCAACATTGCTTAAATTGGCTTAGTTAAGTCACTTTATTTTAAATTGTTTTAATATGTGTGTACACACCCAGAGATAGATTAGATTGATAGAATAATAGGTGAAATTACTGTTAGTCTAATTTCTTCCACTTCTGTTTGTCCACTAACAGGTCAATTCTAGATCTAGCAGTTATTGAAGAGTATGTACAAAACTGAAATATGGTCCTATAGTTCCATATATTTTCTGAAATAAATACACAATCTACTGAGATTTACTCTTGTAATGAATTAATAGATTAATACATTTTAGGTCTTGAAGAGACTATTTTGATAAACTGATCAAATCTGAACTAATCATACAGGTCCCAAAACCCACTGAGCAATCCATAGATTCTGTTTTAGCTACAGCATAAGAGTATTTGGCCTTAAGAAAGAAAGCCAGTGTTACTAGGAGGATTCCTTCTATTTATGTGTAATTCCATACCAGAGTCCAAGATTACTTTCCTTGTTCTATACAATATTCTAACATCATTACAATGAATTTTTTTTTTTTATAAAAATAGAGGTGCTATCTATTTTCTTTTGAAGTAAAGTTACTGGCAAACAACATTTACATTCAAGTAATTGATAATGTTATTACCCATTTATTTTTTTATAAATTTATGTTCCATTGAGAAAAGAAACATGTTGCTAGTAATAACAAAAGCTGGGAAAGTTTCTGGCTGGTTTAAAAGTTTGGATATATTTCCAAAGTTCATCTCATTCTGAACTCTTCCTGAACCTAACCTGAATAAAAATAAAAGAAAGATAAATCTTGTATTTTTTGATTTGTGGTACAGGTAGACTCAGAGCAATTTGCAGCATTTTATGAAATGACAGAATTTGCACTACTGATGCTACATTTCATCAAACATAAGGTAGCATGCAGGAAGTTATCCAAACAGATTCTGACATCGGAAAAGGGAATTGAACTATAGGTAAAAGTAAGCTCAATGTCATTTCTTTGTTGATCACTGATCTTTAAAAATTCAGAAACAAAGTTACAGGATCACGTGTTTATATTTCATTTTATAAACTTGCATATCTATTATAAATCAAGATACAAAGTCACAGGCTACAAGTCATTTTTTCCCCCAAAGATGACAATCCTGGGTTCATTATAAATACATATTAAGACAATGTCAGTGCTTGTCATAATAGATACTACATCAATGGATTTGGAACCTAGAAAGAATTGTGAGATTCTTTCCACCATCAAATCTGGTTTGCAAAAGCCACACACACACACACACACACACACACACACACACACACTTATATCCACAGCATAAAGGGAGGTCAAAAACAGCCAAGCAGGTGGCTAGATGCACAAAGGGAAACAGAATTTCACTCTAAGTGCGGAGGAGTAGTTACAGAAATCCCTCCCCAAATAACTGAGATGCTTATCCAGTAACTACATGTAGTCTAAAATGTGAAACAGCTATTGTAATAGGATGATATATTTATTTATATACACAGACAGAGAAAACATGTTTTTCAGTAGTACTGTACTAAGGGAACTGTGCAAACACTAAAACCATAACCTAGCTGAAGTAACAATTACTATTACATTTTGTAATGATTTGAAACCTGAAACAACAAAAATACAGTAAAAACAGAAGTATAAATAGGAATTAAGTCTCTGTGTGAAGATGGAGATAAAAGTATAGGGACAAATCATCAATGACAGGCATACCCACAGAAGGAAAGATCAAGGGTAATATATAGCTTAGGCTTTTCATCATTCAGCTCTTGAGGCTTCTTTGGATGGAACCAGCACCTATGTCAGGGAAAATGAGAGCTGATAATGGCCCCAGTATCCTGAAGCAACCAAGAAGCGTTTGTGCAGAATAGGAGTACCTTATTTGCGGCTTCAGTTCTCTATCCATGCCTCATATGCCATCACAAAACAGAGGAAATTGAGTATTTATGCCGTCTTTGTGTCACTCAAGGACTGCACTTCCAACAGTAAACTCCCTTTTGGAATTAAGTGCAACTTTTCTTTATCAAGAATCTTCCAGTGCTGAAGCATATCAAACCATCAAGGATCAAACCATTATCATCTGTGACAATTTTGTGAGGCAGAGAGATGTGGGTTATGGGGTTATAGCACTCTGGTTCAAAACCTTCACTTGGGCATGGATGCATCCAGATAAAGATCATATTTGCAGTTGCTTTGACATAACTCATCATTTCTGCTCTAGTCTCAGATCTGCATCATACATCTAATGGCTGAATTCCCACTTAATTAAATCATGCCATCCATGGTCAATATTTAGAGCAAAATAATTACTGACATTTGATCACTATTAATACAATGCAGCAGTAGAAAACTGACATAAGACTCTTTCCAACATGATAAATAGCAGGGCTTTGTATGGATATTTACTTGGGATGCATCAAACAAACCTATGAGAAAAGAGTGAAAATAGAAGGAAAAATATACTACAGTAGTACAAATCTTTAGCTGCAGTGGGGAAAGATGTAGAAGAAAAGGGATGGTGGCTTAGGGACTAGGGGAATCACTTTAATATTCCCCTAGTCCTGGCTATGTAAATGTAGCATTATTTCAAAATTCGATCAGCCTCAGGATGTTACTGATTACACTGTCAGCAGCCTCAAGGAGCTGCTTTGACAGCAATAGTTTGGCAGGGATAGGGATGACCTAAATACACCCTATATGCCACCTGTATATTATATATATATATGAGATATGGCATATTATATACATGATGTTCTCAAAATCCCCAAGACTCCTTAGTAACCTTATTTTCAAACGTTCCTCTTAATCAGGAACATAGGGATTTCAATAATTCATACATGACTTAGGAGCTTCCAAAATGTTTTCTCCTTGAGTTTAACTTACATATAATCAATCCAACAAAATCATCTTGAAAGTTTAGGATAGAAACTATTCTACATTTGTTTGTCCCATGGAGTCTACAATATTTTATCTACACATAATAAAATAAACTGATCAGAAAACGTGTAAGTAGAACTTGGCAAGATACATATACATGATAAGAAATTTACTGCTTTAAGACTTTGCAATACTTGGGCAAAGGGAGTGAAATGGAGAGAGAGATGCTAATACTTTACTGGGAATTTTTGGGTTTTATGACCTGAAGTGAGGTTATTATTTTGATGCAGAATTTTATTATTTGCTTTCCTTTTTTCCCCCCATGGCATTGATAGAATTACCCTGGGATATTTGTCAGTGAAATTGTGACAGTATTTGTATTATGATTATTAATGCTCTTTGGGAGCCACTGTGATTACAAAGTATATGACACATTCTTACCCATGGATCATTTGCAAAGCATACAAGACTTATGTACCACCTTGTCAATTCACATTTTGGGAGTTCTTATTCCAACGGATCAGTGGGAAAATAAACAATAATGTGCATTGTGTCAATGCACACATGAAGCCTTTAATCTACAAGTCTACAAATTGACTAATTCTTCATTCTAAAGACTAAATTCTAATGAAAAAACTTTGCTTTTCTATGTTAAATAAACTGGCAATCAAACCTAAAAAAAATGAAGGCTCAAAGAAACAATTCATGTTATTATCTGACCCTGAGAATTTTCCATGAAAAATAAACCTATTTTTAAATGACCAGAATTGACACAAAAGAGATTAACAAAGAGAACCAACATTTTTTCTTCCTTTATGTTACTTATAATTACCAGAGAATCAAGTTGCTAGGACCAATTGTAGAAGCTTCTAAAGCACTTTGGTTTTTAGAGGACTTCCTCAACACTATTGGCCCTTTACTTTATCCTTTTGTGCACCCTGTCCTCACATTTTTTTCATTTCAATCTCAATTTACTTTACTTTTCTTACATAGTTTATTCCTTCTGAACCAACCTCCACTCCACATCCACTCCTAAATATAATTCAGCTACACTATGTTTGTGGACACCACTCTGCTCACTCAGCTTGAGCATTGATTCTGTTGTATACATGTCCTGTCTATTTAGATTATAAGATCTTTGGGAAAGATACTATCTACTTACTCAGTTCTGTACAGTACCTAAGCCAATGGGGACCCATTCTTGGTTGGTTTTTAGACAACAATGTAATAAGCATGATTATTAATAAGTGACCTGATAGATTATGCTTCAGGTTTCAAAAGAAACAAACATTATCCCTGATCTGAAACCTGTTTGTAAATACTATACTTTTACAATATGTCCCTGTAATCTATTTAGGATACTATCACACAGCCAGTCCTTTGTGTCATCACTGAAAATGGTCTACTTTATAGGGAACAGAGTAGTAACAGGAAGGGGGCTTGGAAGACAAATAGAAAATATAACCAAAAAAAGAGGGGAAAAAAAATCTCAACAAATAAAAAATGGTTTAAAATAAATTACAATCAAAATGCACATGTTGAAGCATATTTAAAAAGTAACACAGTTGTACAAGCGCTCATTTAAAATCTGTTATTTTAAATCTGATCATTTTCTTATCCACCCTTTGACTGCGTAGCTAAAGAAAGGCCCCAGCAGTCTTACCTGGAGTCCTGGAGGCCTTCCAGGGCTGCAGTAGGGGCAAACCTGCTGTGCAGAGCCTGGCCAGCAGTGGTGTGCAGCTCCAGCCGGCCAGTTTCCAGCTATGGGTGGGGCATGCTACCACTGTGTGCTCCACTCCACTTTTTTTTTCCCGTGGAATTTTTTGACTCCTGGATATCCAGAGGTCGGAAAAAACCCTCCACACTGCTCCCTTGCAGCATGAGGAACAACTAAATGTGTGGTATGTGGCATCGCAGATGTGCCTGTGGCACCACACATTGCACGGTTGCACTTGTCTGGATGCAGCCTCTATGTCAATGGAGCCACTTGTTGGCTTAAAGTTAAGCATGTGCTTAAGTGCTTTGCTGGATCAAAGCTTTTGGCATGACTGCACATATTCTATATATATATGTACCCTTAACCAACGAAATTTAAAATGCAGAGAACATTAACCTTCCAGGGGGATAGATTGGGTATTTGAAATGAGAAGGGTAGAGTGAAAAAAAAGAAAGCTATCTAATTATTGCCTCCTATGACTCATAGTTTGTTTTTTTCAGCCAAGAATGAGTGTATGCCACTGATGATGCTGGCTATTTAAAGCCCCTTGCTTCTCAGTTCTTTGTAGCTCAGTCCAGGGTGAAGATGTCTCTTGGAGCTTACTCAGACTCTGCTCTTCTTTGGCTGGGAAATAGCCAGTAGAGTCTTGGCAAGTAGAGTCTTTACTCCTGCATACATTACTAATGCTCACCTCTCTGGCCTTCTCCCACTCTTTCTGCAGTCTTGTTGGCTGTTTTCCTCTTGTTGTTGATGCTATGGATCCTCTTTCTTTCTCCCTGTGCACAAGAACTAATCCTCACTCTCTCTGGGAAGATCTTAGATAGGTCCAGCTAGTTATCTAGGAGCTACTTAAAACTTCTCTTATTTTCTAGCCTCTTCCCCACCATATATGTTCTTTTCAGAAGGGAAATGGGGATTCTGGACATCAGGGAAGGCATGGTTTTTTGACCATCTTTTATAGTCTCTGTCTCAGTCTCCTGAAACCTAGAATCCATACAGTGTGCTTTCCCCTGTCAGAGTCACAGTAAATATAAGCAAAATATGAAACCAGTTGTTTTCTAGTGTAATCAGCTTGAGGGCTAGATCCTACTCCTATTAGAAGCCTAAGTGAACCTAGCACCTAAGTATGATCCTACCCCAACCTGTTTGAGTCCCTGAAAAATTGCCTGTATTTACCTGAATCCAAGACAATTTCAAATTTAAGATGACCCCATAAAATTAGATTCTAAACATAAAAAATCATAAATTTGTTATAATTTTCCATGAATAGAATCTAATTATTTGAGGCTTATCTTAAATTCACCCTCTTCACTGCTGCAGTGGTGAAAATAGTAGCAGGGAGGCAAATGGTGGAGAGGCAGGCAGCGGAGATGTAAAGAGGCTTAACCCCCTTTTCTGTGTCCCCACTACTTACCACCCCCCCTCCCCAGAGTGTCCTGACCCTGCAATGCCTCTCCTTCAGTGCCTGCGCCCCTGGCACCTGACCCACTGTTGTACCTGCACCCTGTGGTACTTGTTTCCTGCCACTTGCCCCCACTTCTGCCTGTCCCCCCACCATGGGTCCTGTGCCCCACCATACCTTGTCCCATGTCATTTGCCCTAGCCACTTTCCCCACCATTGCCTGTGCCCACCCCCTACTACTTACCTCCCTGGTACTTACTGTCACTTGTAGCATTGCCTGGCCAGGCAGCAACAGCTGGGGCATAAGCAGCTCTGATCCTGGCCCTGGCCACAGAACTGGGTAAGAGCCAGAACCAGAGCTGGAACCAGAGTCAGAGCAAGGGCTGCCATCAACACTGCTATTGCTGCCTAGCTAGGCAGGGGCTGGAACCACCAAGTGGTCCTTGCATTGCAGCAGATCCAGAGCTGGAACCAGAAGCAGTGATGTGGGAGGAGGCAGCAAGGGGCAGGTGGCAGGGGAGGCTGTGGCTGCGGCTGTGGCTGTGGCTGCAGTTCTGACTCCCACCCTCCACCTGGGTCAGAGCCACTTGACCGTCAGTCTTGTATTTGAATCCAAGATGAGGGGCTCCCCCCATACTGAATGGGGGAAAAAACTCATCTTAGATTCAAGTAAATGTAGTATTAATGAACTACCATAAACAGCACCAAGGATTGAGAGGACTCACCTTCTTTTTGTACGAATAGTTTTTTTGGGGTCACTAGTAGGATGGAATAGGATCACACTTACGTGCCTAAATCTACTAAGTCAACATTTTGCAAAGAACACCTGGATTGCATACAACCAAGGGGACACCTAAATGCTCCAGTTTGCCAGGGAATATAGAATCATCTTTAAGTTTTCAATCCTACAGCATTCTTATTCAGTAAGTAGTGACTGAGACCATGTATGTAAGCCTATTCTGCCTGACAGTAGCATCCAAAAAACTTACTGTACTGCTCTGTGTGGACTGCTTTTTCAAGCAGAAGTAATGTATCCACACAGCAATGGTACATTAATTTGCTAATTAGTTAATTGGCTATTTGACTCCATCACTCAGCATGTTTTATTAGCTTGCATGAAACACCAGGCAACACACAACTATATGGCTTCTGGTTTAGCAGGCAGCTTATTTGAAGCAACAGGACTTGCTTGAAGATGTTGCTGCCAGCTGTGGTAAGATTACCATGTGTGGATTTAGCTTAAATAAAGCACAAAAACAAAGTGTATATGTTCAAGGCACCAAGATAAAATTAGTTAAAATATCACAAATTTACAAGATGAAAACTACTGTATGTTTCCAATAATAAGCAGATCAACTTCTGCTTATATTGTAGTTGCAAGCTGTCTATGCCATTAGCTACAACTGCAATCAAATCCTAATTTACCATTTCTTGGTATTTCTGAGACTCCTCAGTCTTTCTACATGTCTAATTTTGGAGTTGATGTCATTGTTTCTGATCATCCTGATTTAAAGATTTATGTTTTTAGCTTCTCTTTTTTCTACTGCTATACAGCTTTTAAGTGCAAACTGTTTTGATTATGTACATATGTGGGGCTTCCACCCAACCTAGATTCTAACTGAAAAAAGGCTGAAGACACATGAAAGACAGACATAACTTTTTGTGTCACCATACTGTTGTTGATTTATTTCAACAAGACAAAAGCAAAAATAGAAATGTTCAGTAAAGCAATACTTATAAAGTAATTGATTTTGTAATGTCTACTATTCAAGCAAGATGGGAACAGAAAGGCTACACCATTATTCAGAATCTTGAATTATTTACAGAAACTCCAAAATTAACTAATGGAAGTTCAAGACATGGCTTAGTTGAAGGGCTGCAATTTCAATCAAGAATGATTGGTTACTCAGTTACATCTGTTGCAAGCGATCTGTCAACTGACAGAGTTTTCACCAAAGTCTGTTCAGAAACAATATAATCCAAAACCCAAAGTCAGTAGTTTTCTGAAGTAGAAAGACTGATAAAAATGTTTTGGTAGTACCAACAATGTTAAGAGTAAGATTAGTTTCAGTACTCACACTCAATGCTAAAACACATACAAATATGGCTTTAATATAAAATGGAACAATTATAGCTCAAGTGGATATAAAAAATGTCATGATAAGCAACCAGAGCAAAAAACATTATTTGGCCATTCAAGCTATTCTTTTTACTTTCTAATGTTTAACAAACTAATTCAGGCAAGTGATGTAATTGGATACTGTAATTTTGTAACACTTAAAGTGAGATTAAAAAACTCTTCTAAAATATTTATTAATGCAATTTCTATTTTTGAAGTGAGATGGGTAAAAGCACCCCAAGGTTCAAGTTGTCTAGCATAAATAGGACCCAATACAATTAATTCTCTCTAGAGACATTTGAAAAGAGAAGATAGGAGGGTTTTTTTCCATCTGAGGAAAGATCAGGAAATTGAAACTAATCCTCCTTCATTGGCTGATAAAACAGGAAATGGAATCAATGATTTATAAAACCAAGTTTCTACAACCACCGTGAGCAAGGCAAAAGGTGCTGCATGTGTTGTTGACACACCTTTAGCATTGCTCCTAATTTCTAATACAACTTGACAGACTATATTTTTTACACACTATTTCTTGGTGCAGGAAACCTTTCTATTGTTAGCCTATTGCACTTTTGACCTATGATCTGGAAGTTCTCTACAAAAAGGACCTGTCACATGCATTTTGAGTTATGAAACAAGTATGAGAGGAATTTCCTTCCTAAGATTTAGTTATACCTCATTTATCTTATCAGTGCCTTCACCTTATTAAGGAAAGTTAGTTTTTGCCAAAGCCCTAAGGCAGCACAACAGTAATACAATAATATTTACTGAAAGCTTTTAGAAAGACCTCCTACACTGCAGTTCCCAGTTGACTGGCAAACCTTTGTGTCAGTGCCTTTAAATCATGCATCTTAGCAGGTTTTACAAACACACACACACTCATTCATAATATGCTGGGTGTTGGGGTGGTGGGGCTTTTTTAAAATTACACTCCCCACATTGAAATTAATCACAGCTCATAGGTTGTTTGCTCTAATGACTCCTGCTGGGATTTTGAACATGTTTGAAATACTATTGTGATTTGAGGTAAAATGTTCATGTCAACAACAGCTGTTTTGTGGTTAATATATATATGCAAAAACATGTATGTGTGTGCATACATATACATGTACATATTTTATATACAGGCTCTTCAAGTCCTTGTGCACTTTTGAACTTTAATAATTTAGGTTGTAGGTATGATAGAAACAATCTGTAAATGGCATTTAAAAGCAAATTTATTAACATTTTAGGACAACTAGAGTACAGAATGCTAAACTTCAACATAACCACCATTTTCTTCTCACAGCTGATATGGACTTCAATTCTGATAGCCATTAGGACACCGTTTACCTTCTCAACTATAGTAGCCATTTTTCAACAATAATATATCTTATAGTTCTTCTTTATTCTTCTTCCTAATGTGGTGCCTGTTTTTACGCAACTTTTAAAACAACTGCTTGTTTTATGGCTGGACAGTCTCTTGAAATACAAATATCCATTCTGATCATCTGAGCACATTTTAGAATTTTTTCAGCACAAAATAGGAAAAATTCTCACCTAATTCCAACATGCATAAATATGCTGTTCTTGGTTACAGTTGTGAAACTATTGTATAACATACAATCGGCCACATGGCAGACCATTTTACACAAACCTAAGTTGCCTCCCTTGGTGCCAGGTACACTGGTACAGGGAGGTTTGTGGGTGTGGGGTTTACCCACTTTGGTTTTACCCAAGACTGTTGCAGGCAGATTATGCAGAAGCCATCCTCATCCAGAATGAGAGGCACTTGAGTAAAAGAAAAGAAAAAAAATAGGTGATTTCTGCTGGATATCAGCCTCTTTGAATAACATAGTTAGATGCTCATTGACTTAAATGAAAATTGAATGAGGTTTTCTTCTACTATCAATGCTTTTAAAATGTAAAGACAGTTCTAAGACAATAGTTATGTTTGCTTAATATTCTCTTACTACAATTAGTTAAATTCAGGATTCAAGTAACAAATTCAGGATTCAAGTCAATTTTCTTTTTATACCCAGGACATAATCACGCAAAACATATTGGAGGAGATAACTTAAAAAATTGGGTCATGTATGTTAGTTTTGCACTCACTTCATCTGCACTGAGTTCATGGAATGATGGGGGCCTTAATGCTCTCTTAGTTGCATTCAACATTCCATAATAATGGCTACCTGTCTTCATTCATTGGTAGATTTCAAAATTCTTGACAGAGATGGTCAGTAGCATTGTCATATTTTACTGATCTCCATCTAAATTAAGACACAGGGGGACTGTCTACATGAGACGCTGGCTGCACAGTTGTTACTGCACCGTCATTTTGTAGTTGCATAACCAAGTACTAAATGACGGTGCAGTAACTGGCATTACTGCTTAAGAGCATCCCCATATGGTTGCCTGATGACACTTACTGCACAGTAGCTTGTTACTACTGTCCAATAACATCACATCACAGTTCATGCCGCACGATACAACTGCACAGTAGTAATGATCCTGGTTTTCTCTGATTTAAAAAAAATCCAAATTTTCAAGTTAAAAAATGTAACCCAAAATCTGTATTTTTCCGTGATTAAAATGAAACACCAGGAATACATAGATATTGTCACAGGGCACTAAGATGTACCTGCTACATTAAGGACAGAAGCAGATTACCCAGGGAGTCCTGCAAGCTAGGTAGAATTGCCTAAGCAACATGCTAATGAGGTAGTTAGCCAGCACCTGCAGGTGGTCAACTGACTGGAAAGAGACAGGGCCCTGGGCACATATAAGCCCAAGGCTGGGGCTGGCAGGGATTAGTTTTCAGGCAACTGTCAGGGAAAGGAGCTCCTGCTGAGGAAGCTAGCCAGAGATGAGTGGTTGCCTGCTTTGCTGTCTACAGGAGTGGTAACACACCAGGAGCCCACAAAGTCCCCAGGGCTAGGAGGCATGCTGTCTTAGAGGCACGTTTGCCCTCTTAAAGATACAGAGTGCTGTCTCTATTGTTAATGTTATGCTATAGCCCAGGGTCTTATATTTGTATTGTTGTTTGTACGGAGGTTTGGAATGGAACTGTAAGGGAAGGTACGGAGGTCCCATTAGTGCCCAGAATGGCACAGATGAACAAGGGTCAGAGGGCCCAGTGCCAGAAGGGTACAGCTACACAAGGGTCATGGGCCCATGGTCAGAGGGGCACAGCCAGACAGAAGCTAGGGCCCCGCGGACAGAGGCACATGACCCAGTGACAGGAAAAGACCGATTGCAGCTAGTGCCTCAGGGCCATGTCCAACACACTGCTTCAACGCTAGAAGGCCTAGCCAGATTAAAGGGGTTGAGGCTGAGTAAGATGAGGTCCCAACAAATGGAACAACATCTGTGTAACACCCACAAGGCATGGAGCATGGTTTAGGGGAGGTTTTGAAGCCATGAAACTAGCCCATAAGGCTCGAGGTTTCCCATGCAGCACAGTACTAGAGTGAGGTCCAGCGAAAGGCCCAAGGCCCAGTGAGTTTTTGTGGGGTTTACTGGACTGGGGCCATGCAAAGGCCTGTTGGCAGCCTCCCAGTTTATTATTTCACCATCAAGTTGTGGCAGGCAAGACAAGAGGGAACCCTCTGGGCTGAGCTGGCATGGTCACGGAGCCATCAGGGGCATCATGGCCATCCTAGGAGACCCTGACCCATGATCTATCTATCTATCTATCTATCTATCTATCTATCTATAGCAAAAGCTTTGTTATCTGGCACCCATGGAGAATGCAGGGTGCCAGGTAACCAAATATATTACCTGAGAGGCCTGCACTCTGCTGCCCTTCCTGCCATGTCAGTGTGCTGGGGAACAGGGAGGGGGGCCTGGGCACACTGGGGACAGGCTG
>NW_017729032.1:169476399-169481084 GCF_001723915.1 Gavialis gangeticus
CAAAAGCTTTGTTATCTGGCACCCATGGAGAATGCAGGGTGCCAGGTAACCAAATATATTACCTGAGAGGCCTGCACTCTGCTGCCCTTCCTGCCATGTCAGTGTGCTGGGGAACAGGGAGGGGGGCCTGGGCACACTGGGGACAGGCTGCTGTGCCCCAGACCATCAGGGCTCAGCAGCACAGGCTGCTTTATCCTGGGCCGTGGGGACTCAGCAAAACCAGAAGTGCCACGGTGTGCACTTCCAGTTTTGCTTTTGCCACGTCAACTGGTATGCCAGTTAATAAAGCATGCGAGTTTGTAAGGAGCCAGATAATGCAGCTTTTTGCTCTATCTAGCTATCGTGGTGTTTCATTCTGATCATGGAAAAATGTGGATTTTGGGCTACCTTTTTTAACCCCAAAATTGAGGATTTTTTTTTTTATATCAAAAAAAAACAGGATCCCTGGTAATGAGCTATTGCACAGTAAGCTTTTCTCGTGTAGATGCACCGGGGAGAAGCAGTTGCTTTTACAAAGCAGCAATCAGGGGAGGAGCAACGAGTGAACCTAAGTTAAATTTGAGTGTCTGAGTCACTAGACCATTTTGCAATAAATATCTGCACTTTAATTTTTTTTTAATTACCTTTCCCATTTGCCTTCTTATTACAGACATCTTTGAAGAAAACATTTCCATTGTACTTCCTTTGTATTTAGTAGAACAAAACCCACATCAACTAATATCTCTCCCGCAGGGAATCTACCCATGCTGTTTAGTGACTTCACAAAATTAGACAAAGTCATTTGCCAAAGGTGTTGTTAAAAAGTGAATGTAATGGCACCAGTTGTTATTTTTTTTAATGTATTGCTGAACTTGGTGACTACATTTTCCTCCAAAATGTGAAACAGTATGGAGCTAATTTAATGTACTAGAAGGACTTATATACATGAGGAAATGAGAAAAATTGAAAGTTTTTTGATGTTCACTGTGTTGTGTAGCCCAATGCAAATTAAAAAGATTAGATATAACAACCTTTAAAGCATCCAGATTTATGTTGCAAATGATAACAGATTTGTACTAGGACTTTTAGGAGCCAATATATTCTAGCAGGGCTCAAAATACAAGAATAACTGAGTGAAACAGGTAAGGTAGGCAACATGGAAGGATATTCTGTAAGGCATGTTTATGTAAAGCAGGATTTATCTTATAGTTGGTTTACTCAGTTACTTGGCCTTTTACTACAGGAACAATAATATTGTTAATTAATGCAAGCATTGAATGAAATGGCAAATAAATAAGATGTATACCAAAAAAAGGAAATGATAATTATATGAATAAAAATAAAATTAAATAAGTGTGTTTCACCTCAGTGCTGGCGTGCTTATAATAGAGCGATTATCATTATAGCTATTTCTACAGTCAGGATACTACATTCCATATAGTGGGTGCTTTTATAAGCACACAAAATATGCAGAAGTTAATATATAATCTCTGTGATGTTGATTCAAACAAGGACCATCTTTTTCTACTGTATTTATACAGTACCAAGCAGAAAAAGGCTTTGACTCATGGTATAATTCTGTGGGTACTACCTGAAACACAAACATTAATTATTAAATAGCAATATAAAAAGCAGAATGGGACTAATTAATGTAAGCATTCAAGTTGAAAATTGGGCTTCCCATGTCTGCCTTGAAAATGATGAAGCATGCCAGACTTTTTATAGCTTTTAAAAAAATGTTTGTTAGCAATATAAAACAGTTTGAAACATAGACTTTAAGCAATGCAAACCCATATACATTAAGATCTGCCTTCTGTAAAAACAAACAAACCAATCCCCTACTGTTGCATTCTGTCTCTTTTCTTTGCTAACCACTTGCTACAATCTACCCTCTCATATATTTATTTTTTACTTTATGAAATTAATTTATAATTGAAGTCAGTTTCCAGTTTCCTTCCACAGCAAGGAATATCTGCAGCAAAGGACTTCTGGGTAGAATCAGCTGGAAATTTTTTTCCAATTTTTGTCAGAAAATTGTATCAATACTGATTTGTCAAAATTCACATAAAAATGGAAAGTTGAAAAAAATGTTGGGAAAAGTATTTTTCCAAGTCAAATCCAGAAAAAAACTTACCACAGATGATTTAACAGCCTTTTATTTATTCTACTCATATATGATATGGGAGACCCAGGTTCAAGTCATGGCTCAAGAACAGGAAGAAACCAGTTATAAGAGGAAAAGCCTTTTATTTGTAGTACTCACATATGATGTGGGAGATCTAGATCCTGGTCCTGACCTCAGATCAAGAAGGAATCAGCCTCCTCATTTATAAGAGGAAATTTAATCCAGCTGTCCTCAATCTTGGATGAAATCTCTAACCAGTGAGCTACAGAGAAAAAAAAAGGGTAGGAGATCATAGGAAGGATCGTAAGAAAACAGGGCCTCACAAGACCCTTCTGCTCTGTTCTAGTCCAGACTTCTGCTCAAAGCAGGATTGTCCCCAACTAAACCACCTCAGCCAAATGTCTATCCAACTTGCTCTTAAATATTTCCAAGGATGGAGAAGGCACAACTTCTCTATGTAGCCTGTTCCAGGGCTTGACCACCCCTATAATTAGAAAGTTCCTCCTAATCTCCAGGAGAAGCTTCCTCCTGCTGCAGTCTGGGCACATATTCATGAGAGTCATTTACTGTGAAGCTGCCTAATTAGCTCCACAGTAAAGCCTCAATGTCCACACATGCAGCCCTGTTAGCCACAGGAAATTAACTCTGCCTCAGGTTAGTACTTTTGTAAATACAAGTATTATCCTGCAACAGTATTCTTTAGGGTACAGCAACATACATGTAGACATTGGTGTGGCTGGCTGGTGCATGAGGATGCTTCAGTGTGGGGCTGCCTGCCAGCTAGTTAAATTCCAAAGCATGTTGAGCCAGGTTGGAGCAGCCCCAGGTTGGCAGGCTGACCTCCCAGACTTCCGACCAGCCAGGGCTGCTCTGACCTGGCTCAATGTGTTGTGATCCTGGGTGCACATGAAGATGCAGCACCCAGGAGTAATAAACTCCAGTATGATATACACCAGAGTTTATTGCTCTGTGCTAATAGCACATGTAGATGCACCCTTTAAGACCATTGCTCCTAGTCTGTCTCCTATGGCAACAGAGAAAAGCACATCTTCATCCCCTCTATAATCACCCTTCAGCTATTTGAAGACCATTAACAAATTCCACTTCAGTCTTCTCTTCTCCAGACTAAATAACCTTAGCTCTTTCACTCTTTCCTTATAAGTCTTACTTCTCAGGCCCCTAATCATTTCCGTCACTCTGCTCTGAACTCTTTCCAATTTGTCCACATTCTTCTTATACATACATATATTTTATATAAATGGGTTTGTATAAGTATGCATAAATACAAACACATATATTCCTGAGTAATCTACAGCATGATATATTATAAACATAACATGCTCATGTGATCAGATGGATGTTTGATATTTGTTTTTTAAGCTACACTTCAGCCATAAATAAGCACCACATTTATAAGAAGAAGAAAGGAGAATTATATTGTTGTTAAACAATATTAATGTACTTGGGCAGCCTTAATGGGCCAGGGGATGTTTCTATGCATCTGTATAATGTATGTGTGTTATAATGATAACAGTGTGTGTGTTGGGTGGGGGGTATCTAAAACTGGACACAGTACTCCAGGCAAAGCCTCACCAGTGTGGGATAGAGTGAAAGAATCATTTCCCTTGATTTGGAAATGACTGTCCTGTTAATATAACTCTGTATACTGCTGCCCTTTTTGTAACGAGAACATACTGTTGGCTCATATTCAAGTTATGGTCTAATATAACCTCCAGGTCCTTCTCTGAATAACTGTAGTGCAACCACTTCTTCCCCAATCTGTATTTGTGCATACAGTTATTCCATCCCAAATGCAGTATTTTGCACTTGTCCTTGTTGAATCTCATCTAATCGATTGTGTATCATTTTCCCTGTATATCCATTCTGGTTCCTCTAGAGTGTCTGCAATCCACCAAACATTCTGTCATCCTCAAATCTGCTTAACATACACTCAGTCCCATCACCTAAATGGTTAATGAAGGTAATGAACAATACTGGATGTAGGACAGACCCCTGGAGAACATCACCTGATACCTCCTCCCAACTGGACATTAAGACTAAGTACATTCAGGAGCATTAGGGAGTGGTTAAATTGGATTGAAATGGCCATCTGATATCAGGTTAAGTCAGTATGAAGAAGGAAGTGGGGGGTTGGGGCTCCAGAAAGCTGGAAGGGATTGGGGATTTGCTGGGGGATAGGGGACAAGCAGAACCCACAGGAGGGGTGGGCAGGGCCAATATGACCTGCCCCACAGGTGGGGTGTGCAGGGCTGGCATGACTCATGGGTGGGGTGAGGGGACAGGTGTGACCCATGGGTGGAATGAGGGGCAGGTGTGACTTACAAGGGGTGGGGGGAACATGCATGACCTGTGAGTGGGTTGGCGGGGTGCAGGCATGATCTGTGGGTGGGGTCCTCCACCCAGTGAACTTACAACCCCATCCTTTCTGCCCGTTCCCCCACTGTGACTTGCTTGCCTGGCTCCAGCAGTGGCAAATACTGATAGAAGGAGCTGCACCCAGAGCACTTTGTGTGATGGGGGTTCAGAGGGCTGGCTGGTTGGATGGGGAGGAGCAAGGAGC
>NW_017729032.1:169481112-169483155 GCF_001723915.1 Gavialis gangeticus
GGGGGGGGGGGGGGGGAAAGAGCAGCTCTGGGGCTGGGGCCAGTGACTAGGATTTCCCATCCCAGGACTGCAGAGGGAAAGTAGACATAAGTTCCATGCACTGGTTTGACCTATATTCAATAACCTTGATACTACATAGATCCAGGCTGATCTTAAAAAAAAACTGGGTACTGCAATTGTTAGACCAGTTTGTGTGCATGCAACCTCTGTTCAGTTACAGGTTTAGGCTGATTGTTGGCACTGAGACTGCGTCTATAAGCTTAAGGTCATCATCACTGAAACAAGCTAAGTTTAAATTGGGTGGCCATTTTGAACCAAATATAATCTCCTTAAAGTCCTGTACTTAGCCTGAGTCAAATGAGTATGATGATCCAGCCAGTTATGTATCCACCTTACAGTACTTCCATATAGTCTGTGTTTTTCCTTAGCTTGTTAATGGGAATGTTGTTGGAGACTTCATCAAAAGGTTTGCTAATGTCAAGTTATAACACATCCACTTCTCTCCCCCCATCCACAGAGCCTGTCACCTTTTCGTAGAAGGAAATCAGGAGGACAAGGCCTGATTTGCTTTTGGTGAGTCTCTGATGGCTGTTGCTGATTACATTGTTCTCCTCTATGTGCTTGAGAATGATTTCCTTGAGCACCTGCTCCATGATCTTTCCAGGTATCAAGGCCAGGCTAACAGACTTGTAATTCCCCCATTTCCTCTTTCTTCCCTTTCTTAAAGATGAGGTTTTCCAATCATTCTGGACTTTACCAAACCTCTACAAGTTCTCAAAGAATATAGCTAATGGCTCTGAAATTACCTTGGCCAATTCTTCTACAGTGCATCCCATCTAGCCCTGCCAACTTGAAAGCATGTAGCTTTTCTATTACTGTTTTTTCTACTATTCTAGGCTATTTGCCTCATTCTCTGTCTTTGCTGCCAGCTTCATTGGCAACAATATTCTAAATGTTAGGTATTTCTTCTTTTTTGAAAAGCATCTTTAGGAAATTATATGTATTGTGGTACTATATATGCAATATCAACATGTATCAGTGCTGTATATAGACTTTAAAAACTTATAAATAAATTTTAATGTGAGACTTTGTAACAGGTTGCCTTCCCCAGCACTATCTTTTGCATTATCCACAACCTATGTGGGGTGCCCTTGAAGTCCCCTTAAGTTTTCTCGAGTTCCGCTTTCTACTTTCCTGCCAAATCTCGATGGAAATATTATACTGATATTCTTGAAAGTGGGAGACTGCTTATTGTATTTTGTATGTTGGGGTTCTCCGCCACCATGGATCTTGACACCTGTCTTTCTCTAGCTAGGCCTTCCCATCTAAACCTATGAGATAGAGTTTGACTCTAAGGCTCTAGTTCTTTGGTCTTGGGGCTCATGGCCCTCATTTTTGCTCCAAGCTTGAGCCCAGCCTCCCTGGCCCAGAGGCCTGTCCGCAGCCAAGGGGCTGCAAGTTCAAAGCTGGGCAATGGCCTTGAACCTCCACTGTCCCAGTCAAAAAAACCACACAGCTGCGCACCAGGCCATCCTGGCTTTTTAGGACTGTGCCCTCTGGCACTGGGGCCTGTGCATCCCAAATACTGCGCCTTCTCTGGCGCCAGGGTCCCCAGGCTGTAGTGGGGCCCCAATGAGGCTTCCTCCTTCCCCAATAGCCTCACCCAAACCACCAGTTGTTAATCAGTCCAAAATTATAAACAATCTGCCCAGGGGCTATAACTGCCACCAAAAATATAATTAAAGAAGGCAGCATGCCAGCTTATGTTTTCTCAGGGGTTCGTGCTTCTGCTCCCCACCGTCTGCTACAGTCCTTCTTCTGGGGTTGCTGCCACTTCTCCAGGAGTCCTCAGTAGCTCCCCTTCTGCAACAGCAGGACCACTCACCAAGCCTTTCCATGGAGCTCTTATATGCATTCCTTCCCCTTTGGCTGCTGGTACCTACTGCCGCCCAGCCCGGGGTTTTTTATAGTTCTGGCCTGCCCCCTTCTGGTTACCTGACTAGCTGGCCAGGCTCAGCTTTTAACCCCCACCTTACCAGCATG
>NW_017729032.1:169483166-169502719 GCF_001723915.1 Gavialis gangeticus
TTTAACCCCCACCTTACCAGCATGCTGTGCCCAGAAAGTTCTGGACTTAAAGGGGTCGACCTGCCTTCTGGTAACAGGGCTAGCGTTCCCTGTTACAGCATCCTTTGTACATTTTTATAGATTTTATATACAGTCTCTCACATTATTTATACACACATATATAGCTCCAACATATGATATGGTACCAGTAAATTCCCAAAAATGATGATGTGGTGTACTATATTAAATTTCCAGTGATAGTATCATACGTGACATATTAATACAGGATTAAATTACTACATTTCTTCTAAGCTGTCACAAACTGACAAAATATTGGGAAAGTGTACCAGTTAAGTTCCTTCTAATTAACACATGACAGTATAAGGTTCTCAAGCTCTTGTTTCCCACTAATTGTAGCTATTGTCCCATTTCACATGCTCCTTTTCTGCACTTCTATTAATTCTTTGTATTTCAATGGAGAATATCACAGTCATTATATGTTAAAATAAGCCAATAAGACACAAACATGATTGCTTCTTTTCTGAGTTCACTGTTTGCACCTTGTATGACCCACTCAAACTGAAGAAAATTGGGTGCTTGCTGAAGGTGTCTTTCTAGCCAACATGAAGCAGATCTGTATTTAATAAATGTGAGGTGGTCTTGTAAGAGAGGATGTTCTTTAATATGGGTGGTCTCTTTTACAAAATGTCCTTTATTTAAAAAAATCTATTTTTGCAGTTTCCAATAGAAAAGTTGAAAAGTTAACATACAGGTGGTCAGGAAAGACTAGCCCAACCTTTTCCAATTATGACTAGTCTCAGTCCTTTGGAATTTCAGGACTTTGGAGTCCCTGCTGGCATTCAATACATTATGCAAGATGTTTCAATGTGAATGTAACCCTGCCCAAATACAAGTTTTAAATGCACCTGTCTTTGTAAAGACCTCATAGTATATGATAAGACCACATAAACCTCAGCTATGCACTTTTAGACCATGAAACAGTACTACATCTCTGGCATAATACTGGTCATTCCAGAGTTCCTGCATATTCTCAACAGGGACTACAGAGAAGCATTTTATATTTCTGGCAACAGCCATCATGTGTTTTTAATAAGAAAAAGACTGTGCAGGTGCAGTTATCTTTTGCAGTACATAAATTTCAAGGAGACTACATTCTTTTTCTTCTCTAACAAAGACCTTTGAGACTTGCCATGCATTTGAGACTTTGCCATTGAGGCATAACCTCTGACCTGCAATGCAGCACACAGCAGAAGAAAGCGAACTTTGCTGCTACATACAAAACACCTGCTTTAAACATCTGCAAAAAAAAAAAAAAGTTGGTAATTTAATGAACTGGTCTCACAGCCATGCTATTACAATATGCCTGCAAAGATTCTAAAGGAGGCCAAGAATAAAAGTGTTCATTATGATATGCTTTGTAGTACTAAAAACCTAATCTTCTACAGAGTCTGTATGATCAAACTTTATGGCTGATAAAACCTTATGGACACCAGTCAGTGTGTCTGTTTATAGTTTATGCTTTCTTCTTCACTGTCATATTCTACTTTTGTGTGTTCAGAACTGGTAAAGGGAAACAGATTCTTAAAGCCTGACACTATCAGACCATTTTTAGAATATTTGAACATGGTTAATGACAAAATCATTGCCTCTCGCTTAACAAAAATTAGACACTTTGCCAAAATTCCACTGAAGTACAGAGAAATATTAAAGTCGAAATTATTAGGAATAGTCTGGTACACAAAATGTTCGACTTCAAATCAGGAGACCTGGCTCTGTCACTGACTCTGTGTGACCTTGAACAAAAGAGATAATTTCCCTGTTCCTGAGTTTTCCCATGTACCAAATGAATATAATGGGTCTTGACCATATTTGTGAAGCACTTTAAATTGTTTGAATAAAATCATTTTAGTTCTTGACAAACTTTTAGTTTGCCTATAGTCACTTCTATATTAACAACTTCACCAATAGACTCATCTCTGCAGGCTTACAATTGCTGCATAGCTGTGTCATTTTAGGAGCAGTCAGAAAACTCATTTGTGAGTCAGAGGTCCCCTCTACATGTTACATGTACTACACAATTAACTGCAAAGTAACTATCACACCACAAAAAGGTCCATCAAGCTATAAAGTTAGAGCTGAAAAATGTTTGATAACTTTATAGCTGTTCTCTGTCCAGCTTTAATTTGCATGTGTAGCAAGGTAGCTCTATGATCATGGCTGAGAGCCCTCTCAGGTGAGGGGATACCCAGCCACCACTGCTGTGGAGTGCTGACATGGCTGAGAGTCCCATCAGCTGCAAGACTCGCACCTGCAGGGGCTTGCTGTTTGCCGGTGCAGGGGGAGCCCATGATGGTGATCCTGGGCTCCCCCCACAATGGCAATAAAGCGAGATTAAATTGATGCTGGATCCCACAATCACACCTCCTGCCCTATACATGTGGCATGGCCGGAGGCACAATAGTGTGGATCAGGCATCAGATTCTGTCATGCCTTTATCTGTGCTCAAGGGTGACAGATGACAGAGCAAGGAGCAATGTTCTCAAGTTGCAGCAAAGGAAGTTTAGGTTAGATATTAGGAAGGATTTTCTCACTAGGAGGGTAGTAAAACACTGGAACAGGTTACCCAGAGAAGTTGTGGAATCTCCATCCTTGGAGGTTTTTAAGACCCGGCTACACAAAACCTTGGCTGGGATGATCTAGTTGGGGCTGCTCCTGCTTTGAGCAGGGGATTGAACTAGATGACCTCCTAAGGGTCCTTCCAACCCTCATTTTCTATAATTCTATGAATGCTCAGAGGGACCCAGACTTTCACAGTTCTTACATGACTCTCATTTGTATGAACCAGCAATACATTACTTCACCTATTTTTTCCCCCAGCAACTTACTCCTTCCTAGATACCTGACAAGCCACTGTAGCCCAGCACTGGACTCCTACTATACTTCATCTGCCTCTGTTTCATCCCTGTTTGCTTACAGCAAGGAGTATCAAGCAAATAAATCCTGTTTTTCATACAGGTGCTGGTACTATTATCTGAGCAAGAAAAACTTTATCTCATACTCAACAAAATAAAAGCTATAACAATCTAGAAACAGATTTATAAATACTTTCAATCATATAGGAGGATGAGCATGATCCCAACTGGTACTGAGCTCCTACAACACCTGCAAAAGTTAATCTTTCTGAGTTTCTGAGCACCTAGAAATCTTGCTGAAATCAATGTTATTACTTGCTGGCATCTACAGACACCCAGCATTTGTTTAATCTGAAGCACTTTGCATAAGGGAAGAATCATTAAACTTGAATAGACAGTCTGTAATGCCTTTGTCAAATCAAAAACTTAGCTATCTAGAGTACCACATTCACGTTCATTAACTCTTACCACTTATCTGATTATTGCTGACTTTATCTTTACTGTTTTACCCCAATGTTCTCTTTGTTTTCCTCTCAGGAGAAATGGTATGTATTGGACAGGACATTGCAGTGAGAATCATAACATTGTGTGTGCCCTCACAGCACTAGGCTGAATGCAAAGCACTCGAACAAGCTTTAGTTAAAGCACCTCCACCACCATTTTCAAACACAGGACACTGAATACACGAGATGCTGTGGGCGCTTTCATTAGTGTGGCTCCTGAGAGCTCTCATTTAAGCACCCCTTGCACCCCAGAGCATGTGTAAAGACACTCATAGTCACCAAGTATCCATAGGGGAAAGTTGAGAACTTTAAAGAAATATTTCAGAAGTGTGTAACATTTAAGGGTGTTGTTACACTTTACCAGGGAACCTGGTTTTCTCTGATTAAAAAAAAATCCCCAATTTTCAGGTTAAAAAAAGTAAGCCAAAATCCACATTTTCCATGATAAAAATGAAGTATCATGATATATCTATGTATCTAATCTATATCTATGTATCTAATCTATATCTATATATTGTGGCATTTCATTTTGATCACAGAAAAATGTGGATTTTGGGCTACTTTTTTAACCTGAAAATTGTGTATGTGTTTTTATCAGAAAGAACCAACATCCCTTTACATTACACTTTAAGCTTCTCAATTCTTGACTGATGATATTATTAGCTTGAGTTTAAAGCAGTCACAGATTCAGATGAGCAGGGGCCTTGAGAACTGAAAGGCCCCTCCCCTCCCCTCCCATTCCAGGATCCAGGAACGATCCCCCCATTCTCTCCACCCCCTGCCCCCATGCTTCCACCCCTGAGACTCCCTCCTGTCCCAAGCCAACCCAGCTCACCTGCATCCCCCATTATTTTCCCTGATTTACTTGCGGCTGCCCAGCCTGGAGACCACCAGTGCCAGTGGCGGCAGTAGAGTGGCAGCAGCAGCCAGGCAAGCAGGTTCCTCTTCCCTGTCTGGTCTTCCAGGACAGTGCCAGCAGCTACAAGTAAACTAGAAGCAACAGGAGAAGGAGTAGGAATATGAGATTCAGGGGAGGGGGATGGGAATACTTATCTGGGCCAGCAGGGAAGAGGGGATAGCAAGGGATGGTTGTCCAACTGGGGAGCAGTGGAGTGGGTAATGGGCCCAATCCATGCCAGCAGGGGTTGCTATGCTAATATGTAGCCTATAGTAGGCACATATTAGTATAACAAGAGCTGGGTAAACTAGATCAAAATAAACCTGTACTGGAATGGTGTAACTTTAAGACACCTAAAGGGTGCTTAAAATTAGTTTTGCATACTAACATGTGAAACTATCCAGGGATTATGGACATTTATACACATGCTCCAGAAGATGGGGAGGGTGAATCTTAATTAAAATGGTTCTAAGAGCTGATCTAATTAAAGTGCTCAGAGCGTCACGTGTATCAGGGTCTCCATGCTGAAAAATGGCGGTGAGAGCACTTTCACTAAAACTCGTCAAACAAGCTTTAATTAAAGCACCACCACCATTTTTCAGTGCAGAGATGCTGATACATGTGACACTGTAGTCTGCTGGAGTTTGATTTCATAGATTTCATAGATTTCATAGACATTTGGGCTGGAAGGGACCCCAGAGGATCATCGAGTCCAGCCCCCTACCCCAGGGGCAGGAAGTCAGCAGGGATCATAGGATCCCAGCAAGATAAGCATCCAAATGTGTCTTGAAGGCATTCAAAGTGGCTGCTTGGACTGCCTCCGGTGGCAGACTATTCCAAACCTTGGGGGCTCAGACAGTGAAGAAGTTCTTTCTTATGTCCAGCCTAAATCGATCACAGTGGAGTTTGTGACCGTTCAATCTTGTCATCCCTTGGGGGGCTCTGGTGAACAGACGTTCCCCCAGATCCTGATGAGCACCCCGATAAACTTACAGGTGGCCACCAGATCACCCCTGAGCCTGCACTTTTCCATGATGAAGAGCCCCATGGCTCTCAGTCTCTCATCATAAGATCTGTTTTCCTGACCTCTGATCATGTGCATGGCTCTCCTCTGCACCATCTCAAGCTTCTCCACATCCCTTTTGAATTGAGGAGCCCAAAACTGGATGCAGTACTCCAGCTGCAGCCTCACCAAGGCCAAGTACAACGGGAGAATGACAATCCCGGGATTTGCTTGAGAAGCATCTATGGATGCAAGCCAGTGTTTTGCTCACTTTACTAGCTGCAGCATCACACTGAAGGTTCATGTTCATCTTGTGGTCAACCATGACCCCCAAGTCCCTTTCATCTGTAGTGCTAACCAGCGTAGCACTACCAAGCCTATAAGCATGGTGCAGGTTTTTCCTCCCAAGGTGGAGAACCTTGCATTTTTCCATGTTGCACACCATTAGGTTCTCATCTGCCCATTCCATGAGTCTGTCCAGATCTACCTGGATCACCCTCCTGTCATGATTTTCATGATCCAGCAGACTCAGTTAATCAAGTCTGCTCCTACTTGCTTTAACTGCAGCATGTCAGAGCAGCCTAGATGCATGTGTATAGGAGCCCTTAGAGCTCTAGGAGCTACCTAAAATTAACAGGTAAAGCCCTAAGAGATAAACAGGTGGGTTTTGTACACTCATGGAAAATGCGGTGTAGTACTGAATAGTAAAAGTTGCAACTGTAAAGGTTCAGTTTACTTTTGTTATAATGTCTGGATAAAAAAATGAAGAGAAGTTCTTCACCATTTCTAGAGGAGTCAGTTCTGCTCCTACTCATGCTCCTATTTTTTGTACATTGCCTGTGACAGCTGAAAATTATGTCTGTGTGATAAAGGTGCTTGCTGAAGGCTCTATGAAGATTAGACCAAGTGTTTTTCTGTCATTTATTCAAATATTAAGTTATATGTTGTTGCTAAGAGCCTAATTAAAGTTTAAGATGTAGTAAGGCCTTGTATAAAGTAAGGCCTAGTAAATTTAGCAAAGCCTTGAAATAGTAAGGCCCTGTGGTGTAGTTAAAGTTGACCTTATCAAAGGAATGCAAGACTTGTACTGCTATTTGTCAGCCTAAGGACAGTTGAAGTAAAAAGAATCTGAGCCGCTGTAACTTATTGGCACAGCTTAGAAATTATAAATGGGCTGGCACGTCTGGAAATCATTCATAAGGAAGATACAGCTCTGTGAAAGGGACTAATTAGCTGTTGACCTGGATCAGTGAGCCCCTGGATCTCGAGGAGCCCAAGGACTGAATACCAGGGTCCTTCCCAGTACCACTCGCACAGCGACCTGATCAGGGACACCTGAGTTCACTGAGCTTTGTGAAAAGAGAAATTTGTCATACATCAGGCATCAGAGGGGACTGCCGATAAGTTGCTGACACAAATTATTATTGTCTGTCATTATCTGTCTTAGTATACTATGCATAGTTATGTTTTTGTTAAGTCAATAAACCTTTCTTACCTTTCTACCCCCGACCACACTCTCAATCAATCCTGAACTCTCCACTGGTGGCTGGGACATTAATTGGTGTCATGAACAGGTTTGAGAGACTCTGGTCCAGAGAGAAAGGTCAGAATGGAGGGAGTTGCATGGGCCCCATTGGTGGCTTTGCTTAAGGAAGTGACAGGGATAGAGAATCCTGGGTGGGATAAAGATAGGTTGAAACCTGCCTGGAGTGACCCGGGAACTGTACCCGATCATTGGGCTAGGTTGGCTACTATGTTGGCTACTAGGTAAGCCCAAGAAGGGGTGCTTGTCATAGTTGCTGGCCACATGCCTGCAGTTAGGGTCTGAAGAGAATGCCCAGCTCCGGGAAAAGGTCAAATGGCTAAGTAAGGAGTTAGAAGACATGAAAGATTCCAACAGTGTGGTACATGAGGCTGTGTGAGCTGCTCAGAGCTGCTTGAAAACATTAGAATGGAGAGAAGGAAAAATTATGATCTCACACATGGACGCTTCCCTCCAGAAGAGGGCACAGTTAGCACAGGCTGTGGAGCCATCCTTTGACAAGGTGCAACAGTATCTGTATGGGGAGAAACCAGAAGTGAAGCTCTGGGAAGATCATGGGGTGGGGATGGAGGAGGAAGACGAGACTGATGATGAGCCTGGTGCTGAACCACCCCCATATGTCCCTGCCCAGAGGGAGGAACCTGGCCAGGCCTTCCCTGCCCAGAGGCAGGAATTCAGCCAAGTTATTCCCATGGTGAGAACTCATTCAGAGCCGCAAGGAGGGAATCCCCGAACAGAGCTGCATTCCTTTATCCGTGCTGATATTAAAAATATACAAATGCAGTATGAGTTCAAGCCAGAAGAGCCAGTAATAGATTGGCTAGTTCAAATTTATAGTGAAGGGGCATTTGCAATTTCAGTGAATACAGCCAAAGCCGCACAAATGGTTCTGTGCCCTGAGCTCCAGTTAAATCAGTTTGCAGGAGGTGATAAAAATGTTACTTTGTTTTCTACTGCACTGCAAGCAACTTCAGCCAGTTATATGGAAAAAGAGCTTAACCCTGCCCCTCGGATGTGGGTCAATTTAGAAGAGGCTGTCCACTTCTTGTATCAGTTAGCACTCACTGAAATCATTCATGCAGCAGTATGGACTCACATGCCAGATGCAGAAGTCATGACAGCACTGTTGTGGAAAAGGTTTTGCCAATGAGCATCAACAGAGTGCACCTGAGCCCTGTTGGCCTTGGAGCCAGAGGTGGTGAATCATCCGGTAAGAGATGCAATCTGGCAATTAGTGCAGCTGTTACCCATTTTGCAGAAGCCAAGGCTTACCAAGCAGACAAAAACTGCCAAGGCCATGGTGGTAGCCTCTGTGAAACATAACCCCCTCTGCCCCCCGCCCACTAAATGTTGAGAAAAGCTGAGGAAGGCCGGCCCAAGACTCTGCAAGCAAAAATGTGGAAAGACTAGTTAGCTGCCAGTTTCAATAAAGTGCAAATCAATAGACTGCCCACCAATGTTTTGTGAGGGCTGTGGGCTAAACCCTGTACCAAAAGGGCAAGCCCGAAAACAGAGCCTTTTGCACCACCAACAGTATCAGCAGAGGGATTCTCTGCCCTGAGGGCAGAACTGTCGAGATTTTCCCAGGCACATATAGGGCTGCCAGCCTTTACCCCACCTGATCACATGGCCTAGGGAGTCCAGCAGGCCCAACCCCCAAAGAAAGGGGCCACTATGGGGGTAATAGCAGGCCGGGGACTGGTATCTAAAGTTAATATTAGCCCCTTAATTCAGATGCCTGTACAGATTCAATTAAATAAAAATGAAAATCAGTTGATATGCTATTGGACATGGGTGCCCAGATTTGCATTTTAGATTCTGCAGATTGGAAGGGGGAGAAAGGAGCCCCTTATCAAATAATTGGAGTTGGAAGCACCAGATGACCAGAACATCTGGTCCGAGCAAACTTCACGTTACCTAATGTCTCTAAGGTAATGGCAGCACTAATACTTAAAGGGGGAACAAGTTTACTGCGATTTAATGTACTAAGAGGACAGCAGTTTGCCCTTGAGCAAGAAAATTGGCAGTTTGGGTGCACAGTGCCTAACCGAGAACCACAAGAAACATCTATAACAGCTGTAACTTGATGTAGCATGATTCCACTAACCCTGCCTCCCATGGAAAGAGTACATGGACCTCAGTATCGAACTCCCCCTGAGGCAGGCCACACGACCTATCTAGTGTAATATCAGCCAGCAGTTGAAGGATGGGACTATTATCCGAACCCACTCTCCATATAACAATCCAGTGTGGCCACTGCATAAGCCAAATGGAGGGTGGCAGCTGACTACTGACTTTCGAGCTTTAAATGCTAATACTGACCCCTTGATGGCTGCCGTCCCATCACTACCAGCCGTGACAGAAAGCATCCAGTGTTATAAGCCTGCATGGATAGAATCTGTTAATATCAAAGACATGTTGCGACAGTACGTGTTTGTAGCTGTAGAAGTTATCACAGGGATAATGTTCGCCCATGCCTCAGTGAGAGCTACAACCCAGGGCACTTGTGCAGCACTGGAAACTCTGCTAGCTGTGTATCCACCACCCATAGAACTACAAAGCAATCATGGCCCTCACTTCCGCAATCATCTTGTGTATGACTGGACCGCGAAACATAGCATGTTATGGATATATCACATCCCATACCATCCGCAGTCTAATGGATTGGTAGAGTGAGACAATGACATCCTCAAATGCAATTAGCAGTTGACCACTGGCCCGGTTCTTAAAGACTGGGACTTGCACCTGGATCGAGCTATCAATTGGGCCAATAACTGACCCCGTCCAGGAGGTAGTCCTAGGCAACAGGCCTTTGGATTGGGTAGTCCCTGTGAGCCAGCAGGAGAGTGACCTAGGGGTGGTGACCCAAGAAAACTCCAGGCAGGAGATCGGGTGGTAGTGAAGCATCCTCAAGGAGATAAATGGGAGAGGACACTATTAGCAAAAGGTATGCATAATACATGGTGGGTATTTAAGTCAGATTCACCTAACCGGAGCCAAGCTCCTTGTTGTCTTGTTCCTACAGATTGGATCTGTCCACAGGTGCAGCCATAACCATTCCTAATTGAGCCTGTCACTGAAGACAAGTCCTGCTCTGTCACTGGTCTAAATTGACTGGCACCATGAAGTGGTGGACTTTTAAAACTGTACTCTTTTTATTAATGCCTTATTGTGTTTCCTGGGTACTATCCTTCTTATTACCCAGATATTAATGAACTTGCTCTTGAAGACCTCAAGGAGTGGCCTGACCCTGGAGAGCATCCCCCAGAAACATGCTCAGATGACCTTCACTTGGTCCAGCTGCCGTATCCATATTAGAAGAAACCCGCCACCCCAGAGCAAGTGAAGTCCTGGTTTCTGAGTAGAAAAAACAAGATAGTTGACTGGCAAGGTGGTAACTGTCAGTGCACCTGTGGCACCAGTTATTATCTTGAGTACATTCCCTACCAGAAGGCTGGAATGGCTAACTGTGGGAGGGGAAGTATTTGTTGTAGCTCTGTTCGTTTGGGAGTTTGTTGTTACATACTTCCTGAGGAAAACCTCATTGAGCTCAACGCCCCTGAGTCTGTGTCCCTGATTGTGCATTCTGCATCTGTTCAGCCTCTTGAGCCACTGCATTTATGAGAGGATCTTCCCCCTCCCATTCCTTTGGCTGACAACACTCTCCAGTGATGATATGAAGCTCACCAGGTGGGGGGGTGCATTACAGGTTGGAACAAAGTTATTACATGGTTTGTGAATCATACATACACAGAGGCATGGTGGAACGGTACCACTTTAATGCAATTAGAAGGAGGCTGTATCCGCAAGTCTCCACCACTTATCCTCATCCTTTTATACCAGTGGGGTTCCTAAAGCAAATTAGTACTATAATTCTGCCAGGGCAGTGCTGTTTCATCAACCCAGTACAACATTGTCCCCATAAGTGACAGTGAGAACTCTTTTGCTCTCTGGAAGGTGAAGCATCGTTACGGGCTCCCAAATAGGAAAAAATAAATATGACCTGTGAGAAAATAAAGTGTTCACTATTATCTCTGGCCATTCCCCCATCGGATGCCCTGACACCACCTGTGTATAACTCCACACCCTGGCAAAGGTCACAGGTTAAAATCCCAACCCTCCTAAATGCTTCTTTGTTCACTGCCCGGGTGCTGTTCAGACAATGGTATGTCCGAACTACTTTTCCAAACTGTTCGGCAGGAGCCCACATAGCTGAAGGGTTACTTAAGTGGAAATGGCCAATCATTTTCCATTGCATGAATACAGTTAAGTCCCGCAGATAAAGAGATGCTCCAAGTTATCCTTGGGACAGACTTAGATAAATCCCAGAAAAAACACTGAAGAAGCAGCCAATCTCTGCCAGGCAGTACCTCTCAGACAGCGCTGATCGGGGACACCTGACTTCACCAACCACAATCTCAATCAATCCCAAAACCTCTGTTGTTGGCTGAGACAATTGCCTCCCACTGTGAACTCTTGACTTGACTGGGATCTTTGTGAACTTCGGCCTTTCATTACAACAACTCAGTTTTACCATACTGGGGGATAACAGACAGCTTGTGTAAAGTGATAATTTAAAACTAAAATGGGGAACCCTAATGCAGACACAGACAGGGCTGATGCTTCATAATTTGATTGTGTTGTATATTGTTTGTTATCACTATACTCCATTTCTTTGAGGAGTATACTCACAAATGGCATAATGATGTTTTCAGAGATTTTTTGGAAATTTAACAGGTAGCTCCTAAAGGTTTTTTCCCTTGTAATGTAAAAATGCCATTATTTAGTTAATTCTATTGTCTTTCTATTTCTAGAATTAAAAATATATATATATGAGTAATATTCCCAGATTTCCTTGAGGTAACCAGTGATCTGAAGGAAAAAACAATAATACCTATTATATCATTAATATTGTTTGTATTTCTTTTTTACTAATAACCAGGGATCCTGGTTTTCTTTGATTTAAAAAAATCCCTGATTTTTCGATTAAAAATATAACCCAAAATACATGTTTTTCTATGATTAATATAAAACACCACTAATATATAGATATATTTTAGTGGTGTTTCATTTTAATCACACAAAGATATGAATTTTGGGTTACTTTTTGAATCTTAAAATTGGGATTTTTTATCAGAGAAAACCAGGATCCTTGCTAATAAATTATTTGGATTTAGAGTAATACTTAAACCTACAAGCTCAAGAAACTGGTACTTTTGGTGAAACCAGGTACAAAAATATGGGATGAACAATACTTCAATTAGCCATAGTTTATTTATGAGCCACATTTGACTATTACTTTTAAGTGCCAAGTATATTATTGCCATTGCTTGGTATTTTTTATTTAATATTTTCAAAATACCCTAAATAGCTGGGGCTTGTTCTCAACATCAGAGCTTTCCATTGCAGTTGATTCCTTATCTTCACTCCCAGAATAATCTTTACCCCACTCTATAAAGCAGATATTCCAAAGCAGATTGTGGGCTGTTATGGCAGAGCAAAATTCAGTCCATTCCAGCAAATTAATTTGATGAAATAATGCATCCACATTTTCCTAAAACTTCATTTCCACCTTTCCCCAATTACAGATTCTGCACTCTTTTTCAAATGATACCACATAAAGGAGAAAGAAATAGTTACTGCAAGCCACAGTGTTTGGATTTGGCTGTCAAAAAGGACTTTCAGAAATGACAGAGTAGGTTTTGAAAAGTGTATGTAGTAATTAGCACCCTGAATTGTTCTAAAGGCTAGCTGGCACTGTTAGAAAGATTAGTCACCCTTTGGCATGGTTGTTCATTATTATTTCAGTGGTGTTCTTTAGAGGACTTTCTAATGAGCAGTTATATCCTTAGTAGGTTAAGCTGAAAAAAAGATTTATTTTAAGCTAATTTATAATTACAACTGAATCTTCTGGCAAAGTCAGCAGAAGGAATCCACCTTCTATGTAACAAACTGCTTTAAATATCTTCATCTGAGTTATTATATGATATATGGCATTGGAAAATAACTAGATTTCACAGTGACCATGGTAAGTAACTGGATCTCTTCATCCAGAAGAAAATTTAGCTGAAAAACAGAGATATGAGAAATTTGACAGTTTCTTCTTACAAGGGTTTTACATATCATTGTTTTTCTCTATAGATATCACAATCCTCAAACCCTTATCCCTCAATTCCCACCCCAAGGTTTTGCCAAAATACAATAACATTTTAATTTTTCCTGCTCTCATTGGCTGCCTACAGACATTCTCGTTTGCACTCTAATTACAATGCTTCAGAGCAGACTCAATTGATTGACTCTGCTCCATGTTCCAACTAGAACACTCCAGCACTGCCTCACTGATATGTGCATTAAGCCCCTCCATGTTTCGAAATGGCCCTGAGGGGTGCTTTAACTAAACCTTGTCAAATGAGCTTTAGTTAAAGAGCCCCTGCAGCCATTTTAAGCAGCCCTGGAACTTAATACAAGTGACAGTGAGCTATTTTAATTAAAGTGGCTGTCTGGGAAACTCTCTAATTAAAATGGCCCACCCCCACTTCTAACCATGTGTGCAGGCAGTGATGGTTTCAGTTATTAGTTCATATATTCCTAGATGCTAGGGTCGGAAGGGACCTCAATGGATCGAGTCCGACCCCCGCCCCATGGCAGGAAAAAGTGCTAAGATCATGGCAATTTTGCTTGAAAGCTTTGGTTACTTTACCAAGAGTTTCCAAGCACAAGGTATGTGTTATATGTTTGTAATCAGATAGGAAAGATGGTCTGCTGGGTAGAACACTGGACTGAAACCAGAAAACTTGGGATAAATTGCTAGTTTGACTAATGACTTTCTGTGTAATCCTGGACTCATGTGCAGTATGCCCCCAGAGCAGCTGAATGGCACACAGCTGCTCTGAGATTGTGCTGCACATGGCAGCCACTCTGCTACTCCAGGAGGCAAGCTGGAGCACGTGATGTGTGTGGTGAATAGTGCCAGCCAGCACACCCCATGGGTGTGGGTTGCCTGTGGATCAACTCTGGATGGTAGGGCTCTCTGGGCCAAATTCAGACAACAGACCATATCTTTGACACCTCTGGTTTAATCTACTGATTCATAAAAAAGCCTGCTGTAGTCCTTAGAAACAATAATTAACCTTGTTTTCAATTGAGAGGATAATACAGCATTAAGAAGATAAACAATTCCCGTAAGATAAGACTCATTAACTCAGATGGGATCTTATGAAGAAGTGTTTCCCAGTGTGCACAGGACAAGATGAATAGATTTGGAGTGCCTGTGTACATAAATAGCGAATTGCTAGTTATGCCTCTGGAAACAGAACTCATGGTAGAGGTGATATCTTTTATTAGGCCACCTTGATATTTGCAAAAAATGTCTTTATTTGCTTCTGTTATGTCTCTGGTATCTTCTGCTGCCCTGGACTTTTAACATCTGGATTAACATATGGAAAGGAACTTCTTTCCTGATATTAGCTATGATCTTTTTGTTTGTTTCTCATCTCTAGTTCCCTTCCTTCATCTGCTGACATTGGGGTAAGAAAAGGTATGTGTGTTATGAGGAATTTATGCAGTTGATGAAAAGTTTATACAAAGTTATCCCCCTCCCTCCTTTCCCCACCATCCCTTAAACTTCTGGACCACATTTCAAAGTGCATTGGTATGTATTTTTATTTTGCCCCGCCTATTTGAAGACCAATTCCCAGAAGGGTTATGTTAGATGTATACAGTCACTGGATGGACTTTAGAGTTCATTACAATAAATTCAGGCAGTTCTACAAAATAGTGGCTAAGGCATTCTCTTGGAAAGGAGGAGTTCTTAAGTACAACACTCTTCTTCTATGGCTCTATCCAGTATGCAACCAGGCAAAAGGTTTTGAGCTGTATTCTATGCTGTCATTATGTGTTAGATATGTTTCTGTCTCTATCTGGGATCTTAGGTAGCATTTATATACCTCCCAATACATTTTGAATTATGGTGAAACTTGCATAAGAGTTAGATACCTTGGTTCTCTAAGCACTTAGGTTAGATTCCTAAGTATTCTAACTGAATTGCTTCTGACTGAAAAATCCATCATATAGACCCCTAGCAAACTCTGCTGCTCAAAATAATGAGTTCTGTGGATACTGAATCACTCTTTGGAATGACAATAATAATACCCAGCTCTTAATGCCTAGCACTTTCATCAATTGATCTCAAGCCCTTTTAAAAAAATGTAATACCTATTTGCAGATAAGGAAACAGAGGCATAGAAAGCAGTCAATTATACCAAATCATTCAACCGGCCATTGGAGAAAGATATCTGGGTGTCACAAGGAAGATATCTGGGTGTCATAAGGCTCAGGACAGCCACAGGCCATACTAAACAGCAGGGATCCTGGTTTTCTCTGATAAAAAAATATCCCCAATTTTCAGATTTGAAAAAGTAACCCAAAGTCCACATTTTTCCATGATTCAAATTAAACACCACTATATATCTCTATAGAGATACATAGAGATATATAGGTTAAGTTTTATATAAATATAATATAATATAATATAATATAATATAATATAAAAACCAACCTGTATACCTATATATAAAAAACCTGTATACCTGTATACAGGTATACAAAACCCAGGTTGGGTATACAAAACCCAACCTGTATACCTATACACACACACACACACACACACACGTATATATATATACATATATACACACACACACACATATATATGTATTTATATACACACACACCACGATAGATAGATAGATATCATTTTAATCACGGAAAAATGTGGATTTTAAGTTAATTTTGTAAATCCGAAAATTGGGGATTTTTTTTTATCAGAGAAAACTAGGATCCCTGCTGATTAGCTATGACAGCTATAGGCACAAAGCTATGGCTTCTGTGTCTAATGCTAGAATGCATGAGTACACATTCCCTGTACAAAGTTAAAAATGTCTGTACCTTTAAAACAACTGCAGTCAATAGTTATAACAGGTATGCAACCTGTGTAAAAACAAAATCAGAACCACAGGTTTTCAATTTTCATGCATCTCTTTGGCTTAGACAATAAGTCTTGCTAATTATGGGCATTTATACATATGCTCCAAGTATGAACTTTAATTAGAGCAGCTCTGAGAGCCACTCTAGTTAAGGCACCTGAGTGTCTTGTGTATCAGTGTCCCTGTACTTAAAAATGGCAGCAGGGATCTTTTATCTAAAGTTCATTGAATGAGCTTTAGGTACAGTGCTCCCGTTGCCATTTTTAAGCGTGGCGACATTGATATACAAGATGCTGGAGGCTGATGAAGCATGGTAATTACCATACTCCAGCAGGCTCAATTAATCGAGTCTGCTCTGATGCATTGTAATTATAGTGTGTTGGAGCAGCCTCACTCCTTGTGTACAGGTGCCCTATGATATTCTTAAATCACTTTGTTGAAGCCTCATTTTCAGAGGTTACTGGAAAGTAAAGTATTTTCTGAGTAACTGTGTTCCTTCTCCAAACTATCAAGAACTGTCACCTTCCATTAAAATCAGTATAAACCAAAAGCATTCTTCACCTTGAAGGATTTTACTATTTACAAAGATTAATGTAAATCTGAGAATTATCATTTTCTATCATCTACTCTAGGAAAGAAACAATACAATAATTCTGGCTAGGACACATTAAATGACACCAGTATTGTTTCATGCAAATATCTGTGAAGAAATAATGTGTTAGTTCTACACTTTTCAGTTTTAATAGGTAGATTACAAAGTTATTTATAGCAGTTACTACATTTTTTTACTTTGTATTCATGCTATATTAACATGGTAGCTTTAAGAATAAATATATTGCTAAGAATCAAAGTAAAGATTAAGTAGGAGTAAATTCGTTTGTCATAGCCTCAACTTCTTATAGATATATTCCAGGTGACTAGCATGTCTGCCTTGTAAAACAAAGCAAATATGGACCATTTGGAACAACTCTCAATTCCTTTCATCATTTGTTGAAAAGAAAGGCGTCCCAAACACTTTTTAGTTCAGCACATAATTCTCTGGAAACCATTTAGCTAATTTATAAAAACAAACCCACTGTTTGGAGCACAGCCTGCATCTACCAGGCATAATGACACTGCCTTGTGTTTTGTTCACTCTGGAAACAATCAGTGACACGCATGCCAGGAATAATACTCAGTACATGAGCCGAATGTACCCATGCTCCAAAGGTCTCTGTTCTTTGTTGATAAAGGAGAAAGGATAAAAAAACTAAGATTCAAATTGAGAAACATAATAGAATCATAGAAATCACACTCTGTTCTATATGATATTATACTTCAGTGGCTGATGATTTCAGAATATTCCTAGCAGCTGTGGTGCCATGGCTCACAAACGCTGTAAAGATGAAGCATGCATGCGTGAGTGTGTGTGTATTCTAGCATGAAAGAGCTGGGGTGAAATGGACAAAAAATGATAAGTAAAATGGATGACAATTAATGTTAGTTTTATTTGTATAGTCCCATGCCAAAACTAGAAGTCATTAATTCCTAAACAGTGTCACGGCATGCTAGTATGATGTCGGAAGGCAGAAGTGAGCAGCAAAAAATGGGCTGGATAGGGCTCTGACCAAGCCAGCTGTGTGTGACTATTTGGAGCTCTGGCCAGGCCAGCACCATGAGCTAGTCTTGGTTTCTCACTGCACTGGCCTTGTATGGCTGGATTGGGCCCTGACTAGGCCAGCACTGCACATGGGATCAGGACTGTGCACCACAGCTGGGCCGTAGACAGGTGTTCTTGTCTATATACATATATGTTTTTGCTTATTCAGCTTTTGGAAGTGTGATTATTAGGTGATTAAGTGTAGGCCAAGACAGAGAGAAATGCTTGTCATAGGTGGCTATGACGGAGCATGTGAACTCCACACCGGATGGATCAGGTTAATAAACTGTTATTAGTAAATTAGCACTACCTGTTGTACTTGTGAATGCCAGGCTTGTGGGCAAGGGCTAAATAGGTGACAGCATGCTCAGTTTTAGACTGGTACAAATCTATTGCTCCTAAGTAAAGAATCAGGGCTGTCTGGAGATAAGCACTTGAATAGGACTGTAGCTGATCTGAGTATCCCAGGTAGACCTGACCTGGAACTGGCCCATTTATCTAGCCCTTGATTATGATTGTTAAGCCAGGCTGGAGATAATGGCACTCCACCTGAGGGAAAAAGTATTATCTAAAGATGAGCCCAAAGAGTAAATGGATCACCTCCAAAGAATTACTTGCAACCAAGTAAAGTCTTATTTACTCCGTGTTCATTTTGGGACTGTGCATAGTTTCTGGCCTCATAGCAACATAACTTTTACAATGACTTGGCTGAGACATAAATAATTACAGCTAATGGGTAATGCCAGTAGGGGAAATGAAGTATAATATCAACAGTATCATGCTTTGCTGCAAGAAGCTTCAGAGGGGTCATAAAATATTGCAGGTTGTAACTTCAATTAAAAAAATGTGTTCTGTTGCTTAAATAGTTTGCCAATTTTGTTAGTGTTTGGTTTAAATTTCCCATGCTGGGTGTTTGCCTCTGACTAGATTTTTTCAGGAAAACTTCAGCTAAAATGATTCATAGGATCATAGAAAGTTAGGGTTGGAAGGGACCTCAGGAGGTCATCTAGTCCAACTCCTGCTCAAGGCAGGACCAGCCCCAACTAGATCATCCCACCCAAAGATGTGTCTAGCCAGGTTTTGAAAATGGCCAAGGATGGAGCTTCCACCACCTCTCTGGGTAACCTGTTCCAGTGTCTTACTACCCTCCTAGTGAGAAAATTCTTCCTAATATCTAACCTAAGCTTTTCTTGCTGCAACTTGAGACCATTGCTGCCTGTTCTGTCATCTGCCACCACTAAGTGCAGTCTAGCTCCATCATCTTTTGAGCTCTCCTTCAGGTAGCTGATGACTGCTATTGTGGCAGTGACTTGGTCATGTCTCTTGACAGTAAAATAGTGATAGTGCTTAAAAGAGTGATTGCTGAGGCATCCTGTGACAGCTAAACTGGCTTTCTGAGGGTTAAACCTGGTTTTCTGCTGCTTATCTATGTCCTGCAAAATGCTTATATCTAGAAGAAAGAGTATAAAAGAAAGCCGTCGTGGTTAAGCATTTCCTGTATTTTGTTAATGCATTTGGCCATAGCTTAAAGCCAACTTCATTAGCGATGGTGAAGCTAAAATTAATCACATAAGGAAAACACAAAGGCTTGTACTGCTGTTGGTTAATCATATAAGGAAAGTTTGTAGTATAGAACTATAATTGGCTGCAAGCCAACAGCTAGCTCAAAAAAATCTATAAATTTGCTGGCACGTCTGGAAATCAGTTGAAGGAAAGCGGTTGAAGGAAATTGGTTTAAGATTTGATGCTGATTCAGAGAATCAGCGATTCGAACATAGACAGAGCTTTAAATGTTTTTGTTCATACCTCGAGGTACCAGGTGCAGTTTGTGAATGCTGAGATAGTGGGGTGGATGGAGCATCCCACAGGAGTGCAAGGGGCCCCCCTGTTTGCTCAGCGGCAGACCCAGAAGTGGAGTGGAAATACTTCTGGTCTACTTTTGGTTTGCCACTGAATGCATGGTTCCCCCCCACACACACCTCCCCAGCTTGGCGATTGGCTGTGGGGGGACCCCAAGTGCCCCCCCAGACCCAGGAGGCACCAGTCATGGAGCCAGGGGGAGGAGTCCTCC
>NW_017729032.1:169507719-169518776 GCF_001723915.1 Gavialis gangeticus
TTGGAGATTTGGCTGCTGAATTGGGCTGAATCTCCACTGAATCAAATCAGCAACCTAAGCTTCACACAGTCCTAGTGTCTATCACTGGGTTTCACAACAGCCAAGGCAGAGAAAAGGGGGATGTAGCCTGTTGAAGCCCTGGCACTGTTCAGTCAAGAACATAAACTGCATGAGAGCAAAAGACAAAGACTGAGTGTAATGCAGAGATAAGGGCACATCCCTGGGAGGGGTTAGTCTTGTGTTCCAGTCTCTGCTTCCAACCTTGTTTATGTATTTTATTCAATGATTGTTTTAATGTATAAGAACTCCTCAGAGTAGAGACTGGAATCCAGGATAAATACTCTCAACTCAGAACTGCAGTCACCCACTGTATGAGCCTACATACTTTAACAGATATACAATTAAATAAACATAGATTATCTTCACACTGAAGTCTACATACAGTCTACATTGTATTCTACTTGGAAAAAAGAAAATTAAAAAAAAAGTGTCAACATGTTTTAGTTTACTTATTTAAATTCACTGAATAGAAGCAAGAATTTTTGACCTAGGTCAGATTGACTAGGCAAAACAGATAAGGCCTAAAGGTCATGCCCTCTTTTAATTAACCCCAAACCATGAGAGCTTTATTAGATAATTACAGTAGTAGTTATCCCAAAGTTGATGTATTGTGTCCATAAGCATTCAGACATTAAAGTAGTTATTCCTACAATTTTACAGTAGATTGCTATGTTCCATTACTTGTGACATGGTAAATCCTTCTACTTGAAAATACTTTTGACCATGTAAGTCTTACTTTACAAGCAATAAGTTAGATTTATGGCCAAGATACTGTCATTACTCAGACAAAACTATGTTTGAGGTCTTGGGATGAGAAATGAGCAGACACACACAGAGAAAAGCTAGCATTTCATTAGTTAAAGGGAACAGAAATAGGACCCCATCCAAAATCTACTGAAGTCAGTGGGCGATAAGAATGCTGAAAAAAATGGAAGCCTTTGAAGAAGAAAAATAGGGATACTCTTAAATATCAATGACAGATAATTGCTTTGAAGAAATATTTTTCATCTATATTATTGATATGTAAATTATAAATGTATAAAATCTACGACTAGATCGCATTGAATCATAGAAAATTAGGGTTGGAAGGGGCCTCAGGACCACATCCACATGAGGAGGGGCATTCATTTGCAGCAGCACAAATACATTTGTGCTCCTGTACACACCCTTGCTCGTGAAGTTTCCAGCAGGATACATTGTCCCGCAGCTCCATGTGCTGCAGGTGGGGCTGACTGCCTCAGTGCAGAGCTAGCCAGAAGGCAGCCTCCTTGCCGGGGCAGCCTGTGCCTCAGCTAGCCAGGGAGTGGCATGTAGAAACAGGGGAGCAGGGGCTGCTTACTCCCCCATCCCTCTATGTTGTGGAGCCCCTATACTGAGGTACTCTGCACTCTAGCCAGCCACTCCCTGGCAGGTTGGAGTCAGGGTGCCTCAAGACGGAAGCAGGCATCCCTGGGCTGGCTGCTCCTTTGTCTCTGCATGTCTCAGAATTGGGCCTCCACTGAGGCATGTGGAGCCCCATCCCAAGGCACACTGTGCCCAGCCAGCTGCAGAGCACCTGGCTAGGGTGCAATGTGCCTCAAAATGTGGGAGCAGGCAGCAGCTGGCGGGGCTGCAGGGTGCCTCAAGACAGGGGTTCCATGTGCCTCAGTGCGGGAACTCTGCAGCAGAGCCGCCATGCTGAGGCACAAGGGAGCAGCCAGCCCAAGAGTGCTGGTCCAGCCCCCTGCTCAAAACAGGACCAGCCCCAACTAAATCATTCCAACCAGGACTTGGTCAAATCAGACCTTAAAAACTTTCAAGGATGGAGATTCCACTACCTCTCTAGATAACCCATTCCAGTGATGCACCATCCTCCTAGTGACTCACTTTTCCTCATATGCAACCTAAACTTCCCTTACTGCAACTTGAGACCATTATTCCTTGTTTTGTCAACTGCCACCACTGATAAAAGTCCATCCACCACCCTTTAGGTAGCTAAAAGCTGCTATCAAATCCTCCTTCAGTCTTCTCTTCTCCAGACTAAATAAGCCCAGTTCCCTCACCCTCTCTTCAGAAGTTATATGCCTCAATCCCTAACCATTTTTTTTTCCCTCCATTGGACTCTCTCCAACTTGTCCACATCCTTTTGTAGTGGGGGGCCCACAACTAGACATAGTACTCTAGATGTGGCTTCCCCAGTGCAGAACAGAAAGGAATAATTACTTCCCTCAATCTTCTGGAAACACTCCTACAAATGGCACCCAGGATGCCATTAGCCTTCTTGGCAACAAGGCCACACTGTTGATTGATATCCAGCTTATAACCCCAGGTCTGTTTCTTCAGAACTGCTATTTAGTCAGTTGGTCCCAAGCCTATAGTGGTGCATAGGATATTTCCCTCCTAAGTGCAGGGCTTTGCACTTGTCCCTGTTGAACCTCACAGCCAGATCCAGACATTCAGGTACACGTAGTTTGTAGCACTGCAAACCATGAACACCATGTGCCCCCAGAGGCTGGGGGGACATGGCAACCACCCAAGGCTGGTGGCAGCAGGGGCATGGTAGTGGCAAGTGGGGAGCTCCTGCAGGTGGCCATTGCAGTGTTGGCCACAGGGGGGTGGGGTGGCAAGTGCCAGCCAGTGGTCAGTGACCATGCACAGATGCCACTGACAGCGGCAGCCAGTGGCAATTGGGGACCACCCACGCATGCCACCAGCAGCCTCAGTGGTGGGGTGGGGTGGCAAGCAGCGGCCACCTGTAGGCGCTGCTGGCAGCGTCAGCAATGCTTTTTGCAGGAGCTGCACCACCAAGCTCAAGGGGTGCACATGCACCCGCTTGCACCCCCTACATATTGCCAATGCCATAAACCTCTTTGCAACATTGTAAAACTCACATGTTGCATGCTAAACTGTGCCCCACATGGCTAATTTGCATCACTGAAGTAAAATTTGCTACTGGGATTTCCTGGTAGCAAAAACTACCCTGAGAAAAAAAGCAATCAAAAGCACACCAAAGTTCTCTGTACTGGGACAAATACAGAGATGGAGAAGCAGGGAGTCACCAGGCTGAGGCACCCTATGCCCCAGCCAGCTGGGGAGCAGCACATGGAGATGAGGGAGCAGGCATCCCTGAGACCCTCACACATCCACTGCTTTCCCCACTTCCATAGAGCCAGTCATCTCATCACAGAAGGCTGGTCAGGACTTGCCCTTGGTGAATCCATGATGGCTACTCCTGATCCCTTTCTTCTCCTCCAAGTGCTTATAAATGGATTCCTTGAGAACCTGCTCCATTCTTTTCTGGGGACTAAGGTAAACCTGACTGGTCTGTAGTTCTCTGGATACTCCTTCCCTTTCTTACAGATGGGCAATATATTTGCCCTTTTACAATCATCCAGGACCTGCCCCAGTTGCCACAAGCTTTTAAAGATAATGGCGAGCAGCTCTGCAATCACATCAGCCAACTCCCTCTGCACCCTTAGATGCATTACATCCAACCCCATGGACTTGTACATGTCCAGCTTTTCCGAATAGTCTCTAACCCAGGGGTGGGCAAAATATGGCCCATAGGCTAGATATGGCCTGCCAGGTGATTTCCTCTGGCCCATGGGCACCCACCAATTAATTGTACCCTACCAGCCTCCCACCATCATGCACTCTGGTGGCCTGGCCCCACCCAGCACATACAGCTTCTGTGTGGGGCTGCTGCTGCCACTGCTGCAGTCACTGGGGGACCTGCTCAGCTTCCCTGGCCTCCAGCAGCTCCTCCTCATCCTCATGCAGCACTCACTCTGGGCAGCAGGTAGGGAAGGCGCAGCTGAATAGGAGGGGCTGGGAGGAGCACAGAGTCTGGGGCCCACACCAAGTGAGGCGGTGGGGATTTGGGATGTGAAGGAGGGCAGGGGCTGTGGGGACCCCCACACACACCCCACCCTCCCTTGGCACACAGTCCCCACCACTGGTGGCATCAGCAGCAGCAGACTCTGGGCCCTTGGGGTGCTCATGGACCAGTGGTGTGAAGCTCCTGCAGTTCTAGGAGCTGCATGTGGTGGTAAGGAGCAGAGCCATACTGGCCTGCCTCTGTGAGACAGACCAGTCAGCCTTACTTCGTCCCTGGAAAAATCATGGAGCAGATCCTCAAGGAACCCATTTCTAACCACTTGGAGGGGGAAAAACATGATTAGGAACAGTGAACATGGATTCACCAGGGGCAAGTCATGCCTGAACAACCTTCTATGATGAGGTGACTGGCTCTGTGGATGCAGGAAGACTAGTGGATGTACTAGTACCTTGATTTTAGCAAGGCTTTTGATATGGTCTCACTGCATTCTCACTGGCAAGCTAAGGAAGTATGGGCTGAATGAATGGACTGTAAGGTGGATAGAAAACTGGCTGAAGCATCAGACTCAGAGAGTAGTAATCAATAGCTTGATGTGTAGTTGGCAGCCAGTATCAAGTGGAGTGCCCCAGGTGTCAGTCCTAGGGCCAGTTTTGCTCAATGTCTTCATCAACAACCTGGAAGATGGCATAGAGTACACCCTCAGCAAGCTGACACCAAGCTGGGGGGAGTAGTAGAAATGCTGGAGGGTAGGGCTAGGATTCAGACTGTTCCAGACAAATTGGAGGATTGGGCCAAAATAAATCTGATGAGTTTCACCAAGGACAAATAAAAAGTCCTGCACTTAGCACAGAACCTCATGTACCAGTACAGCTTGGAGACTGACTGGTTGTGCAAGAGCTCTGCAGAAAAGGACCTAGGGGTTACAGTGGACAATAAACTGAATATGACCCAGCAGTAGGCCCTTGTTGCCAAGAAGGCTAATGGCATATTGGGCTGTATTGGCAGGTGTGTTCCCAGTAGGTCAAGGGAAGTGATTATTCCTCTCTGTTTGGCATTGGTGAGGCCACATCTGAAGTACTGTGCTCGGTTTTAGGCCCCTCACTAGAGAAAGGACGTGGACAAATTGGAGAAAGTCCGATGGAGGGCAACAAAAATGGTGAGGGGACTGGGGGACATGACTTATGAGGAAAGACTGAGGGAACTGGGCTTATTTAGTCTAGAGAAGATAAACCTGAAGGGGGGATTTAATAGCAGCCTTCAATTACCTGAAGTGGGATTTGAAAGAGGATGGAGGTAGACTGTTCTCAGTGGTAGCAGATGACAGAACAAGGAGCAATGGTCTCAAGTTGCAGCAAAGTTAGATATTAGCAAGGGTGACTGATGCCACCTTAGCCAGGGGGCATATCCCCCCCCTACCAGTCAGTGACTGGGGGGGTTCCCCCTTGGCCAATCTTGCTGACCGGGGGCATCCCCCCACAGCCAATCTCACCAATGGGAGTGGGGTCCCCCTCCCACTCCCCAGCCGGCATGTGCAGGGGGAGCACCGGTGCTCCCACTTGCCTCCCTTACCCATCGCCTGAATGGTAAGCATGGCCAGTCAGGGGGTGCATCAGCACTCTCATGGGGTGCACATGCACTCCTGTGCACCCCCTATGCTTTGCCACTGGATATTAGGAAGAATTTTTTTACTAGGAGGGTAGTAAAACACTGGAACAGGTTACCCAGAGAGATGCATCCTTAGAAGCTCCATCCTTGGATGTTTTCAAAACCTGGCTAGACAAAGTTTTGCCTGGGAATATCTATTTGGTGCTGGTCCTGCTGTGAGCAGGGGTTTGGACTAGATGACCTCCTGAGATCCCTTCCACTCCTAACTTTCTATGATTTTATTTCGCATGGCTCACATGTAACTCCCAAGACTTGTGTGCCCTCAGGGCGACGCATTGAACAATGGAGCTGGCTGCCTTCCTCGCTCCCTGCCATTGGGAGTCTGCCTGCAGGATACTAGGAATACAGAAGAAAAGCTGTCCCAGAGTCATGCAGCCCGCGACGGAAACTTTATGTTTCCATTTTGGGACATTCCTGTGCAATAAGTGATGGATGATCACCAGTGATCCTGGTTTTCTCTGATAAAAAAACAAAACAAAACCCAATTTTCTGATTTAAAGAATATGTGTGTGTGTGTGTGTGTGTGTGTGTGTGTATTTCATTTTAATTATGGAAAAATGTGGACTTTGGAGTACTATTTTATCTAAATAATCTGAGCGGGAACTTTGGCTTTATATGCTGATATAGAAGCTTGGACTGATCGTCCTGCTGTGTTTTCATAAATTCCTTTGTAGCCACAGCCGATTGGGCCAGTTTGACAATAGGAATTGAAAGTGTGTTGATTGTAAAGTGTCTATACTCTGGACAAGAGTTTAATGTATATATTCTTTTCTGTGCTAGAAAGAATTACTTTCAGCATGGAAGTGTGCCAGCAAGACAATGCTGTGAAGTGGATGAAATTACTTTTCACAGAGGCACTCTTAAGGCACAGCCCTGTTTATGCTAGTCCACGGAGCATGTTTAGTAGGGCTGTGCTCAAGGAGAAACAGAAACACTCATGTACGAGCATAAAACTAGATAAATCCCTGTAATTTTGTTAGGCAAAGACCACAAGGACCCAAAGACCCTCCTTTTAGCCCTCTAGCCTAGTGCTTGGGGTACTTGCTAAGGTTCCAGGTTCCCAGCATTGTCCAGACATTCTCTTAAATCTAGTTCACAGCATGTTGTATTTACTTGCATACCACATGCCTCAAATAAGACACTCCCCTTGTTTTGGGAACAGAGAATGAAGAAAAAAGATTTTCCAGATTCTTAGGTGCCACCACACCAGCTAACCATAGCTGAATGCTGGCTGTGGGTAGGAGGGGTGGAGTCCACTCCTCAGTGTCTATTACCATCCCCCTGCAACTCCACAGGTACAGATTTAATCCTGCCACAGCTATTGCTGAATTGTGAGGTTATGTTGTATAATGTAAAAGGCAGGCTGCAATTTTCAAAAGGAACTAGTAGTATTTTTCCATCCTTTGCATTTTGGATTTCCAACGTGGGATAGAATGCTTTGCACATTTTGTCAATCAGATCCTTTTTAGTGTCTCAAAATAATGCATATCATAAGTTTTCTTCTAACTCAGTTCAAATATCCTCTAACTTGGTTAGGAGATCTTGGTTAGAACTATCTTCTAATTTGCTTTGATGTATAAATCAGTGTGAAATCATAATCTGTCTATAGTGGTGGCTTGTTCATTATTATTACTAATAACTTGCATTTAGGATCATAAAAAGTAGGGCTGGAAGGAACCTCATGAGGTTACCTAGTGCAGCCCTCCAATCCAGAAGTATCAGCAGGTCCACATGGCTAGGATGTGCCATAGCAATGCTTAGAATAGACTTCCATCTCCAACAGTCCCTTGCAAGTCTTCTTCCTTAGACAAAAGTCAGTATAGGATGGTTTCAGCATCTTATATCTATTAGGATCACATCTGCCAAACTCATTTTTGAATGACCTCCTGCCTTGCTTCTTTAACATCAGCTCTGTGAAGGAGTGTGCCTTCTTCTGCATTTTGAACATGACCTCACCTTTGAAGCATTCCTCTGAGTTTGCATGAAACCTCAGTTTTGGAGATTATTTAAATACTATACCATTTCTCACACAATCATTCGAGCAGTATGATTACTTTCCATAATATTTTGTAACTTTTGAAACTGAAAGCTATCTAATATCTTCTCCTTGATATTTTTAATGGCTACATTTATCCTCCATATCAGAATTGTCCTCATTTCTTCAGTTATAGAAACAAACTGACAACCAGAAACTCGGATAATAAGCTAATCACAAATCTCTTAACTTAAATATTTATAATACTATATAATGATACCCCTTCAGTATCAACAGTAGTTGACTGCCAATCACTCCAAGCAAATATGAATATCAACTACATGCACAAGATCCTCTAAAGATGATTCCTGAAATGTTGCAGCTACTTTAGACTCATTCAGCCATCAGATAATCAAGTAAAACACTGCATAGCATTGGTGCCATGCTTTTGATTGTACCATTTATCAATACAAATGCTGATTCTTGAGCAGATAACTACCATGGTAATAGCCCTCCACTAGGTATACACTGCATTCTTTGGCAGCCTAAAATGGTGTAGCAAGAACCACAGTGCTGATATAGGCACTGAGTCAAAAGCAACCACAAATTCTATCCCATGTGATATTAACTTCCTTTTGTTGCTCCTTTATTTAGTTGTGTTTTATTTTTCCCAATAACATTCTTCAAAGCAAGAATATCATGGATTGGATTAAACAGAAAGAGCACTTGTTGACTTTTTGGGGGGTAAGACAGTACTTCAGTTGATTCAGTAGTAGTAGCATTGTAAATGCTTTCCACGGGACTGAAAGCAATACTTTAATGCTTGAGTAAGATGATCACTCTCCTTTTTTGAGAGAGAGAGTGATGAAACACTTAGAATATTCTGGGATTTTACCAGGTTCCCAGGCATTTGAGATGGCTATGTGAGCAATCAAACTAAAGCTATGTCTCTACTGTTTAATAGTTATGGTGAGGTGCTGTCAAAATCCATGGCTTTATTATTTAGTAACTGCTTGAATGCATATGTCACTTCCTCTCATGTTACTGTCCTATTTTCTGCTGGTTTCACTTTTAAATCAAGTTGTAGTTCATCTTTGGTGAGAAATCTGTTTATTTAAAAATGTTCTCATCAGCATTTAGCTGTGAATCAATATTTTGACAGTGTTTTCATTTTTTAAGCTTCAATGGATAGAAGCCATGAGAATATCCAGTTAAGGCAGTCAGTATCCCGAATACACATTTCTGGTCATGTCTGTTGGACGTTTCCTTGATGTGCAACATGGCATTATTCTACAGTTCATTGCAATCATTTCAGCAGACCTTCCTAAATTCTTGCTCAAGATAATTTATTTTCCTCTGTTGCCATTTTGTTTGGTTTTCTTCGCTGACTTGATTTTGTCCTAGTAGAGTAACGGTCTGTGCTGTGCTTCTCTATTTGTTTACCAAGATTACCAGCAGCTGTAATCCTGTTTCTCTCTCACTTTTCCTAGTTTAGTGCAACATTCTGTGTCAGAAATCCAATATTAAGTTCACTCTTCCTCTGATGTAGGGAAGAGATCACTTCAGTATGGAAAAATTTATTGAAGATATGTAGAGTGCAACTGTTAGCTATCACTTTATTATGAAGCTTATCAACATAGAAGTGATCTGATGCATAAGGTGTTCATTGCAAAGGCTCTATTGCATGTAACATGTTTTTATTAGACGCCAATCATCAATAATCAGATTCCAAAACAAGATCTTCACTTCTAAACATATATTAACTTTTCCAGGATATATATATTTACAGAAATGCACACACAAACACACACAGGATCTGTACTTCTAAATACATATATATGTATATACATATACATACTGTTTATAAATACGTACAATATTATATATAATATTTTATTTACACACATGCATATATATATAAAATATTATAGATAATATTCTTCAAAGCAATACATAGAAATGCAGAGCTTGGTCTGGAATCTGATTATTGACTCCTAATAACAAAAATGTATTTTATTTAAAAAAGTGCAGATCTTGTGTGCATATGTGTTTGTGTGTGTGTGTGTATACATATATATCCTGGAAAAGTTTATTCAGATCATTATTCCCTATATTAATAGCCATTCCTGTGCTGAAACTAGGTACCCATTAATGGTAATCTATCTGTGGTAGGAAAGTCTCAATAAATGTATACCATCTTCAAATCTTTCCTTGAGAAAGCTGCATGATTCCAGTGCCTCTTCATATTCAATTCTGTCAAGGTCAGTTCTCACATTCATATTTCTTAAGATGATAATGTAATACCAGGTTGCAATTCTAGATACATGATCACCTAATATCAGGTTGGGTTTATATAGGGCACATGCATACTACCATACACTCTACCTTCAAACAAAGGTTGAAAACTTTGTTCCTTGATTTGGACAACAGATAAAGTGATCCCACTGATGCAAGTTTTCAAGTTAGATGAAGTAAGACAGACTCTGTTTATGGCATCTATTCTAGTCCTCATCCCTATATGGGATGAGCAGAGTAGATCCAAAATAGAACTTATTTTTGAATCACTGTTAATCTGGAAACCTCACTTTTAAACTTGCCACTGTGAGTGCCACCAGGAATTCGATACAAAACCCCAGATGGCATGACTCTTGAGGTCACTAGTGGCACACAAGCCTCTCCACCACATCAAGGTTGTGATCCTTGGGAGATACAATCTAACAGTCAGTAATAGACTCAAGTATGTGTTTTAAAGGAATCTTGTCTTAAAAGATCTTTTAGTACTCTGTGGAAACTAAACAAAATCTAGAGGTCTTCTCTCAGGACCAAGGAGTTATTCCCGTAAACGGTACAAGAATCTTTCAGGATTCTCTTGCATTGCTTTTCCCCCCTCCTCACCTCCTAAACTCTCCCATCATAGAACATCATTCTGATAGTCCTATTTATTTCAGAAGATAAGTGTAATCTATACAGAAGCCCTTGTCCCTGCCCTAACTCTTTGTCCCTGGAAGCCTGCTCCCATCTTCAGAATGTCTTATCACTGATGGAGTTATTTTGAAAAAGTCATTCCTCATCACACAGGCAATAATCCATAAATTATGGGAATCTCATTCTCATCTTTAAACATGGACTTGGACACACATGAGGTGTTTCTGCAGGAAGGGCTATTAGGTGGAAATACAGGAGTTGTAGCCTGATCATGCCCCTTTGCCCTGGGTTAATTCAGGGCTATCCAACTTAGTGATAAGGAGCCTCACTCACACAAGCTGCATGCCCCCCAGGCCACACCATGTGGACTTTCCTGCTTGTGGGCCCTCCAGGATCTGCAAGTCCTAGGTCCCCAGGCCCTCTGGGTTGCAGTACCAGGGTTGGGGACAGGAAGCAGAAACCAAAGCAGGGACAGGGAGAAGGAAAAGCTTAACTCTTTAGTGGGCCCTAGGCAAACAAATTCATGATCCCCAAGCTGGTTGAGACCCCTCTCCCGACCCTGGTGGTGCTGCCTGTGGGGAGCAGCACTCAGTGCCACTGCTAAGAAGCAACCGT
>NW_017729032.1:169523776-169529308 GCF_001723915.1 Gavialis gangeticus
GCCTCACTCACACAAGCTGCATGCCCCCCAGGCCACACCATGTGGACTTTCCTGCTTGTGGGCCCTCCAGGATCTGCAAGTCCTAGGTCCCCAGGCCCTCTGGGTTGCAGTACCAGGGTTGGGGACAGGAAGCAGAAACCAAAGCAGGGACAGGGAGAAGGAAAAGCTTAACTCTTTAGTGGGCCCTAGGCAAACAAATTCATGATCCCCAAGCTGGTTGAGACCCCTCTCCCGACCCTGGTGGTGCTGCCTGTGGGGAGCAGCACTCAGTGCCACTGCTAAGAAGCAACCGCCACAGAAGCAAGCCTGGCAGAAGGGAAGGGAAGGGAGACAGACAGGGCTATTCATGTGCTGTTGCAGAGGGAAGGCCTGGGGCCCCCCACAGCTCAGGGCCCTAGGCAGGTGCCTAGTTTGCCTATGCATTAATCCAGCCCTGATAGGGAGTGCAGAGAACCTGGCTACAGCATTCAGGATCCAGCAACAGCGAACAGAGTGAAGAGGGGAGAGTGGCCAGTCACAAGCCTGTGGGATACAACTTGACCCTTGCAGGACACATGTAACCAAAGGTCTATTAGTTGAACACCCCTCTCTAAGTCTTCATACTCTTCATAATATGGCCCTTTGCTTTTAGTCTGTTCATACTCTGTAAAAACTCTAGTTGACTGAAAAGAGAACTTCAGGATTTTTCCCTGTGTACTTAGACCAGTAAGTCTAAAATCTAGCCAGTTCTCTAGAAGCCTAACTTTGGGTGGGTCTCCATGTTTTTATTTTAAATCTTGACCTTAGTGATCAGATCCCAAATAGTGAAATGCAGTCATCTTGGTTCTCTTTAAAGTGTGTCGGGGGGCCCTTGACCCCTGCACCAGCTGTTTTATGCCATTTATTGTAAGTGAATGAGAAAGCTGATTAAACCAGTCCACTGAGGATTCCTCCAGCAGACATGGAGATGGCATAGTCTTTTGTACACCACACACCCTAGTATAGAATATATCTCAGGGTATACTGGGAGTGGAAGTAGTCATGGTAGGAACATGTTTGGCTCCTAAAGACCCACTAACAGCCTATAGATGACATCATAAGGCCATGTAGTTTAGAGGAATCCTAAAGTTCCAAGGTATTTAGAATGTCTAAATGGTCCCAAAGGATCAAAGAAGCACAAAGTTTAATATCACACACTGATATATACATGAGGATTCAGCCAAGTAGAGAATTAGAAGCAGAATCAAGCACTTGCAGAATAAATATATAAACCACTGGTGTAATTTTGCTAGGTTCTCAGGTTTAATACCTTTTAAGTACCTTAGCAGTTTTAGGGACCACAAATGTGTATGCCTTTCTACATTCTACATATTTCAGCCAAAGTAGCAGGGATGATGAACATAAATATTTAATGATATAATTAATGCATTATGGAATTATTCTTACTGTACATCCTTTAGTAGCAACCCATAAAACAGATTTAAAAGTATGGTGTTAATATGCTGACATGTTTAACTAGTGATTTGATAAGAACATGCTGCTAGATATGTTATGCAGGAGAATGGATGTTGCAAGCCACACAAAATGCACCCCCATAAAAAAAACAAACAAACTATACCATTAAGAGTAATGTGATACAGGTGCTGTCTGTGACCATGCCTAAGGACAGATTTGAATTAATCAGCCTGTGTAGGCCATGCCCCACAATAAAAAGAAAGACTACCAGCTTTATCACTGTTATAAAGTCAGTGAATGCCTGAAGCATCTAAGCATGTGTGTACTTGGTTCTGTTCTAACTAAACAAGAGTTCACTCATAAGGAGTTATTTTTTGTCCATCAAGCTTGAAAGCCTGAATCCCACTGACTGTTATGAATGTAACATTTATATTTGACATCATGTATTTTTAAGTTTAGTGACTGGCAATATAAGAGAAGAGATGCCTTCCATCCACTGATAGCATTCACTATGCAGGCTTAGAAAGCTTTGCTGGAGGCTCTCATCTGCCGGGGTGCTTGCTTTAAACAGGAGCAGTTCAAAGCATTTACATCAAAGACCTCATTTTTTTTCCTATTAAGGACTGTGGAGGTGGGTCTGGCAGACAGTGAGTTGTGCATTCAAAGCTGAAGCAAATCTGTAAATCTCTGGGCATGTTCTGTTCATTTTTTCATAAATTGTAAAGAATATATCATCTTAGACTTACTTTACATTATAGATAATGCTGGTAGTTCAGGTGTCCTGTATTTAAGTTCTCCTTAAATCATTCATAAAATGATCCCAGATCATTCTGAAGAACATCCCAATACCTCTTTTTTATGACAAAATCCTTTCAATTTTCATATAATTAATGCAAGAGGTAGGGGATGGAGCTTTAATATGGTTGCCAATTCTGACTCTATGAGCTGCTTAGTGTGGGGTGGAAAACTGACTCCTGGATGGGAGAGTTATCGGAAAGAGAAAGTGGAAAACCAAGTGCAAGTTAACTAATAGGAAGGCCCTAATAACACCTTCACAGCTTTGGACTGCAGTGACATTAGAGATCACCAATAATAAACTATCCCTTTGCATTTGAAACACTTAGTTATATGCATTCCTCCCTCCTTTACAATAGTAGGCATGACCAGAGCCTCAGGTGACTTCTCAGATGTGTTTAGAAAAAGCACAATGGATAAAGTAAGGCTTATGACTACGGAAGTAGTCTTTGGTCTGATAGAGTTGTAGGGGTGGCCGTTTTTTTAAAAAAGGAACCAGGGATGTAATATATATTCAGGAACTTCAAAGTGGAAGGAACTTGCTATTCCCTCTGAGGAGAAAAAAGGAAAAATGGCTATAGAAATCTTCATTTTCATACATTTGATACCCACTTTCATGCTTCAACAATCAGAAACATTCTAAAGGATTCTGTGACTCCGCTGAAGCTTGTTGGGGAAGAAAGGCTGTGTGAAGTATCCTGGAGGCAGTGACCACTAGTGGGTGGCTACAGAGGTGACTCCTAATGCAGGGTGAGAATGGAAGTCCCTGGCTGAAAGAGCTAACTGTGACTGAAGGGAGGTTGACCCTAAAAAAATTGTATGAGGGCTAGGTGATAGTCTGAACATAGGGTTAGGATCTTGATGGTTACCAGCAAATCAAAGGAAGTGATTTCCCTCTATGCAGCACTGGTGAGGCCACACCATGAGTTTTGTTTTACTATACTCTATTGTCAAAGCATGTGATTGCTTTTTCTTTTCAATGCCATTTGTTCTTCATTGTAATAAACCTTGGGGGGGTGTAGCTTTATGTAAAGCATAATTTCTGGCAAATTATCAACCCAGGCATTGCCATTCAGCAATGTCAGGGGACCATAGGCCCCAGGTGTATCTCTGGGAGCACCCCAACTCACTCCAGGGTTTTGTCACTCCACCAGTTCTATCAGTTACAATTGGGCATCACCCTCACTGGTTCTGATTTGGGAAGAGAGGTAATGATTAACCTCTGAAAGGCAAATGGATGATAATTTTTCTTTTATTAGCAAAGTTCCTTTTTTTCCATTTTTTTTCCCTATGGAAAATTCTTCAGTACCCAGCAGAGTCCATTAAGAAAGCTGGAAAGAACTAAGAGAATTGAGGCACCTTCCATAAGGTTTTCCTTTTTCTGGACCTTAAATGGTGCCACATCACTTACCTGAATCAGGTGGAGGCCTCTTCAGCTATATCTAGCCAAACAGCTTCCAGGAGTCTGGAGCTGGGAACACAGAGAACATTACTATCAAATACCTGGTCTACTAATATTCGTGAAAGTAATTTGTGAATGGGGTCTGTGGGAGAGGTGGAGTGGTCTCAGGAAGAGAAAGCATGGGCTTTCATAGGGATTGACTGGGGAAAGAATTTTAATGAGGTACATTTTTATACTTACTGCTTTTGTCTTTATTTGAATGTTATATTCTTGCTGAATTTTCCTAAAATTTGTGTTTTTCTTTTAATGTGACAAACGTCCTTCCATTTGCATTTGGGTGCAGGGCACTTGTGGGGAAGGGAAACTATCTGCTAAAGACAACTGGAACAGGAGTCATTTCTTTTTCATTGAATGGGCTCTAAGCGGTTTTGTTATTTTCTAATGGGAACCCTAAACATATCAAACGGGGCCATCCGTGCTTCTGTTCACCACCTGACTGAAGGGCTATAAAAAAAAAATGGAAAAGAGCAAAAATATTGCTCAAATAATGAAAACATCACATGCTGGTGATTCAGGGTCATATTTATAGAAACTAACATAATAAATGTTGAGGAAAATTGATAAATCTCTGACGATGTTAGTGATTTTAGTTTCACTGTATTTTGACATATTTTAAGTTTCTTATGATTGCTGGAATAAGAATCAAGATTTTTCCCTGCACAGCCATTTAGTTACACTGGCTGAAATTTTCTGTAGTCCTAATATGTAGAAATGAAGTTGTACACAGCATAGAGCTGGTCAACTTCATTTCCAAAGGAATCTAAAACAAAGACGCTTTCACGTTAGACAGCAGCTGTTGTATGTCTACACAGAAAAAGCTAACTAATAGTCAAAGAATACTGTGATATAAGGCACAAAGGGTGCAACAATAAAATTAAGAATTTGCTCAGTTTAGTCATAAATATTTATTGTTTTTTAAAGGCCACAGGTAACTCGGTTTCACTAACCACTCTTTAAAAAGGAGAGTTTATTTGAAATGTGGGTTAAGCTTTTCCACCTCCTTTCTTCTCCTTATGTAGCCATTGCCTCCTTGCCATGCTTTCTATATCCTATTTATTCATGTCTGATGTCTGGCTCTTCCCATCGCTTTTTCTGTTGCTGCTCTGCTTCTAACTTTCACCACTTTTTGTTGGCTTTGAAAAGCAGATGGCAGTAGAAACATAGCTGGCATGCTCATTTCATGATAGCATCAAGAACACTTCTTTCCCAGCAATGTGAGAAAGGCAGCAGACTATTTTCGTGTTGATTCCTCCTTCCCCCTCCCTCCCCTTTTGAATGTTTGGCCTTAAGTGAAAGGCCGACATTTCCTTTCATAGCACTGCTGTATTGAACAAGCAGGGTTTCAATTTCTTTGGAGATAGGAATACAAGAAATCTATTCTTCTGACAAGCCTTTGTTATTTTGCTGTGTTAAAGTAGACTTTATTTTTTTATCCCAAATTGTTGACTCTTCCGCCACTAACCCCCCACCACCCTAAGGCCATGGTAACAAGAATGTTTAATTTCAGTCTCTCATGTAACTTGGACAATTATTTCCAAATCTGATTTTGTTGTTGTTGTTGAGCAAGTAATGAGAGAAGAATTCACTGGAAATACTATACGTACCCCACGTGTCTCTTTATCTCCTGCTTTCCAGGTTATCCAAATTGTGTTTCCTTACTATCTACACCCACCACTTCCCTCCAGGAGTAGCTTCAGGTGTTTTCTTGGCTAGAAGTTTATACTTTTTGCTTTAATTTTTATGGCCCAGGATTATTCTGCCATATAGCTTGAACACTTCCCTCTATTCTATTCCCCTCCAAGGTTTTCTCTGTTAACAATGTGGGCCTCTGCTTTCTGTAG
>NW_017729032.1:169534308-169538867 GCF_001723915.1 Gavialis gangeticus
TTTAATTTTTATGGCCCAGGATTATTCTGCCATATAGCTTGAACACTTCCCTCTATTCTATTCCCCTCCAAGGTTTTCTCTGTTAACAATGTGGGCCTCTGCTTTCTGTCCATTTTCATCTCCTTTTTTGCCCCTGCCCACCATCTTTGTTTTCTGGGTTTGTTTGGTTGGGGGGGTGCATCCATGAGCATGCATCAAGCTGTTATTCCTTTTGTATGCTCTTTATTCAAAGGCCATCAATATATGTTTTGAACAGCATATTAAAAATAAAAATCATCTGAAGTGACTTGTTCTTCTGGCTTTCCTTTTTTGTCCAACTTCTATCTTGCAAATTTGCTCGTTTGATGTTTTGTGCAGTATTATTCATATAAATTATATTATTTATACTGTAATGGGGCCCCTACCCCATTAATAGAGTGAGAAGGGGATCCAAGAGTATTTGGCTCTTTTTTGCTCCCCCACCCCCTCCCCCTCCCTCCACTGTTTCCTCTCTTACCTTTTGAGTGTTTGCTGGTGCATCCTTTCCCTGGTAGAGGTCCCTTCCCCTTGGTTTCCGGGTTATGTGGTTCTGATTACCTCCCCTCTTGAATCCTTCCACTTCATCTCTATCTCTCTTGCCTGTGCCATGGTGGTGATGCCAGAGGCAAACTCGGAGGCAAGGGAGCCTGAAGCAAGATGGCTGCTGTGTCCAGGTGCAGGTGGAGCTTGATGACCCAGGGAAGAGAAGTAGATGGTCCACGTGACCCAGAGAGCCCTGTATAAGCCCAAGCCTCAGGCAAGGGGAGGCAGTCTGGCTGTTGAAGCTATCAAGGATGGAAATTTCTCTAAGATGCATGAGGACTGTGCAGGACATGATGTTTTTTCTATATGGAGTATTAGTGCAGTGGGAGAATTTCATTTCTCCTCCCACCCCAAGCCCCCTCTCCCCCCGAGGGCTGGGCTGTTGCTGTAGGGGACATGGAGACCATTGAAAGGGGCAACTGGGAACACCATGGCCTTGAAATTGTGCTGAGTGGACAGAGGATAAGGACTAGAGTATGTTCTGGGCCACATGAGGCCAAACTTGCCTGGCTGTAAGGCAGGAGGTGGCAGGGGAAAAGCAGGACTCAAAGCCCCTTGTTGCCTGTGTAGTTGATATTGTACATGTTGGAACCTGAGGTCATGGGGCATGACCAGAGCTGAGCCAGAAGCTTGAGGCCCTGAATAGTGGGTACCGAGCTAGAGGGCTCAGCAAGAATAAAATTGAGAAAAGGCCATGGGGGGAGCCATGGAACAGACAGGGCCCACTTCTTCAAAAGTACACCCTGCCCTCTGTGCAGCCTCCCCAACTAATTTTGCAATCAACATGTGGTGGGTGAGACTACTGAATAGGGGAGAGACCAGAGGGAGTAAATACTAGTAGGCCTCTGGAGGCAGGTAACCCTGTAGCAGTGCTCATAAGAAACCTACACATACATATTTATAAAAAATATTACTATACCAATATACACAGGAGAGCTGCAGGATAATAAAGGCTTTCAAATTTCCCTTTTTAATCCTCTACTCTACCTCTTTCTTTCCCTCACCCCCAAAAATTAACACAGGAAAACAGTTGCAGAGAAAGTACACAAAGCCCAGGTATAGATATTTAGGAATGAACTGAAGGTGGGACAGTGTTAGGACCTGGTAATAGTGATCCAATAGCAATGCACCTTTACATAAAAGATACCACTATTAAGATAACATTTCAGTCCAAGGGATCAACTAAGACAAGCTTTGGAACTGTTCTATATTCTGTCCCAGGGTTCAGAAGTGCATTTGAACCAACAGTGTTCCCTTATTGCAAAGAAAGCTAATGGCATACTGGTCTGCATTAGTAGGACGGTTAACAGCAGATCAAGGGAAGTGATTATTCCCCTCTATTCAGCACTGGTGAGGCCATATCATGAGCACTGTGTCAATCTGGGCCTCCCACTACAGAAAAAAAGTGGAAAAATTGGAGAGAGTCCAGCAGAAGGCAACAAAAATGGTTAGAGGACTGGGGCACATAGCTTCTGAGGAGAGGCAGAGGGAACTGGGATTCTTTAGTCTGGAGATAAGAAGATTGAGAAGGGATTTAATAACAGCTTTCAACTACCTGAAGGGTGGTTCCAAGAAGGATGGAGATAGTCTGTTCTTAATGGTGGCAGATGGCAGAATAAGGAGCAATATTCTCGAGTTGCTACAAGGGAAGTTTAGGTTACATATTAAGAAAAACTTTCTCACTAGGAAGGTAGTAAAGCAGGTTACCCAACAGGGTGATGAAATCTCTATCCTTGGAGGTTTTTAAGACCTAGGTAGACAAAGCCTTGGCTGGGATGGTTTAATTGGGGGTGGTCCTGCTTTGAGCAGAGGGTTGGGCTAGATGATTTCCTGACATCCTTTCCAATACTAACTTTCTATGATTCTATTTTTATTTTTTAGCTCTTTTTATTTCTAATGCCAAAGTTTGTTTCTTAGAGTTCTGTCTGAGGATCTGCCATCAATTTCACTCAAACTGAAGAAGACTGAGTCAAAACAAAAAGACTACATATGTGATATGTGTTAACCTTAAACATAAAGTCTTTTGTATGCAAAAATAAGCTGTCTGTATTCTGTTTTTTAGAATTACTTCATCTACTTTTTATATCCAGGTGCACACAAGCCATTGAATCTTACCTTATAGCTTTCTATGTACAAATATATGAAACTATATAACTGGTACTTTAAGCTGATAGACCTTTTATACATTGAATGCAGAATTTGAGTTAGAAGCTTCATCTGTTCATGTTAGTGTAATAACATCCAACAATCCCTATAATCTTGATATTTATATGTATACCAAGATTATAGGGATAACTGGGTGTTATTATACCACAGTTTGACTACTGAAAAATAAAAACACCCCAGACAAACACAGTGGTGTCTTTGTGCCAGATTTTAATCTGAGTTACATTTATTTAAATCTACACTAAACATACACATAGCCTGTACCTAATGGAAGCCACTCAGAATTTAAAGTGGAGCTGAGACTAGAATTTCAGCTTTTGACTTTGAAAAGACCAAGAAATGTCACAGTATATTAGACAATGCTTGTGCTTCATCTTTAGCCATTCTAAATAACAAGACATGCATACACTTTTGCAGTTAACAGATTACTAGATACCTCTACAATGTTAATGGATTTTTCCAGTGTAAGTCTATAACATATAATGCACTTAAATTTTAAATTATGGGACTTTTGGCTTCACACTATAACTAAAGTTTATATTGCTTTATATTTTGCATTTTTTGTATAACAAAAGAACATGTACTGAAGTTCTAGTGTGAGTTTTTTTCCTAGATTCTGTACACAATATTGGATTCCAATGAAAAATGTAACATCCTCCAAGTATTTCAGTAATTCCATGACATTTTGCAGACATGGTCATTAAGTCCCCTATAAGATTCCAAAGCCTAAAAACAAAACTGGAAGTGTTGTAGAGTAAATGTGAGTTATGTTCCTTACATGCTATACCTTCTTCTGGAGTATTAAGTGAGTATGCACATTAAATACCTTATTTTCCCAACTCTTGCCTTCCTCAGATGGTAGAATATATGCAGTAAAAAAAAAAAAGTACAAGATTTGAGTACAAGATTAGATCAACATTTTAATGAAAGTTTTTTGATCAATTTATAATCTAGTTTTATCCACCCAGCGAGCAACCACTGAAAAAACTCCAGAAAAAAAGACTTACTTTTTAAAATTCAATTTATATGCTCTTTCCCAACAAAGGCTCAGGGTGGCTTGCAATAAGAGATTAGAATAATTTATGAAACAGGAAAACAACAAGGAAACATGTCCACAAGGGGCCAGCATGGGAGGTTATGCTTAGGGGCAACCAACACGGGTTCATTAGAGGCAGGTCCTGTCAGACCAACCTGGTGGCATTCTACGACCAGGTCACAAAATTCTTAGATGCAGGGGTAGCAGTGGATGTAGTCTTTCTGGACTTTAGGAAGGCCTTCAACACGGTCTCTCACCCCATTCTCATTAAAAAACTAGGAGACTGGAGTTGACACCTACACAGTCAAATGGGTCGCCAACTGGCTGGAGGGCCGCACCCAGAGAGTGGTGGTGAATAGGTCATTTTCGACCTGGAGGGATGTGGGCAGTGGGGTTCCGCACGGCTCGGTCCTCGGCCCTGCACTGTTCAACATCTTCATCAGTGATTTGGACGAGGGGGTAAAAAGCACCCTGTTCAAATTCACAGACAACACTAAGATGTGGGGGAAGTGGGCATGCTAGAAGGGAGGAATAGACTGCAATCAGACCTAGACAGGTTACAGGGGTGGGTGGATGACAGCAAGATGGGTTTCAACACTGACATGTGCAAGGTGCTGCACCTGGGGAGGAAGAACCAGCAGCTGGGGGACTCCCTTCTCATCAGTGCAGAGGCAGAAAAGGATCTTGGAATCACTATTGATGCCAAAATGAACATAGGCCGACAGTGTGGGGACACGGTCAGGAAGGCCAACCATACCCTGTCATGCATCCACAGATGCATCTCAAGCAGATCCAA
>NW_017729032.1:169538926-169546835 GCF_001723915.1 Gavialis gangeticus
CAGACTAGACATCAGGAGGCGCTACTTCACTGTCAGGGCGGCTAGGATCTGGAACCAACTTCCAAGAGAAGTGGTGCTGGCTCCTACCCTGGGGGTCTTTAAGAGGAGACTAGATGAACACCTTGCTGGGGTCGTTTGACCCCAGTACTTTTTCCTGCCAAGGCAATGGGTCGGACTTGATGATCTGCTCAGGTCCCTTCCAACCCTACCAACTATGAAACTGAAACAAAATAATTTAAAAAGTAACTAAACTATCAACATAAACCAGAGACCCTCTTTCCCCAAAATATCTCAGCCTAACTTTGTTTGCTAACTGCCTGCCCAAATAGGGAAGTCTCCTAGGACTTATGCAATATTGGCACACAATGTATCTCTGGAACACTGAGAAAAGTGATATGATGCAGCTTTGAGATTTTGAACAAGAAATAATCATGGAACTTGTGTTTAATGCAGCAGAAGAAATATGTAGTAGGTTAAAAAAGTTGAGTTTATTTTATTCTTATAAAAGAATAAAAAATATTCAGTGAAGCTGTGTTGTCGTTCTTCAGCAATATGAGGTTCTATTTTCAACAATATAAGGTTCTGCCAATTCCTTGGAATGGAAGAAGAGAAATAAAAGAAAAGTTAAAAATGTGATTCAGCCAGCTGCAAAATAGCCATGCTAAGTTTGTAGTAGAGTACCTTTGGTAGATTGAGGTACATTAAGGCATGCTGGAATATGATTCCTGTAAAAGGTTGGTCCTAAGCTAAAATAAATCATTAGGGAGGAGGAATTTGCCAGGGAAAGTAGTGACTAGAGTAAGTCCTGTTCTGTTTCTTTTATGTTGTTATATGATAAGAGACAGCTTAGGCAAAGTAAAACATTACTAGGAGTCACTAGTAAGCAAGTAAGATTGGAGGACAAATGAGGTTTACTTTAAATTGTTAATTGATACAGCTTTTAAGTCAATATAGTTATACTGATTACATTAGGTGAGGATCTTCCCTTTTTGTTTTTAAAGAGATTTCCAACTTTGATCTTATTAGAACAGAGGTAATATCATTTCCCCTAAGGCCATTTCTAAGGATAGGGATGGTGTTTTAAGGAATTAATTTATTGATTTCTTCTTTGCTGCCACTGACCAAAAGAGTTGCACAATGCTTGTTCAAGCAATGAGCTCAACTTTTGGAATTTCACCTTCAGAGCTTTTGTCCTGTAGAATGAAAGCACAACTTATTAATTATCTTATGACCTGGTAGGATACCTGTCATAAAAGACACTGTCCTTAAATTGCTCATTTTTTTTCCTTTCCTATCTCTAACAAGAATATTAATTCCTTCAAGGCTAGAACTTGGTAACAAAATATGCCTGCTTATGCAGTTTTGCATAAACAGCTATTCAGGATTCAGAATATGGATAAAAGTACTTTTTAACTGCCTAAAGGACTGGAGGAGCTCCCTGTTAGGAACACGTGTCAGCTGTTAGGACCTAACTGTTAGGTTCATATGATTCTGTAGCAATACAAGTGAACTATATTGTCTCACTTTAAATGAATGAAACAGGTTTAAAACTGTAGTAGTTCTGTACATTTTTATCACTAATGCATCATGCAGCCATAAAGTCATATTGTTACAGCTTAGGTCGGTGTTCATTGATATCAATACAATTGTTATGTCTGTCTGTGCCCTCACTGCTCTCTTGTTATACAAACATAATCCTCATTTTAGAAAGATTACATATCTCTGATTCAGTTAGTATATAAGGTACATCAGTACCCTACTTTCTGCCTCATTTTACTAGATTCAGAATGACCAGATGTGGGGATTGGATCTTACTAACAGAGCATTGCCTAATTTAAATTTGACTTTCTCCATCTTAGATATTGGAAAAAAATGAAGAAGATAGATTGCACAAACAGTCTCACATCTCAGGTAAGCTTTAGCAGCCAGTGAACATGAAACACAGCAAAAGGACAAAAATGCAGGTCTGGTATGACTATTTAAATTGGAAAGTTCATTCTAAACTTTGGATTTCTTGGATTTCATTCTAAACTTTGTGGCTCAGCCCTATATCTGTCCTTTACCAAAAGCTCTTAAAAAAACCTGAATTGTGGAAAATGATGGAGCCAGGGGATGCTGTAGACTAAACCAGATGTAAGTCTAATAGGCTTCTTCTATTTTGTGAAAATTTCCACCACTTTCAGTCACTAAAATTCTTCAATCCATTATAAAAATTATACTTGGGACTATTACAGACCCCTCTCAGGGGTGGTGAAAAGTTTTCACTCCTTTCCATTATCATGGACCATCAAAAAACCATAAAGATCAAGAAGCCCTTTGGCTTCCAATATGGAGACCTCCAAGGTAAGATCTGAGGGGAAGAGAGAGGAAAAATGATATTCCAGTAAGACAGAAGAACGGCAATTGCAATAGGAGGCCAGTTTGGCTAAAAATCAATCTCTTAAATTAAATGAAACTCAAAAGGAATCCTATAGAAAGTGTAAATTTGGTCATAGTCCTAGGTGTAGGTGGCCTAAAGGGGTCTCAACCCTGGGCTTTCTCTGTGGGGCTCCAACCTTCCCCTTCCTTACCACATCCACGACCTGGGACTCTGCTCACCGCAGGTCTTCCCCTGGATGATCTCGCCTCATCCACACTGCCTGCCTTGAAGGGATCAGGTCTTCCTGGCTGTCAACGTTTCTGGGTCCATCCCTTGTCTTTGGGCCAGCCCCTGGGCAACTAAACCTGCCCTGTAACTGAGGAAAACTTAGCTGAAAAATGCATGGAGTCTGCCAAAAGGCTCCTAATATTGTGTCTCCCTGGGCCTTTGGTCCCTTCGGGGACTCGTCCATTCTTTCTATCCTAGTAGGCGTGGGGACAGGCATCCACCCTGTGCCCAGCCTCTGCTGGCTCTTCCAGCATGACCTAAGTGGGACCCGGCCGATCTATGGTCAAGCTGTCCTGGTCCCACCAGCCAGCGTCATTTACTGCCCCCTCCTGGGGGTCTGTGATCCCCCATGCTCTGCTCATTGTAGGGCTGTCCATGGGTGCCCGCGGTCCTGTGGGGCTGTCCCCTACTGCGGTGTATGAGCTCCTGGTTGGAGCCCCGCTGTTCCCCTGTGGCATCCCATGAGGCTGCTGCTCCCCTGTGGGTCTCCCTCACCCCTGTTGGCTCCCAGGGCTTATGCTTTCTGCCTTGCCCATCTGGGTCCTCCAGCAAGTGCCTGGCCCCTTCCTCTTGCATCCAGGGCTCGAGCTTTCTGTCTCAGCAGCCGGCATCTCTCAGTTGGTGTTCTTCTCCCTGCTCCCCGGCAATGACACAGCTGGATCTCCACCTGCCTTTTGAGCAGCCCGCGCTTCTCAGGAGCCATGCCCCCAGCATTCTCTGATTTGCAGTCTCAGGCAGCTTCCGAACTGCCGAGCCTGCATTGGCATTTCCTCCCAGCTGCCACTTGTGTTAGTTCCTATGGTGAATATCGGGGCACGTCGGGCGAGGGTTTGGGACACATTGGGGGAGCTTTTGCAAATTTCAGAGATAGAGAAGAAAACTTTAAAGGCTCCTTTGTTTTTAGATTAAATAACTTTAAAGGACGTGAACCATAATATATCTCTGGGCAATGATGGATTTCCTGTGGTGTTTTATAAAAAAAATAAAACTATATTGTTACCTCAATTATTAAATGTATATAAAAATAGTAAAAGACAAGGTACATAGTAACTTTAAGTGAAGATATTATTTCTGTAATTTCTAAACCAGGCAAGAGTCTATGAATTTTTATACGTATAGACCAATTTATTTAATGAATATAGACCCCAGAATCCTAGCCGAACTTCCACAGAACACATCTTTCTGAAGTTAATTTACAAAAAATAAGTAGGATTTATCAAGAAAGGAATGGTTCAGATAATGTACAACATGTTATTGATATAATAACAACCTTACAAAATTCCAAAGTCCCTATAGCTCATCTAACATTTGATGTAGAGTAGGCCTTTGATTGTGTTTCTTGGAGGTACCTTTCTGTGTATTACAAAAGATGGACATTGTTAAAGAATTCATAAGTTGGATACAGTTGCTACATACAAATCCTCTTTCAAGAGTTATAAGCAATAATATGTCATCTGATCTATTTCCTTTGCAAAGGGGAACTTGACAAGGTTGCCTATTTTCCCCCTTTCTATTTGATTTATCATTGGAATCACTGACTACAGCTCTAAGGAGTAAGGGTGATATAAAAGACATTAAGTAGGAGATAGTGAACACAAGATCCTGTTTTATGATACCTATGAGAGATCAGTTCCTTCCCTTTTATCAATTAATTTATGACTTCTGCTAAATGACTTGTCACAAGGACAAAGGAAAGGGAAGATTAGTAATCTATCTAGCTTTAAAATTAAGGGGTTTCCTTACATGTATTCTGGGGGTAGTGAGCACGCTTTAATTAGAGCGGCTCTTTGGAGCCTCCCTAATTAAAGTGCCAGCAGCATCTCATGTATTCAATGTCCCACTGAAGACACAAGATGCTGGAGCATGGGAGAGTGAAGCTATCTGCTGGAGGTTGCTAATTAGCACAGGAATGAATTAATTGAATTAATTGTAATTACAGTGAATTGAAACAGGCATCCCATGTCTTCAGGCACCCAATTGGACTAAATCTGAGTTACTTAGACTAAAAAAGTATACCACAAAAGATCTGTTTAGGAAATGACTTTTCAATGTTAGTCAGAACACATTTAGGTACTAAAATATCTAAGAATACTTGTTATTGTCTGCCAAAGCTGTCAAAAATTCTCAACATTATATTACACCGGGGGTTGGTAACCATTTGACACCATGGGCCACTGCTTGCGACCCAAGCCTTGTCCAGAGCCACAATGCTATACCTCCCTAGAGATCAGCAGATGCAGCAAAGGGAATAAAGAGAAAAGGGAAGGAACTAGGGCCCTGGGGACACTTCCTCTGCTGCAGCAAATAGAATAAACTGAATACAGTAGCCAATAGGATCTAGGGGGATGTATCCTCTGCTACCATGGCTGGAGCATGCTACCAGTTCCCTGAGCTGCAGTGGGCTGGAGCTCTTCAAGCCTAGCTCTTCATTAAAAAGCTAGGTGACTGTGGCATTGATGCCTACACAGTCAGATGGATAGCAAATTGGCTGATGGGCCCCATTCAGAGAATGGTGGTGGATGTGTCATATTCGACCTGGAGGGATGTGAGCAGTGGAGTCCCCCAGGGCTCGGTCCTTGGGCCTGCACCGTTCAAGATTTGGGGTGAGGTGGGCATGCTACAAGGGAGGGACAGGATACAGCTGGACCTGGACAGGTTACAGGGGTGGGCAAATAAGAATAGGATGGGATTCAATACTGACAAGTGCAGGGTGCTTCACTTGGGCAGTAGGAACCAGCAGCATACCTATAGGCTGGGGAACTCTCTTCTCGAAAGCACAGTGGCAGAAAGTGATCTTGGAGTCATTATCGATTCCAATATGAATATGGGCCAACAATGCGAGGACATGGTCAATAGGGCTAGCTGCACCTTGTCATGTATCCACAGATGCATCACAAACAGGGCTAAGGAGGTGATCCTTCCCCTCTTTGCGACACTGGTCAGGCCACAGTTGGAGTAATGTGTCCAGTCCTGGGCACCTCACTTCAGGAGCTATGTGGACAGCACTGAGAGGGTCCAAAGGAGGGCCACTCGCATGATCTGGGGACAGCAGGGCAGACCCTATGAGGAGAGGTTACGGGACCTTAACCTGTTCAGCCTTCACAAGAGAAGGCTGAGAGGGGGCATGGTGGCCATTTATAAACGTACAAGGGGGGACCAGTGGGGAATGGGAGAGACCTTGTTCCCCCAAGCGCCTCCCAGAGTAACAAGAAATAACGGCCATAAGTTGCTAGAGAGTAGGTTCAGACTAGACATTAGAAGGCACTACTTCACGGTCAGGGCAGCTAGGATCTGGAACCAATTTCCAAGGGAAGTGGTGCTGGCTCCTACCTTGGGGATCTTTAAGAGGAGGCTTGACAATTACCTAGCTGGGGTTATATGAACCCAGTATATTCTCCTGCCCAGGGCAGGGGGTCAGACTAGAAAATCTGCGAGGTCCCTTCCAACCCTACATCTATGAATCTATGAATTTATGTATAAGGGCCAGATGCAGACAATATTGCATGTTTGGTGGGACAATTTAAAGAGTAAAGTACAGCTTAGTGTTGAGTTAGGGCAGCAGAATGGGGCTTTTATTAAGGAATTCAAAATGTCATATAAATGTCATATAAATATAACTAGCAGTTTTTTCATAATTCAGAAATAAGTTGTGTAAGAGTTTTGCACTGATTGAAAAGTACTTTATTCGGCTATCAATGTCATCTTAATCCAAATCCTTCCTATAGCACTCTTAAAGTAATGGAGTACTTTTCTTTAATAGCAGCAAGTACAATCTTCTGCAATGGATATAAAATACTTATTTCCAAGTGTGTAATATCTCTAGAAATAAGTAAGCAAACTTATTCCATTTTCTATGTGGGAAAGCATATTTCCAAAGATATCTTAAGACTGGAAAATAATAGGACAACAGTATTTACAGATTTACGATATGAAATTGTAAATATATGAAAATCACACTAAGTTTAAACTCATTTGCAACAGAAGCAATGGTAAAAGCATCCCTCTTCCCCTACTCCCAACTTCCCAGAGAGTATGTAGATATTCTGTAAATCTAAAAAAACCCAAGGGGCAGAATTTCCCCTCTGTTTTCAGAAAGACAGATGTTAGTAGGCACCTATTCATGTAGCACAGAACTAATCAATGGATATAAAAGTAGCAGTATCTGACATGACAAATCTAGCATTTTACACATTTCATCATCCTTCTGCAACTAGTTTAACTGATGCTAATGGGAGACTACCAGATTTTAGGAATCGGGAGCCATACCTGAAACACCTTTTTAAGGGGCATAAAAAGTAATGCTACACTTGAACACTGGTGATGAAACAATACCTTTTTCTTAGAAATAGAATACTTCTCAATGGGATTACAAGTTTTCCTATAATGAAAGTGTGTAGTATATTGAAAATTAGAATAGGGAGATGGGGAGCCTCAATTTGGATTTCAGTACTGGCCTACTTCAGGAAGCAGCTCAGCTTTTGACTCTGGCTCCAGGCTCAGGGTTGAAGCTGCATCTGAACTGCCATCTGCCCCAGGCTAGAATGGCTTGTTTAGCAGGAGGCAGCAGGCATGAGAGGCAGAAGATCTGGTGAGCTCTACAACCAAGAAGAAAATCAGAGTAGTTTAAGGTATAATGAGATGTTTCCTTAATTTAAAAAGTGATCTATGTCTAATGTTATAAGAAAATGACTCTGATTCCCATTTTCACATGATTTTATATCAGATTCATTCATACATAACCTAGAGTCATAGAGTTATAGACTCATAGAGAAGTGGAACTGGAAGGGACCCCCAGAAGTCATCTAGTTCAACTCTGCCTGAGGTAGAATCATCCATATCTAAATCATCCCATATCAACTATAAGCTAAACTCTGCATAAGACTACCCTCAACCCTGAGACAACATAGACCTAACACCTTAATCTGCCTTAGGTAAAGCAGGAGAACAATGACAGACAGAATCCTGTTTCCATAGAATAGTTTCAGTATATGCTCAAGAGATCCCAAGATGCCCCCTGCTACAGAGAAAGGCAAAAACTCCCACAGTCCATACCAATTTCACCATAAGGAAAAATTTCTTCCTGATACCAAATATGGCAATCAGTCTGACCTTGAGTAAAGGGACAAGATCCTCTAGCTAGCAACCTCTGACTTTGCTCCCAGCAGGAGCATTGGAACAGCCCAGTCAAAGTCCCAAGCCTTGACTGTAGCTAGCCCTCAATGCTTCTGAGAAGGCTTAAAAACACCCTGCAACATATAACAT
>NW_017729032.1:169551835-169557918 GCF_001723915.1 Gavialis gangeticus
GGCCGTTATTCCTTGTTATGCCAGGGGGCACTAAGGGAAACAAGGTCTCTCCCAAATCCTTCTGATCCCCCCTAGTGAGTTTATAGTCGGTCACCAGGTCCCCCCTCAGCCTTCTCTTGTGAAGGCTGAACAGGTTCAGGTCCTGCAGTCTCTCATTGTAGGGTCTGCCCTGTTGTCCCTGGATCATGCGGGTGGCCCTCCTCTGGACCCTCTCAATGTTGTCCACATCCCTCCTGAAGTGGGGCGCACAGAACTGGACACAGTACTCCAGCTGTGGCCTGACCAGTGTCGCGTACAGGGAGAGGATCACCTCCTTGGCCCTACTTGAGATCCACCTGTGGATGCACGACAAGGTCCAGTTAGCCCTGCCAACCGTGACCTCGCATTGTCGGCCCATGTTCATCTTGGAGTCAATAAGGACTCCAAGATCCCTTTCTGCCCCCATGCTCTCAAGAGGGGAGTTTCCCATCTTATAAGTGTGCTGCTGGTTACTACTGCCCAAGTGAAGCACCCTGCACTTGTCAGTACTGAAACACATCCTGTTTTTGTTATCCCACCCCTGTAACCTATCCAGGTCTTGCTGCAGTCTCTCCCTCCCTACTAGTGTGAAAAGGAGTGGGGGCAAACAGCAAAGCCTAGAAACATGGGGAATACCCATGAAAGAACATAGGCATGGGTATGCCTAGATCATCCCTGATCAGTGACTGTCCAACCTCTTCTTGAACACCTCCAATGACAGGGAGTCCACAACTTCTGTAGGCAGTCTATTCCATGGCTTTATAATTTTAACAATGAAGAATATTTTTCTGTTATTTAGTCTAAAACAGTTGCTGCAACTTCAAGCCACTGGTCCACGTCCTCCTCTCTGCAGCAAGAGGCTGCTAGAGGATTCTGAGCTTAATTTGGAAAAGGCAGTTAGAATGTGCCAAGTGGCTGAGATAAATGCCAGGTTTTAGAAGCTGAAGGAAGAAACAGAACAAGCTAAACTAAACAGGATCATAAGACTGTAAAAACCTAAGGCAATACACTTAGACTACAGAAAGGAGGACCTCACTATGAAGCAGGCAAATGGAGGCCAAAGAGAATTGCTTGAAGAAAATGGTCAGCTGCAGATGCTGTGGGGGGTTACTATAAGCCCATGCAATGTGCTGCAACAAATGCAAAAGAATCAATTGCTTCGCAAGAGTTTGCAGAAAGGCGCAGGATGCAGCACACAAGAAACAGCAGGTGCATGCTCTGTGAAGTGAGGAAAAGGAAGAATTCCTCAGTGGTACAATGCAAGAAGTTATTCTTCTGAGGACTGGACAATCACCCTGGACACCAATGGACTAATGTTAACTTAAAATTAGATTCAGCGGCACAAGTCAATGTAATACCAGAATACATTATTTAAAAAATGAAAACTAAACCTGTATACTATAAGAATAAGAGAGTGAGACTTAGAGCATATAATGGAAACCTGATTTCAACCAAGGGTGTTTATGTACTACATGTTAAACACAAGGGTAATATAGTAAAAATTCAGTTAGTAACAGTCCCAGGAAAACTAGTGACACTTATTGGGTTGCAAATGTATAAAATCCTAGATTTGATTAAGAGAATGGGTGCCACTGAGGGACTAGAAAGCAAGAACATAAAAGAAGAGTTTTACAATGTTTTTTCAAGGCATAGAGAAACTGTCAACTGAGTACAAGATAGAATTAAGAGGACCAAATACTCCCACCATACATGCTCCAAGAAATGTTCCCCTTGTACTAAGGGAAAAACTGAAAAAGGAATTAGATAGATCAGTTAACATGAACATAAAAGAAAAAGTAGAACAACCAACTGCTTGAATTTATTCACTGGTCATAATAGAAAAAAATGGATCCTTGTAAGTTGTGTCTGGATCCTAAGCAAATGTACAGGAACATCAAAAGGGAGCATTTTCCCATTTCCACCAGGGAAGAATTTTTGGCAATGCGGCAGAAGCTAAATATTTCTCCACTGGATACCTCTTATAGGTTTTGGCAAGTTCCCCTAGAAAAGAATATCACTCGATTATGTACCTTCAATATCTCCTTCAGAAGGTGTTGCTTTCGTAGGCTTCCTTTGGATTGTGCTCTACATCTGAAGTATTTCACAGAAAGACAAAACAAATTTTTGAAGGTCTTGATGGAATGATGGTTTATATTGATGGTGTATTAATTTGGGGAAATACTATGGAAGGACATGACTTGAGGCTAAGAAAGGCAGTAGAAAGAGCTCGCAGAGCAGGTTTGAAACGGAACAAACAAAAATGCAAATTCAGGGTCAAAGAAATAACATATCTGGGAGAAAAGCTGTCTGAGAAAGGCATGTAAATCGATCCTGCAAGGGTTAAAGCCATTACAAACATGCCACCCCCTACAAATAAAGACGGAGTGCAGAGATTACTTGGAATTATCAATTTTGTAGGGAAATATCTACTAATTTAGCAGAGCAGATCAAACACCTTAGATCACTTCTATAAAAAAATGCTCAGTGGATACAGGAACATGAACATGAAGCTGGACTTAAAAACTTGAAGGAAAAAATAATGAAATCTCTGATTCTAATATACTATGGCCCTAGATGACCCATTAAATTGTCAACAAATGCTTCTAAAGAAGGCATTGGAGCAGCTTCGCTTCAAAAACACGGGGATAGCTAGAGACCAGTGGCATATGCATCTAGGGCACTCTCTAAGTCAGAGTGTCTATATGCACAAATTGAGAAAGAAAGTTTAGCTGAGTAAAAGTTTCATATATTCTTTTATGGGAAGCCTGTGATAACTGAAACTGCTCATAAACCTTTGGGAACTATAGCAAAGAAAGGGGTTATCAGATATGCTACCCAGTTTACAGAGACTTTTCTTTCAACTGCAAATGTATGATCTAGACCAGTCGTTCTCAAACTTTTTTTTTTGCTGACCATTTGAAAATTGCTGAGGGTCTCGGCAGACCACTTAATAAACTTTTTTTTTGTTCCACAAATCAAGGCACACAACTCATATTTTAATATCAGTATTCTTATCTTTCTAACATGATGGATGTGCCTGTTTTTTGAGCAAAGTTCTTGGAAGTCGAGTGTAATGTTTGTCAGCTTTAGCCTTAGGTCTCCTTTCTGTGGACCACCTAAATGGAGTTTGTGGACCAGTGGTGGTCCGTGGACCACAGTTTGAGAACCTTTGATCTAGACATACAGTACATGACAGGAAAATATCTACTTATTGTAGATAAGTTGTCTAGAGCATATAACAGAAAATGACAGGATTCCAGACTCAGACATAATACTTTTATATCTGAGTCTGGAAACATGTTAATCTAATTAAAAGAGTGATTCCTGTCACAGATAAAATGTGGGCACTGATTGCAAAAACTACTGCTTAGGGCACCACACTGCAAAGTGATAACAGCTATTTATGCTGGTTGACCTGGAAAACAGATACCTAGCCCCTACTCTTAAGTACAAGGAAGAGCTGTCAGTACTGGATGGCATTTTGTTCAAAGGCTCACAACTTCTTGTTCCAGCAGTGCTAAAGACAGACATGTTAAACAGAATACATGATGGGCATCTAGGCATGAAAAATACAAAAGGAGAGCAACGGGTGCTTTATATTGGTCCAACATAAATAATTACATTGTACAGACCTTTACAGCATCTTCTACGTGCCTAAAATACAGATCAGAACAAAGAAAAGAGCCCATGATGGTCATGGAGGAGCCTACAGCTCCATGGTATCAAGTGGCCATTGACTTATTCATACATGCAGGAAAAAAATATGTATTAGTGCTGGATTAATAGTCTCACTATCCTGAAATTGCATTGCTTAAAAGCACAACAGCAAACCATGTCATAAACAGGGATCCTGGTTTTCTCTGATTAAAAAAAAATCTCCAATTTTCAAGTTAAAAAAATGTAACTCAAAATCCACATTTTTCTGTGATTAAAATTAAATGCCACTAATACATATATATACATATAGTGGTGTTTCATTTTGATCATGGAAAAATGTGGATTTTGGGTTACTTTTTTATCCTGAAAATTGGGGATTTTTTTTTTAATCAGAGAAAACGAGAATCCCTGGTTAAAACTCACATCGAATTGATTTTTGCTAGACATGGGATTCCACAAATTGTGACAACAAACAACAGACCTCAATTCAAGTATCTTGAGTTTAAAGAGTATGCAAACAAATATGGATTTGGTCACAATACTTCAAGTCCTAAATACCCACAATCCAATGGTCTGGTGAAAAATGGAGTACAAATAGTGAATAAACTATTTTAAAAAGCTACAGATTCACATATCGAAGTTTTCCTGTCAGTCTTAAGTTACAGGGCAACACCCCTGAAACATGGATTGTCCCCAGCAGAAATGCTATTTAACAGGAAACTCAAAACCAGGCTGCCAAATCTTGTGGATGATGCTCATCAGAATGAAAAGCAAGATGTGAAAATATTTTTAAAAATTCAATAAACTTAAACAAAAATGGTACTATGACAGGGGTTCTAGGGAGCTACCAGGACTGCACAACAAAGATATGGTGCTTATTTCAGATGGACAAACGTGGAAACAAAAAGCAAACAAGTAGCTCCCAGATCCTATAAAGTAGTCACACTGGAAGGACAGTTGTTAAGAAGGACCAGATGACACTTGCAGCTTGCAAGGGGGAGAAAAGAAGCAGCATCACAAGGTTTACCAAAGGAAACAGGGTTAACATCAAAGCAGCAAGAAATGACAGAGGAGATTGAAAATGACACAGAAGTAGAGACATCTGAACAAGGAAACCAAACAAGAACTGCAAGTTCAGTTGTTCTCCATGCTGCAAGGGAGCAGCATGTAAGGTTTTTTTCACCCCTTGATATCCAGGGGTCAAAAAAAACTATGGAAAAAAGTGGAATGGTGCGCACAGCGGCAGCATGTGCAACCCAAAACCGGAGCCAGAGCTGTGCTCTGCTGCTGGCCAGGCTCCACACAGCGCGACTGTTGCTGCTGCAGCCCTGGGGACCCTGGGGGGTAAGACTGCTGGGGCCAGCCTTGTGCTGGCTGCAGCCTTCTCTATCCCACCCAGGGTAACTTGCTGCATGCTGCGTGGCACAGGCGTTCCTTGGGGACAATTAGTGGCAGCACAAGGTGAGCCGCTGCTAGTTTTTGTTTTCAGGGAACCAAGCATCCATGCAAGTCTGGGCGTGGCCATAGTTAAAATGTGCTTTAACTATGGGTTGAACTAAACTGTCAATGTTAGTATTATATGTTACATGTAAAGGGGGGGAGATGTGTGGATACCTTTAAGAGTGTTATGTATAAGTTGCTGCATTTGCCTCAGGATTGCAGAAGGGAACAGCAGAACTGTAGGCAAGGTACCACTCTCTGAATAAACATGCTTTATTGTTCTACAAGATAACCCCTTAGTCTTTTCAGAATAACACAGTAGTAGTCTGTCTTCGAGATCAAAACTGAAAGCCTGGTTGTAATGAAGTCACACATGAAGTCATAGGATCTGTCTTCTTTCCCCCACCCTCACCCTCCTCTCTGGTAAAGCCACTGCACTGCTAATGTAAACTGAAAAACGTCTGTAATATTTTCACTTTAAAGGCAATTGTTTTGATTCCTTTGTGATCTGATTTATCCATAATGCAAACAAAATGTATTCATGGTATGCTCCACTAGTTCCCTATGCAGCGTTATCGGTAACTACTACTGGAATGGATTTCAGATTGTATTAAAACTGTAGTAAGTTCACCATTTGATTTTTGCAGTTTAATTTTGTTTCACAACTAATTTACTTAAGGTTCTGAGTAAGGAATTACTTTAGAGCTTTAGCGATGAACTAAGATATAGAGACAAACTTCTTTAATGAATATTGACAGTGATGACCAAAATTATACCAACTAACTGCATCCAATAAAGCTTTTTAGACTCTAAAAGAGAATAAGGGGAAAAAAGGTTAGTAGTTCCTAGAACTGAAATGTGCTTTTATTTTTTTAATTTTTTTTGCACACAGCTTGAATTTCAGGAAGTGAGATCATCATAAGTGAGATCGCATGATTGGGCGGTGAATGTCAAGGGCTATAGGCTGT
>NW_017729032.1:169557929-169575769 GCF_001723915.1 Gavialis gangeticus
CAGGTCCCTTCTGACCCTAGAAACTATGAAACTATAAGGTGACGTGTGGAATTACCCTGCAATGTGCACATTTGTGGTTCCTTGATTCCCAAAGTGTTTTGGATACCTGTTATCATAAAATCCTAACATTAAAGCTTTTTTCTTATTTTAAATTGGATGTAACTAACTTATAAATTGACAACATAACAGATCCTGAGATGGGATGAAAGGACTGAGTGTGCATTAGAAGTTACTGGGAAACCAAACTTATAAGGTGTCTTTAAGTAATGTCACACATGTTTTTTTAATATTTTCCAGGCACAAGAGTTGATATTGCTCTGTCTGCATAAAAGGCTATCTAATTGCTTCTGTTGTTCATCCATGTCTCCTCTTTTGCAGATGAACAGGAAACAGTTTGATCTGCAATCTAGGTCACATATTAAACTAACCTGAATAAAATTTATGGCACTTGCAGTGTTTGCCAGTCTACAGACATGTCTGACACCTACGTAGTCAATATGTTTCCAGGTACTTGCAACGATTTACTGCAGTTTGCTTGCCTATCATTAAAAGTGATGACAAGATAACCCTAGCCTGTATAACATATAAAACCATATTTTGTAAGGGCTGAGCTTAGATGAAATCCAGCAGACTAGATAAAATTTACAAGCAAAAATAAAATTGATTTGTTAATAGTTTATTTCAATGCCTCTTAAATAGATAAATGATGATTTCTTATTTGAACAGTATTATTTGAAAGATATGACGCATCTGAAGCTAAAATGCAGAAGGGAGAAATAATAAAAGAATTCAAGCACATTATATGTGTCTAGGAAAAATAAATAGGGCAAAATTTTAAACAGAAAATCTAACAACAACTGAGTTGACTCGTCTACAGTAGAAGGTAATAACAGGAAGAAGTTCAAATAAAATTATTGTGAGGAGTTAACATAAAGAGAACAGAGTTTAAAATATTGTAGAGATGATTCACATCTCCATTACTGCAGTTTCATACTCATTTAAAAATGCAGTAATTCAGTGATAGATAGGGCCTATCCATAAAAACAGGTTATTCTACTAAGCAAAAATACCACATGGTAGGATGACTTGAAATTCACATACACATAGTGTTCTAGGAAAGAAAATACATTTTGTTCTTGGTTCTCATAGATAAACTTCAACAAAGCAATGACCAAAAGGCCTTTATGAGAATTAAAATTAGCATCCTACAGTAGGCTTCCAAGGCAAAATATTCTGTTCCCATTGTTTTTGTGTTGCTTGTTCCATTCCTATCAGATATAGTTTAATTGATTCTGTTTACAGAATTATTCACTGAGAGTTTGAGCTATTTGAAGTTTTAGCAAATGTTACAGAAGCTCTATGGAAAGAAATTTTGAACCTGACTTTGCATGGCATGAGTTTACCATGAGCATTCCCACAGGAAGCTTGAGTCCAGATCCACAAAAAATTTTCAGTGTGTTGATATTTAGTATTGCCACATCAAAGTTTCAAGAACTAATTACTCAGTTCTTGAATTCCTTGTATAATCCCTGGGGAAAGGCAGGTCCTAGGAATGGGATTCACAACAGCTAGAATATTGAGGGCCATGCCTAAACCAGCTAATGGACATCTCCATGTGACTTGGACTAGAACACTAACGTGAGCCTGAGATTCAGTCCAAAATCCTCTCCTGCAATTAGGTGCCTGTGTAGTCCTTTCAGGATTTTTCCCTAGTGAAGGAGGGGGGAAATGTGACAGCTGTAATAAGTATCTAGGTTGAGAGGAAAAACCTTCACTTCCACCTCCGAGGACAGTGCCCTTTTTACCAGGCTGGAGCCAAGTCTGGAATGGGGGGGTAGGTACTTTATATGATTTAGGGCTAAAGTGGCCTACTTTGAATTCCCAACAGCCTTAGGCATGAAATAGGTGACAAGAAATTCAGCTCATTGGGATGACTTCTCTGGACATGCACAATAGGAGAACTTTAGGTACAAAAAATATTTTTTCTGGCAAAGGTATATGCAGTTAAGTAGTTAGGTGATTGGTATTTTGGATCACTTTATTCGATTAGATACCTAAAGTCCACCTAAGTCCCACTTCAGCGCTAGGGACAGAAGTTAAAACCTGTTCATTAGAAACTGGTTTAAACCTGTTCATCAGAAACTGGTTTAAACCTGTAACAGAACATTAGTTCAGTGCACATAAAGCAGTTTTAAAATGGCTGAAACTGGTTTAAGTTAAACCCAGTTGGATGTAGTATCAGACTTAACTGATTTGGGTTGAACTGGTTTATGCAACTTCTGTCCCAGACCCCTTCCTGGTTCAAGTTAAATTAGAGTCCCCCAGCATCCCAGCATGCTTTCCAGCCCTGGGCTGGACTGTGCTGTCTGCTCCAGCAGAGAAGGTTAAGCAGGCGGAAAGGGGAGAGAGAGAGAGAGAGACAAAGAGAGGCAGGGACTGCCCCCCCCCATCCCTGCAAGGCAAACCCCAACTGGAGTCTGGGGCCAGGGAGAGGGGGTTAAACTCCAGTTTCCCTAAGTACAGAGCTATCCTGCCCTGCTAAACTTACTGAAAATTACTGCTCACTGTGACTGTGGGCTACAAATCCCAGAGGCATCTGGAAGCAGAAAGAAGTGATGAGCAACCATGCAGAGTCCTGATTTTGTGATGCTGGACAAATCCCAGAAACCTTGGGGACAGCAGGAAAAGAAAGTGCCAAAGAGCCATGCTGTAGTGCCCCCCAGCTTCTGGCCTGGGCCACTGCAGGCATGTGGCTACATTTTCTGAATCAGTGGTCAATGTGTGTCCAGTTATTTCTCAGTTTAATCTTTTCAGTTTTTGCAGGTTAGTCTAAACCACATTGATTCAGCCTCAGGCTTTTGACTGTCTGTACCTAGTCCAGGTGCCTAAGTCCTTTTTTTGTACCTTACCGGTGATTTCAACTAAGCTGTAGGCCACGTTATCCACTTTTGGAAAAAGCTGTAATTCACAAGAGCAGACAATATGACCTACCTCTCCATGACTATAAACTTTAGTAGATTTTGATTTTTACCTGTTGATAGAATGTGATCTTATGGTGCAAATCCTACTCTGTTTCTAAATGTTCCTTACTCAGCTTTTAGACATCTAAATCACTATGATGCTATTCCACCTTGCACACTAACCAAAGCATTAAAAAGTAAAAATTTATATGAATCTCCATTTTGGAAGGGTCCAAATGCTCAGCACCAAGACTAGTAAAAAACACACTTAACTCATCATGGTATACAGGGATCCCAGGATCAGACTGTATCAGCCCAATCCTGGGTTTCCTGTGTGCCAGAATGAATGAAAACCACCTGTGCTTACCACCTGGGCCACACATGTGAGTTTACCAGTGTCCCTGTGCATCAAGATAAGTAAAGTGTACCACCAAGCAGACATGGTTTTTATTCATCCCAGTATATGGAGACCTTGGGATTATAATGCAACATGCATAAAAAAACCTGTGTATGCCATCCAGATTTTGATAATCCAGTTTTAGCGACTCACTTGTGGTTTTGACTGTTGGCAGGGGCTGGGGAGTGCACTGGGTCTGAGTCCAGACCCCAAGTCAGTCCCAGTACCCAGCTGAAAATCAGCTGATTGTTGGCATGTGGCTTTCAACTTGTTGGTTCAGGGAAGACTGGGATGCTAATACAGGGTTCCCCCTGCACTGGCAAGTAAGGTGTGATTGGGATTTAGTTCCCGATTCCAAAATAATATGTCTTGCCATGCATGTGTGGCATGACAGGAGGTGTAACTGTTGGGACCATGGATCAGATCCCATCACCTTAAACATCTATTAGGTGGCCTGAGAATACTGACTGGCTAGTCATCATGAATAGCAAGTATCACACAAAGAATTATTGGCAGAAATTTGATAAATGGCTTTGTCAGATATTCCAAAATTTAATTTATGTAAAGAGGGGAAAAATTTCCTTGAAGAAAGCGTAAGTTTTGAAGAGCTAAGAGAGTAATTCAATTGGAATGAATTGCTAAGGCATAAATTCATTAAAACCTTGGTGCTAAAAATATAGACATTTTCGTTAAATACTCTTCCCAAATATATTTCTATTAGGTTTCCCAATGCACTTCCAAATGTTTGATTTTATTTCTTTCAACACAGGCTGCTACTAGCATGCACAAAGAATGAATTTTTCAGTAAGCAGTCCTATTTGGTGTTGAACCATGTCCCCAAAAGTCGGCTGAAGTCTTATCCATTGAACATACTTTAAAGTTTCAGTCTTAACTATGCTCTATGGTGTTTTCTTTACAAGTGTAACATTTTTTACTGATTGGAAACAAGCCAGTGTTTTGGCTCAAGGCTTTCCTTAGGGTGGTGGCATTTATCCAAATGATTACAATACACACCTGCAAAAGGAAGAATAAGTAAAAGTTGCTTTCTTGTACAAACAGCAATGGGAGGATTATGCTTTGAAGATCATCTGTAATAAAACTTATCTTTACTGACAGTAGAACTCTGGGGTTGTTGACCGGATTCTAATTTGTCATCCATTTTGCAGTTCATGCCCCTAAGCTGTAGAAAAAATCTGATTAATGATATTGAGCATATAGTGAGTTTGTTTCTCTTTCCTCTGTCAAGAGACTACATGGCCCCCAACCCCATGGTATCTGAGTCCCTTTCTAACAATTAATATTGAATATGCAGCCATCACCTCTTCAGTGAGAACAAAATTGATTAGTGGGTTAGGAAGAGAAAATGAATGCATGCTTTGAATGATGTGGTATTGGAAAATCACAGCACCAAGTATCACAAGCTAACTGTTTACATATTATGAGCTTTCTTACAGGATTTTACTGTTATCGAAAATTTAGCTGTGGAACAGTCAAACCTTAAAGCCATGGATCTTTTTGCAGTCAATGCATATTGTAGGGAAAATTATTCCTGTTTTAAAAACTGATTGCTTGAATGATCAGTTAGGAGACAAAGTTTAAAGAGTCGTACATGGCAATTCAAATGAATCAAATGCAAAGATGTGTAACTAAATCGATGGTGCTGAACACACATCAACCCAGGTCTTTGGTGAAATACCTTTCCTGGTTCTTTTATAAAGCTGTATATGAAGATGAGACTCCACACAGACAAGATGTTGAGCATTTCTAATGGGCAAACACTGATATCAAAGCAAGCCAGACATGCGTTTCCTTAAAATAATATTATTTAAAGCCCGGAGAAATGGCAACTGACATAAAGACTTTACTGTATTCAATCTAGGGAGTTCCTATTAATTTCACTTACGGAAAGCTTGATGAGCCAATGGTCTAATAATTGGTAATATTTTATTCCCCACTTCCCAGTTGAAGAAAGGGAGGAAAAACTGTAGATAAACAATCAGTGTTACTATGTTTCATTACATGAATCAAGGGGTAAAAAAATCTAGTCTAATTTTCTCCCAAATAACTATACAAATAAATGCTCCAAAACACAAAGTACTCAAGTAAACATTGAACATAGTGCAAGATTTTAAAGAAAACTTCAAAAATTAAAAAACTCAATACTATAAAACTCTCATAAAAATAGTGTCACCTCACACACAATGAAAAATTATCTGAAACATGATGAAGGTACTCAGGAGTGTTGATTGTCAAGCGGTGAAATTCTTTAATAAAAATAGGATGCAACAAGAAGCAGTATGAAGCTGACATGTAAGATGAGACTAAAGTTAGGAATTAAGAGAAACATAAACTCTTCCTGCAAGATCTGAAGCCGGATGTACATGTAGAAGGATAGTTTATTACTTAAACAGTATGTACATATTCTAAACATGTAAATAATGAGTAACAGAATATCAAGCTCTATTTACAATTACATTTTTTTACAAAATGTTTTTACAAGGAGCATTTCTCTAAATAACATGACAGAGACAAAAAAAATCTTTCTGTATTACATACATAAATAAATATTGAATTTAAATGATTATTATAGGGACATAATTTCTACAGCCAATTTGGGTAACAGATAAGTATTTCACACTACAATATAATTAAGTAAAAAGGAAAAATTTACATGTAAGATCTGTTAATAACTTTATGAATTGTACCATACTATATATTCAGTAGAGGTAAGACAGCCATTATGTTTCATGCCTAGAACTGAACAATGAGGTTTGGCATGCAAAACCATATATAATCATCAACATCTGCAGGTATTCATTTACATTTTTTAATAAAGATTTTATTTCAGCTACATGCAACAGCTTATTAGCATCTTATTGTCGGTTACAAAGCACAAGTTTGTATAATATTATTTATAGTAACTGGTGTTACAAGTACTGATCCAAAGTGTAGGAATAAACTTGGCATGTAGGGTAAGAAAAAGAATTAATAAATAAATCAGAACTACTTTACATATACACAGGACAAAAATAAATTTTCAGATGGTGTTGTACAAGAAATTTAAAACAGTCTGGACCTTATCCTGTGCTCTTTAAGGCCCTGATTTAGGATGTTTAAGTGCATCCTTATTCAAGAGAGGAGTACAACACAAGCTCCATTTTAAACATGTGCTTATGTCCCATTCATTTCTAGATAGTTAAGCACAAAGATGTTTCTGTCCAGAATAGAAATATTTTCCTCAATCAGGGCCTATATAACCAAAATGCTGACCCTATTCAATCACATATTTTGGATATGAAAGGAATGCAGATTAGGTTGACTTGAGTATTCAGGCCTCATCCTGTTCCAACTAAAGTGAATGATACAACTTCAACTCACGTTGGAGCAGGAACCAACCAGTATTTCTTTAACTTTCTGTATGACCCTGTAAAGCACTGTTGCCTCCTCTTAATTAATGTATCATGTTCTCCACTGCCACGGAATGTGACAAATTGAATGCACTCAGCATCTCAAGGATCAGACCCTTTATTTGTAAAAATGTCTTGTCCCCAAGTGCCATATTTGCACATGATATGCATAATGTATCATGATGCGGTGTTAGCGCAGCCTACATTTTCCTCTAAATTTTAATATATCCTAGTTCTTCTTCTACTTTTTGAAAATCATATACAGTTCCTAGCATGAGAAGAGGAATAGTAGTTGAGGAATGCAGGGCAGCTGGGGTACCAAAACAAAATGTTCTTTCTTAAATTGTCTTTAATATTAAGGAAAAATAATCAAATGCACAAACAAGTTAGCTAAATGTCATAATCTTATAGTTTGTCATGAGGGAAAAAATAGACAAACAAATGTTCATCTAGGATTCAAATGAGAAGTCCACCAGAATCGTACGTAAGTAATACCTAGGTATAAACACAATATATCTAGAACACACATCAATATCTATATTAGACCTGAATTACACAACAAAATTGAAGGAAAGCAGTCAAATACAAATCATATAGTGAATTAAACTCCAGTGCTGAGTACGATGTTAGCATGAATTAAACTAGGGAATTAGGATAATTGTAATATATGCTGCACTATTTTGTAAATGAGGCTTGAGGAATTAGGTACTGGAAGTTGTCAAATCGGTATTGCTAAATTCAAAGATAAGAAAATTACTGGTGTTAAGTATAAATAAGATATGATCCAGTACCCATGTGGTATTGTCTTGATTGATTTTTTAAAAATTGATTCCAGCATCATTAGTTCACAGGAAATATCTGTAGCTAAAAGATGAGTTAAGCAGCTAATTAAGGAACAGATTTATAAAGCACGATCTTCTCATTCCATTCTCTCTTTGTCTGCCTGTATCTCCAAGCTATAAAGGGTTAGAATATTCTGTCCTTATTCAAGCAAAATTTGTTGGCAAAACTATCATTGATATCCCAAGTAGTGGAGGACTGGTCCTATGATAAACAATTTACTATATATTATCACTATACACTATTATCTAACTATGACTATATCATAGGAGAGTAGTATATATATTTTAAAAATGCTACTTTATATTTTGGTAACATTTTGGTAACATTGGCCTGCTATTCTAAGTATGATGATCCAGGAAATACATGAGAGGCAGGAGTTTTGGGGAGTGATGTCTTCTATTGGATCAACTCTATGACTTCTCCAGATTTATTCTAATGAAACCGACAGCAGAATCAGGCTGAAAGGGTTTGGCTGATATTGTTACAGGTGCCTTAAAAATGAGAAGCCCAATCCAATCCAATCCAATCCACCTACATTTCAAAGGGAAGTTAGGTCTTAACTCCATTAGCCACATTTTAAAATTCATTAGAACATATATTCAACCCCTAAGCTCTTTTCTATCCTTACTTATACCCCATGTAATTTAAATGTGAATGTGGTATTACATGCTGGTCTGCCTCAGATTGCATAGACTTGATTTTTTTTCTTGATGTGCACCTAGCTATATTTGGGCTGCATGATTATGTTTCTGTGCAAAGCAAGTCCTTTGGAATGTTGCCCTTCAGCCACTTGAAGCTATCTGCAGCACTTGCTAGAATGGCATTAAACCTTTTTACATTTTGTAACAGTAATACCAACTCATAAGGTAAGTTTTGTCTATCTCCTTTTTTTGGCTGAAAAGTATGAATAGCCCTTTATACTTTGAGGAATAACTTATCAAGGCTAAAGCCTCATAGCCCAAGAAACAGTTTGGCAAATTTCTTGCTCCTTGAGTACATTTATCAAAAAGATACCAAGAAAAGTAGAAAGAGCATGGAAGGGTTGACATCACATCTCTGAGTTACATTTCTTATTTTCCTAAACTTAAAGTTAAAAGTTAAAAACCTTAAATGAGCAAACTAGTTTGAAATTATCAAGAAGCTGTTTGACCTTGATAGCATCAGTTTGGAAAGCATTTCTATGCAGATGTACTGTATAAGAATAACTTCTCCAAATGTGCTGCTCTTGCAATTTCAGATGTAGATGTGTTGTCTTTTTATTTGGTTTCCATCAAAATATACTTGTCACGATGAGCAGAAAATCATTTGCCATTAATATCTGAATTCCCCTAAATTCCTCAGAAAACAGATGAAGTACCAAACCTTTATCTGCAGTTGAGTATGATTTTGTTTCCTTTTTGTTTGGTTGTTTTGTTTGTTGTTATCATTTCATTTTTGTTATGCTTATTTTTTTGTTGCAGAGATTTTTGGGGGATTCCATACAGAGGGTTATTTTTGCTAAAGAAAATTGGAGATGTATTAACTTCAGTGGAAGAGCTAAAGTGAATAATGGAATCTTTTGCAGAGAATGAACAAACAGCAACTATTTGGATGTTAGATGCTGCATCTCACAAGTATTTTATGGGCAGAGTGTATAGAACCAAACGTCCATGCTTTTGATTATATGTCTAACCCATCTCTGTTTATGAATGATGGCTTTCTCTCTGTGTGGCAAATTACGCTAGCCTTTCTACATTGCACAATAGGGCCATCTGCATTTCCTTATGGTTAGAAACAGGGTACCTTCATTCCTACATTTGCAAAATGCATGCAAATAAGCTATTAACCAATGACTTCCAGACACTAGTGCACTGTCACTAGTATTTCTATCACCAGAATACTATGCAGCCAATACAGCCATCCTACCATTCAGCAGATCCATGGTGGGAGTGGATATGCACATCAAGAAGTCAAAAAAGCCGTACTGGTACACCTAATTACCAGGGATCTTGGTGATTATGTGTGTGTGTGTATATATATCTATAGATATATCTATAGATATATATATATGAATATGAGACACCAATATATATGGTGTACATTTCATTTCATTTCAAATGAAACACCAATATCTATCTATCTATCTATCTATCTATCTATCTATCTATCTATCTATCTATCCATTGGTGTTTCATTTTAGTCACAGAAAAATGTAGATTTTGGATTCCTTTTTTTAATCTGAAAATCGGGGATTGTTTTTTTATTAGAGTAAACCAGAATCCCTGCTAATCACATAGTACACATGCCTCAGAATCGCCATTTCCAAAAATGTGAATGTTAACTGTTTGATTTATAATCACAGAAAATGCAATATTCCCAACAAATAGACAAACAGGAGGGTGATGGCAGGGGGAGAGGAATTTTGATTCGCAACAAACATTTATCCAGGTTCTATGGGAAGTCAGTGGCAGTAAACTACCACTTGAGCTTTTAAAATATCTCAGTGGTTAGTGAATGTTCTTGCTAGCCAGCTTCATGGTATCTTGTATTAACATACTGATATTTGATTATTAAAATATATCAATTACTACAATCTCTATATTTGCTTGCATTTACTAGGGTAAGAGAAGACTTCAATGCTGGCAGATTGGAAATGTCTATTATTGCTGCTTATATAGTTTGCATTTATTCCCAGTAAATATAGATAATTTTTCTTAGCAAACTATATTGAAGAAATATAGTAGGGGCTTACCTGGTATACACTGGCATAGTTTCATTGAATTCAAATGAACAATGGTGATTCACATCAGCTGAGAATCTAGCACCCAGGTGTTCAAAGGTGTGTGTGTGTGCATGTGTGTGAGCACACATATACATGTATATAAATATACACATACGAAAATGTCTCAAACATTGTTCCTTAAGATTAGTAAAATCTACTTTAAATATAGGGAACAAATAATATATATATTACCATGAACACTTTTGATTTCTCAAATGTGCTGAATGGAATGCAATCTTCTGTTAGTGAAATATTGGTGATATTTTCATGTATATTTCACCCTGCCATTGGTACATATACAATTCTTCATGCCTAAACTATGTAAAAATAGCTACAGATCATATAAGATGGGAACTTCCAATGAAAAAGAATGGATTCATTGCTGTACAGATGTGCATTCTTCTGGTCTTCTTCTGTGAACTCAGTTTCTTTCTGATGTTTGTTAAATCATCTGTAAAAGTCTAGTATTTTTCAGGAGGTGGTCTGTAGTGATGTGGATGGTGTTGTTTTAGATGAGGCCCTAAACAACAAATAGAGAAGTATTATTCAACATTTTTAACCTGATATAGATGATATGAAGAGGCTGAAGAGGCTATAAGTTATGAATAGTTTTCAAAACCTGATTCATGAAAAAATGTAAAGTGGGGTGCACAAAATACAGCCTGCAGCTGCTCTTCTGAAAGAGAATTGTATCCAGCCCGTGGCTGCCCTGGCTTTAGGTGCTTCTCACCCTTCTCCCTTCCCGTTCTGTAGCTGGCTACAGCGGCAGCAGCCTTGCCCCTCCCCAGCCAAGCCCACCCTGTCCCACCTCCCAGTGTAAGCTCCAAGGCAGGGAGTGTGATCTCCTGGTTAGGTTTCTGCCCAGTGAGGTTGTCTGTATGCAGCTCCAACTCTGCTGCCATATGCAGACCAGACAGCCCAGCCTCTGGCAAGTCGAAGTTCAGGTAAGGCTTTTCCCACTGGTGGAGGAGGAGGTACAGGGGAAGAAGAACAGGAGCCATAAGTTATCTGGGCCCTGCTGGGCCCAGGCCTAGTAGGGACACAAACACCACTAACATAGTGCCATGCTGTGTTCCTGCATGCCACTTTGGGTTATGTGGGTACAGCTGGTGCAACTCCTGTCCATCCTGGCCACATGCCAGGAACTCGAGGGGGCCATAGGAAGAAGGGGCCCAGGAGCCACAGGTTATCTGGGCCCCTCCTTCTTCCTACACCCTTTTCCCTGCCCTGAGTCCCCAGCACACAGCCAGGACAGTGTTCCTGTGCATCTGATGACCTGTAATGAAGGATGTGGGAGGAGTGCTGACCTGGCCCACAACAGCTCGCCAAAACTCCCCAAATGCCCCCTGGCCCAAGTAATTGCCCACCCTGGCTGTAGAGAAATCTGCCCATGCCAACAGCAATGCACTTGCAGTCTTGATGAATTCGGTGTGATGACTCAAGAGTGAAGGGACCCAAGCAGGTGAATGAAAGAGTATTTTTTCCTTTGTTGGAGTTTTCCTAAGATTAAGTAGTGCTATTCCAATGGTTAGAAAAAAATCCTAGAAAATGGCATTTTGTTGTAGCCTGACCTCACTGATTCAAGCTGCACACTGCTGATAATTTAGGTAGTTATTTGTGTCTATTGAAAAACATAATTTAGTGTTTAGTTGTAATCTGCAATCAATAATTTTCAACATCAACTAAAATAGCATGCAATAGGCACACTCTTTATATTAGTATACCAACTTAAAATTAGTGGTAGACTAATTTCATCTGGCAATAGTACCAAGATCTAATTCCAGCACCTTTGTAAAGTATTTCTTTTCTTAGGAATCTCTAAACATAATCAAATTGAGTATCTACTCCTGAGTTGGGGGAACTAATGGGAACCAGTAACTCAGGGAACTACTAAAAAATTCAGAATCTTTTTATCTTTGGAACCTTTGGATAAAGGGTTTTTGTTTGTTTGTTTCTTTCTTTTTTCCCATTTGATTACCAGTGGGTAGGGTCACATAGTCCCCTGAATGAAGAAGACTGAACTTTGTGGTATTCTGCTATGGGAGATATGGAACAGAGGCTTTGAATTCTGTGACATCAATCAGCCTTCCCTTAATGAATGGAAGCTCTCGGGAGCTACAAGGAATTCTAGATGGAGTAGGTCATGGCCTACTGTCTTCTCTTCATTAACTACCAACCCACCGTTAATTTCCCACCTAAATTAATGCTTCTGAGCAGGGATCCTTGTTTTCTCTGATAATCCTCCCCACCCCGCAAATTTTCAGGTTAAAAAAAGTAACCCCCTGGGAGGGAGACAGCAGGCACTGCAAGCTGGGGTTGGGTTTAAACTTTAAGAAACCCTGTGCTCTCCCTCCAACCTGCTTCTAATTACTTAACTGGCAAGTCATTAGGCATCCCACTGTTTTCCTCTTTCACCTCATAGCCTACAGGTACTAATACCTTTTCCCTCTCCCATTCCCTCTTCTCCTTCTTCCTCCCTCCCCTCCTGCCTGCCCTATTGCCTTCCTGTACCTGAAGCACCAGGCCACTTCCCTTCCCACCAGACTGCGCCCTGCACTAAATGTTGTTAACTGGTAATGCATTACTAGTGTAAATATACTTATCATTTAAGTGTTTAAACATTTAAGATTTCACATCCCTACTCTGCTACCAGTAAAGGAGATTTGTTTGTTCTTTAACAGAGCCAATATCTGTGTAATAGATTATTAGATTTTGTACCAGAATGTTTATCACTGTCTCTTGATTCACTGATTGTGACTCTGATTTTTAAACCATTATTACATCTCACCCAAAGATATTGCACAATATTGCAATATCTCCTTTAGGATGAGAAGGAAGCATTAGAGATTATGGCAACCAATGATAGATTGGATGCAAAAAGAGGTTATAAGAAGAATCATCATCATTCAAGCTCTGAATATGCTGAAGCATGGATCCAGCCTGAACAGCTGTCATTTGGCCCATGGGGTCAGATCCAGAGCCATGTCATCTGGGACAGGGAATTTGCCAGCGGAACGAGCAGTGGTTGCTGCAATTAATATTGCCACTGCCAAATTTCTAGCCATTCCAAGTGACCTGTGGACCAGCTTCAAGCTCCAGCTATAGCCTATGGGGAGCCCCACACTACTTATCCAGACTACAAGACCCCTGCTCTAAAATACTGAGTTCACTTACCCTTATATACAATGGGAGAATGCAATGATAATTATGCAGTAAATATACAATATTTTTTTTGGAGGATCTGGTGGTTCCTCCAAAACCTATGGCTGTTGGACTTCCTGTACCCAATCTCATCTAAAATCAAAACATAACAGTTCTGGATGTATGAAGTCCCTGGGAATTATGGGTATCATAGGCATATGCCACACAGACTGGTCAAAAACCTGGCAAAAAGTAGACTATAGAAACTGAACACATGAAAAGGCTTAATTTGATCCCTTCATTCCTGCTTTATGGAGGACTGCAGTTTAAAAACTATTGAGTTTCTAACAGTATGTCCCATTTTAAGCACAAGGAGTATCACTGGATTCAATACAATCATTAATCCCAGAACAAACTATTTAGGTGTAGAGGGCAAGGGTGCTAAAAACTCAATTACTTTCTTTTGATCCCTGTGGTAGAAAATGTTTTCAATATTTTTCCCTGCACATATCAAGCACATTACTGTAAGCTTACAGTACTTACTATGGGATGAAAATGGTGGCAAGTCAGGCGTTCGGAATGATTTTATTGTAGCTGGTCCCTCCCCACCTGTTGTTAGTACCTGCACTTCTAATCGGTAAAGCATCGATGGCCTCAGATTGGACACTGTCAGCACATAATGATCCTAAAATATATATGAATAAAACAAATCTTATGGCTGCTAAAATTAATACACATGGTTGCTCCATTTGGAAGTTATGCGTTTAGTACATGTTATAATTCCTATAAATATGCATCTGTTTGAAAAATTAAGTAACACCCACAGTTGAGTTTCCTAAAAGTTTAGGAATGCGTACATTCATTATTCAGCTCACTGCTTTGTTTTAGGCTGTACCTAAATGGTTGACATCATTATTTAACAGAACAAGAATCTGAAACACAGTCAGTTGTCAGTTTTCACTCACAGGATTTTGTATTTTTTCCTTGTGCTTTATAATACAATTTCCCCCATAGTTTTTAAGATGTCAGTTGTACTTTTAGTGATGCCAGTGCCTTATGAATCTAAATTCAGTTCTGTAGCCCAGGTCTGTCCAACTCATGGCCTCTGAGGGGTTAATTTGCAGCCCACAAGCTCTCACCCAGTTGCTACTACCCCCCTCCCCAACTGCTGCTGTTACTACTGGGTTTCTGGGCTCCTAGCTTCCCAACTTCCACTTCTTATCCCTGCCCCTGCCACAGCCCGTGAGGGCCAAGGGAGTCCATACAGCCTGTGCAACTGGGGTGTCCATGAGGTTGAGAAGGCCTCTACAGCATGTAGTCGGTGGGGCATGTGGGCATCAGCAACTAAAAAATTGAACAGCACTGTTCTGATTAGTTCCCCAAAATTAGTATCTATCATTAATGTTGGTTATTGGTAGGTTTTATTTATTTTGCAGCTAGCAAGTCTACCACATGCCTCACAAAATATTTTACAGAAGCTGAGGTCTGTCTTGATTTGTGAACTAATGCCAATTTTGGATCTAGAAGCAGTGCTATAGCTGATACGAATTAATGCGTTTCCTTTGACTTCAGTAGAACTGTACCAAGTTAAACCAACTGAGACTCTAGTCCTGATTTTTATTCCCTTTTTAAAATGATGGAGGGGGAAGGTGGGTATTGGTTCAAATTAATTCAGATTGCTTTCATTTCAACACTTGTATTTTCTGTGGTCATTTACACCTCTGCAAGACAAATTCAGCATAGGTGTAGATTACGTGTTATATAAGAATGACTGTGACAGATTAGTGACTAATTACCACAGAAGGAGCAAAATGGCAAAGAATCGAATCCTTGGTTCAGCTTTTCCCAAGTGCATTAGGACCTGAGAAGTACCCTACAGACCAGTGCAGTAGGACTGCAGTATGAACAGCATTAAACAGTGCACAAATGTATACACAATGCACACTTGGCCGTATTAAAACTTGCCAGAAAATTATACAGCAATTCCTTCAAACAGGCACTGTCCATAGCCCATAGTGTGCAGAGGCCATTTGGGGTGGGTGTTGGGGGGACCCAAAAAAACAGCGCTTTCCAAATAACTAACTTTTTACTTTGGCAGCCAAACTAAAAAATGGTGGGAGGAATAAGGCTCTTAATGCCTCCTGCCAGAGCTGTTCTACTTTATATATTATACTTATATATTATCAATAGCCAAAGGGAAAAAAGAGACTGTGCAACTATAGTTTTTATCTCCTCCTCTGTCTTGTTCACCTAGCCCATACTACTGGGAAAATTTGACCTGGGTTCATAGGTAATGTAGTATATAGCTCATTAGTAAACAAAACACATTTGCATTTTGGTTGTGGGGGAGCAAATATTAGACTGTGTCCCACCAGTTTGAAACCAGTCTGTGTATGCTTAACTTTTGTTATGTTTCAGGTATAGACCAAATTTGTATCCCAAACTTCTGGCTGTTAGAGGTATAGACTGGTTTCCGATTACTTATACACATAAAGTGTAATATCTGTACCTGGCTGTAGTGAAAGCTTGTTGAGCCCAAGATATATCAAACAAATCGTTTCAGACTCAATGAGCTGGCATTTTCTAACAGAAGAAATAAATCAGAAAATTTCTGACCAGTTCTGTTTCAGATGCAGGTGCCCCAATCTATCTCAATGAAGTTAATGAACAGACTCCAAGGCTGCATCCACATGAGCGTGGACCTTGCACCACCGCTACTTGTTCCTAGGGAATGCCTGTACCACGTGCTCTGGCGTGACAAGTTATCTGAACATACACTTCGGTGTGGGGCAAATCGACCCTGCCCTCCTCCTCCTGGATCTTCAGCCCCGGGCCAGAACCTGTTCTGGGCCCAGCAGTATACAAAGCTGCCCTGGAACACAGCTCAGGGTTACTTGCCCTCAGGAGCTTCTGAGGCCCAGCCACTTGGTACCAAGGGACACTAGCCTCTTGTGCCAGCTGGACTGCTAAAGCAGTCCTAACCTAGAGTGGCCCCTACACCTGCTACCCACTGGAGCAGTCTAGCAGTGGGGGCTGCTGCCTGGCTGTGACCTACTGCCACCTGTGACAGCATTCACTCCCTTGGACTTGAGGCCCTATGGTTGCATGCCTGCCAGACCCATATAAGGATGGCATGGCCACCGGGGCTATGGTATGGTCACTGCAGGAGAGCCTTCTGCACCTCTGGGCCAGCTGTCAGTGGGCCATGGCTGCACAGTTGGCCTTTGGGCAGCACTGCTGTCATGTCTTCTAGTGCCCTCACTCTGTCATCTGGGCACCTATTGCCTGGAAAATGTGCTCATTGAGGTGGTACACTTTGAACAGTTGAAGTGTGTCTTCTTGGCCCCAAATGGCCAGGAGATCAGCCACCTTGTCTGCCCTACAGCTGAATCCTTGGTGCTGGCTCTGGGCAGTTTCCTCTGCCCAGATCTCACCACTTGCCTCAGCAGCAGGGATCCTGCTGTTCCCTGTTTAAGAACTGCAAATTCTCTGATAAATGCCCCAAATGCTATCATTTAAATACCCCAAATCTGTGTTCTTCCATGATTAAAATGAAATGCCACTATATAGAAAGAGATTAGTTGGCCGATGTGTTATTGATATATTTACAATTATAAAGCAATTTGGAAGCCTACCGATGTCTCTATCATCATAATAAAATGAATTCTAAGTATCTATACACTTTGGCATTTGATTTTGGTTTTTTTCATAGAAGAATCAGATCTGCCCTTGCCCCCTTGGCTCACCAGGATGTTGGGCATTGAGCAGCACAGGATGCAAGTGCCCTGGCCCTTTCCCCTCACTTCCAACCCACAGCCCTTCTAGAGCCCCTCACTAGCAGCCCCTGCCTGCCCCTCACTAGCTTTTTCCTGGCAGCAGTTCTGTCCCAGCACTAGGACATGAGTCCAGCTGCAGTTGCCCCACCAGCTATTTTGTGGTTTTGAGCAGTGCCAGCCCTTACTGTTTTGCTCCCTGTGCCTGTACCCAGGCCCCAGAGATTCTCATACCGTTCCTTGGAAGCCCTTGACTGGGACTCAGGGATTAGCCTGGGCAAGCCCCTTCACTTCTAAGCCAGCCACCCCCTGTGCGGGCTGCTTTAGGGGATGGGGGGGGGCGCTCTAAGCCTGGCTCTGGCAGCCGCTCCTACCTGGAGTGCTCCCCCATCCCCAACCTCCATTTATCTCTCATAGACACACACTCTGTGTGGAATTGGAGAGAGCCCTTATGCTTCTTTCCACCACTAGCATATTGTCAATCAGTATTGGCCACTGCTTTTGTTCCCCCCACTGGAATTCTGACTTCTGGAGAAACTGTCAGTGGTACAGTATTGA
>NW_017729032.1:169575780-169576318 GCF_001723915.1 Gavialis gangeticus
CCACCCCTGTAACCTGTCCAGATCTGATTGCAGCCTGTCCCTCTCTTCCAGTGTTCCCACTTCTCCCCAGCTTCTGCTGCTGCTGCTGTTGCCACTCCCCACCCCCCACAGGGGGTGGGTCCTCTACTGCATACTAATGCCCCACCCTCATGGACAGGGGCCCACCACATCCCCACTGAACTGCACCACACCCCAGCACCACACCTCAGCTTCTACACTCCTGTTCCAGACTGCTGCCCAGCCCACTGCCAAGCGGAGGCCAGAGGACAGCATGGAGAGGGGGCCTGTGCTGCCTATGGGCCCCTCCCTGACCATCACTGCCAGCACCAAAGGGTGCCTTGCCTGCCCCAGCTGCCTTGCAGGCCACCCCCTGCATTCATCTTCACTTTTACCTTTACCTGAAACATGCCCTGAATGGCTGACATGGACACTTGCTACCACTGCTGCTGCTGCTGACACCTGTACTGCCACTGCCCCCTCTCAGGAGATGGGGAGGGATTCCCCGCCACACCACCTTGCACTGCCTTGCACCACACTT
>NW_017729032.1:169581318-169610260 GCF_001723915.1 Gavialis gangeticus
AAGGGTGCCTTGCCTGCCCCAGCTGCCTTGCAGGCCACCCCCTGCATTCATCTTCACTTTTACCTTTACCTGAAACATGCCCTGAATGGCTGACATGGACACTTGCTACCACTGCTGCTGCTGCTGACACCTGTACTGCCACTGCCCCCTCTCAGGAGATGGGGAGGGATTCCCCGCCACACCACCTTGCACTGCCTTGCACCACACTTGCACTGGATTACTTCCCTAATTGGCTGTTTGCTCCTGCACTCCCTAACAGCTGCCTCACCGCATCTGATCCAGTGCCTTGTTTTCCTGCCTGCTGCCCTGCTGCAAAGTGCCTGGCTGGAGGCCTGAGGGACTCCTGGACTGAGCTTCAACAAATGAAACTCCTCCACCACTCCAGCCATGTGTTACACCTGCCTCAGCAGGCTCCCCTATGCGTTTTGCCCTTGTGTGGTGAAGTCCTGTGATCCACTTCCCCTGCCTTGGTGTTTGTTGTGTAGCTGAGTAAGCCATCTCGAGTCTCCCCAGCCCTTGTGTATGTGTCCCCCTCTCCCACCTTCCCCAGGCATAGAACACCTGGTTTCCTGTGGGGCTGTAGCTCAGTGAAATTCAAACCCCTCCCCCCACAGCCCCAGCCTGCCCCTATTGGATTAACTACCCCTGTTGTGATTTTTGTTTTTTCTTTTCTAGTTTCCCTCTCCCTTATGTGAAGCAATGGCAGAGCAAGAGCCTTCTGGGGGAGGAGGGGAGACACCCCCCCAAACTTCCTGCAGCCCCCACTGTGGGGGCAGATTCCAGCCAGGCCCCCAAAGGGGCACATGTTACTACAATACACACTCTGGGGGCAGAGTCCAACCAACCCCCTCCAGTGGCAGACAAGCCTGTAACCCACACTGAGGGGGAAGATGGGGGCTCTAACAGGGAGCCAGTGGGGCCAAGGGGTCTCCCCTGGCCAGGCCTCTTCCAGAGGGGCCCCCACCATCAGGGACCCAGGGCAAGAGCAGTGGGAAGGGCTCCACTTCAGCCCCCTCCACAGCTGAGGATGGAAAGGGCAAGAGTCCCGCCCCAAAGCCTGGACCACTGAGGGGACTAGGTGTGCTACACCAGCCAGCACACTCACTCAGCCTGTTCCTGGCCCTAGCTCTGGCCTCACCAAGGCAGCTCCCCAGCAGAAGAACTGCAGCTATGTACAGGCAGCTGTGGGGTGACCCACAGCCACAGGGCATGGACGCTCTGCTGCCAGCCTTTCCAGCTCGGGCAGCAGGGTCCCCTTTCCAGCACTCACCCACAGGCAGGGGTGAAGTGCCAACTGCCTGAGTGGCATAAGCTGCACTTTCAGACCTGGGTGCAGGCCTTGGCTTGCATGGTGGGATCCCCCAAGATCATGGTGGCCTCCCGCTTTCATGGCACGGGTGTTTTTTTCCCTTGACTTGGAGGCCACCAAACAAAAAGCGGTGGAGAGGGTTCTGGTGGTGGAGGCAAGTATGTCCCCCTCAAGCCCCTAGAAGAGTTTGGGGTTTGTGGTTGTATATGTGGGTGAGGGGCTTCTGGGGATGTTTTGGGGGTGTGGGGTTTGTGGGTGGATTGTGGGGGGGTTGTGGGTGTGGGGGGACTCTGTGGGGGTGAGGAGGGTTGTGTAGGAGTGGTGGGTCCTCTGCTCACCCCCCTGCATAGCACACAGCCTTCCCTCCCCTGCAGCAGCAGTAGTGGGCAGTCAGCATGCTCGTGGCCTGCTGTTGGCAGAGCCCTGCATGGTGCACGGTAGTGCCTGAGACTCTGGGACTTTATGTGGTGCACAAAGTCAGCCCCACCTGATGGTACGTGACTTTGGACAGGACTGGGCTAGCTTCTGTTGCCCTCTGAGGCACTGCATGCAGAAACCATGTGCTACCTGGCCAGGTGCATGTAGCCAGCCCAGCCTGCTGGTATATGACTTTGGGCAGGACCAGGCCAGTTCCTGCTGCCATCCCCAGCACTGCACATAGGAAGCATGCACCATTGGGTAGGGCCAGCTTCATGGAAGGAGTAGTCAGTCCAGCCCAGTGGCATGCATATCCTGCGTGCAGTGCTGGGAGCCCTGGGTAGCAGCAAGAGTTGGCCTGGTGCTGGTTGAAGGCATGTGCCAGTGGGCTGGGGCCAGCTTTGTTCACCATATGGAGGCCCTGGATGTCAGGTGGTGCTGTGTGCCACTGGGCGGCTCTGCCAGAAGTGGGCTGTGAGTGCCCTGATGTCCCACTGATGGCTGCTGCTGCTGCTGCGGGGGTTATGGGGGCAGGGGTGTGCACCTTGCGAGAGTGCGGGCAGGGGACCCACCTCTCTCACACAATTCCCCCCCACCCCAACAACTTCCCCATCCCTACATAGTCTCACCCACCCCCACATCCCTGCTTACTGGGGACAGAGCTTGAGTCTGAACCACTGCTGCCAGCCTTGCCCCACTTCTATTTGCTCCAGCATGGTGAAGCAGTGTGCTGGAGCAGAAGAGGCACACAACAGGCATAGAGATGCTCTGGCTGGGTGCTAGAGCATGTCTTTGCAGGACCCAGCTTCCAGTTGCTTCAGGGCATGCCCCAGAAGTAAGCCCTGGGCTGCTTTTTTCTGGCTGTTTTATTAATTTTTTTATACCGGGATTTCCCAGTGTCAAACTCAGAGTCCGTGCTACAGACATGCAATATGGAGAACATTTTTTTGTTCCTAGCATGTCTCTAGTGGCATCTCAGACTGCTTTGAGATGCCTCAATAAGCACATGTTCACTCGTCTAGATGCAGCCCAACTGTCTTTGCATCAAGTTCAGGGTGCTTAAACAGTTTTCTCTGCCTGTGCTTCTGACTGTAGTGGAGCTTGCTGCCATCTCATCTTGAGTGAACTCTTACCTTATAGATGTCACAGAGTAACTAAAAGCAGCAAGACCACCTTGCGCAAAAAGAGAGAGAGTACAGATTAAACAGAAACCTATGCCTCATTGAAACTGTGTCACTGCTGATGGTACAAATTTGCACTACAGGGAAATTTGTTTCCTTAGAATGACTATCCAAAGGCTCAACTGAGTGTCTCTCAGGATATAAACAGACTTTGCAATTATTTGTTACCATTGAAAAAGAACAACTTGATCATCACAAATGTCTATTACTGAAGAAATGATCTCTGCCTCTCTGAAGATATCTGTCTAATACAGCTGCTAATTTAACAATTCGTCATTTTATAATATATGTTGTGTTATCAAGAAAAGCAGTTGGGCTTTAGATATATCCCCAGCAAAAAAGAAAAATGAATATATTACTGCATAAACTCATGTAGAGCTGGAGAACCCAGGGCACTTTTACATGTGCTCCAACGCATTCAGATTAGAACATGTCAGAGCAGGCTCAGATTAATTGAGTCTGCTGGAGTGTTCTAATCAAAATGCTCTAGCGTGCTGCAGCTTCTTGTGTATTCAGCATCCCACGTTTCAAAACGTCAGTGGGGCTGCTTTAACTAAAGTTTGTTGAATGTTAGTTAGTTAGTTAGTAGCCACTCTAATTAAAATGCCTACCACCCCCACCCCAAAGCATGTGTATAGGCACCCCCAATGTACAGCATCTAATTCCCTATTAAAAATACAAGCCATGCATGTATATACAATTGCCCAAGCACTGAAAAGGAAAACATACTTACTGATGGCAATATTTGTGACTGTGAAATGATGCTGTTGGGTAAACTGTTTTGTCTGCTTTCTGTAGTGACCTCTGCCCAAGTGACCTGAAACCCTGTCATGGGCTGATGAAGATTTGCTTTTGATATCTTCCAGGAAAAGTGACCAGTAATGTTACCTTCCTGAACAATGAAAGAGGCAGACAGATTCTCCGGTTTGGCTAACACTTTGGGAAGAATTTGTGCTGTAAAAAGACAGGGTAAAAAGTTAAGTCGAACTTTGAGCACTATTTGAAGTAATACAGTATTAGTATATTTGGAGATCCCAAGTTCACACTCAGATTCTTGCCATTTATATTTCTATATTCAATTTACATAGGATCCTGTCAACTTTTTGCCTTTTTTAAAATCAGAGTAAATCATATTTCATTTAAATCCTGGACAAAATTCAAACTTCAAAACCTGGTCCCCTTGGTTAGAGATGTTATAAGTTGTGACCTATGTCATCAGTAGGGTATAAAAACATGGGCTTCTCAGAATAAGAAACTGTATTTTCTTTACTGGGTTCTAGGCCACAATATCTTCTCTTCAGGGTTTGGAGTATCAGAAAACTTGGAGTATCATGCTATTTGGGGGAAGGAAAAAGAGCACGGGGAAGGGAGGAGGAAAGAAATCTCTACATAAATCAACAACAGGTCTGATATTAGCCTTGGTAAAGGCCATCTAAACAGGAAATTGTATAAACTCAGTTTAGGAGAGCTTCAAGGAAATTTTGCAAAATGGTTTCAGGCAGAAATTATTCATTTTGATTTTTCACTTGCCATTCATTCAGTCAATTATACCTGTGAGAAGTGAATCAAAATAGAAGACTTTATGCTTACTTTGCACAGATATATATGGTGCAAGGTTCAAGGAATTAGCATATCAGGATCACAACCTTAGGCCTTGTCAAAATGAAAGATGAGTGTTTGTTTTTATAAAAGTTAAGATATTAATTTAAACTGATACAAGTATACTAGTATTATCATCTGTATGGAGACTGTTATGCTACGAGTGGGATTTTATTTTGGCTTATGCTTGGGAGGAGAGTTAACTGAAACCAAACCAGGTCACTAGTCTTATAATGGGAAGGTTCATAAGGCATCTTATAGTGGTATAACCACCCTCTGTAGTTATATAACAGGTATTTATATATAACAGGTATTTTTCCGTGTTAACAAGTTGTTTTAATTAAGTATTCTAGTGCTTAAAAATATAAAGTAATTTAATGCGTAACTGTACCTTGATATATATATTTAAATAAAGCCCTGCCAGTCTCCTTTAAATAATGAAGCAGTACTATAGTAATCTTGTTAGGTTTGTAAAACTATACACCTACATATTTAATTTGATTCTATTTGCAACATGCAAAAATTCCAAAAATATTTGGAAAACAAATAATGCTAAAGTAGTTCTGTGGAGAATGACTGCTCTCTGACTTTTGTAAAAGATTAGCCCCTAGGCCGGTATTAAGTGAGGTACATAAAACAAGTAAATTCTATTTGTTTAGAAACTTTCAAGATGTTTTATACAGCTTGGTTTAACCTGATATACTTATGCACTTATTTACTTGAATCTGGCTGGTGAGTTCTTTAGATCATAACTTACCTCCTTCGGGTGGGCAGCTAATGTGCTTGTGATTTTTTCCCTTAAGAACAGAGCAAGGTGGCGTGGTAAAGAAAATACTTTCAGCTTTGAAACGGCCTTTAGATTTTGTGGGCTGAACAGTCACTTTGTATTTGCATAAAAATGACAGGTCCTTAAGAATTATGTAGTTTTCCTAGACCAAGAAAGACAGAATATGTTGCAAACAACTCTCTTTTAAAAATATGGTTGTCAGAATGTTTTTTTCTGATATGCTTGTCACGTGCAAATGCAGCTTTTATTCAGAGAACAAACAAATACAATCATATAATTATGATTAATTATAATCAGATAATATGATCATGGTGATTAGATATTTTTTCCCACAATACCTTAGTCATGCTGTATTAAAGTAACTCTCTTTTATCACTTGGAACAGTCCCCTGCCTATGATGGCAGTGGCAGTGGGAGAGTGAGGATGTAAATAGTAATCCAATTTTACAGAGTAAGAAAGCTGATTTAAGCTGCCCTGAAATACATTCTTAGTTCATGTTTAACAACTACTTTTAAGATGCATACAAGTTCCAATAAGATCTTATACACCCATTTCCTTGAGTACATTCACTTCTGTTATTCCTCTGTAAAAAGGGTTAGAAATGTTTTCTGGCTGAAGACTAGAATGACCTACACCAAGTCAGACGCAGGCAGAGCAGCAGGTGTTGGGTCCAGCCACCACTGCTGCCTCTGCTGTTTGTTCCTATAGCACACAGGGGAAGTGCCCACAGCTGGCACTTGTTCCCTCAATATAATGGGGAAAACATGAAGACATGTGTTGACTTAGAAATGGTATTTAAAGGCCTGTATTTGGGGGAAATAGGCTTATAGGTACAGATATATGTATTATAAGGTGTCAAGATGGGCAGCAGGGGTTAAATGGATTTCTAAAGACCTTGGGAGATGCACACACAGCTTCTCATGGCCCTGAAAGTAGACGGGCTGTCTAGCACAACAAGGACACATAGTCTAGGAAACAGCCTGGGAAGCAAAGGAAGTATGTATTATACTGTCTCATAAGACAAGATAAGTGACACCAGCAACAAGGATTCAGACAGCAGGGAGGCCTAAATCCCAGTTTTGGGGGAACAGACCAAACTAGGAGAATGTTTGGGAGGCTACGTGGATGTGTGACCACAGAGAGATGGCCAACCAGAGATAGCCACGGATGAAGAATCATCAGAAGTCATCAAGGGGGAAGAAGAATACAAAAGCAGAGACTTGAGACTTGAGAGCAGGACAAAGGGCCCTTCTCGTTCCTCCTGTCATTCCCTGTTCTTTCTTGTCCCTCTTTTTGTCCCATCCCTCCCCATTTTGCTCCCTGACAGGGGTCCCCATCCCCAATCCTGTCCCCCATGAAGGGTCCCTGAGGCCACCATGGACCGAAGATATACCAGTAACCTGTCTCATGCACACCACTGGAGGGGGGCTGTGGGCCTCAGCATCCCACCTCCAAACTGCTGACACCTAAGAGAGAAAGCCTCAGAGTGTAGCTTGCATCCTGAGATGTACTTTGACTCTGATGACAACCCTAGGATTGGTAGATAAAGAAATGTTTGATTGTTTGTATTGTTGCTTTTTTTGTTCTTACTCTGTATCAATAAATTCTCCTATTATCAACTGGCAGGTGTTGTGGTCAGTCTGAGGGTTGTGCCCACCCAGAACAAAGGTATAGGTGCTGGGTCCAAATCTAGTGTCAACAGATGAAGCCCCCTACAACCAATTGTCACTGAAGCCCTGAGTCCAGAGGCTAGATCCAATGGTTTTGCACCTATGGGCTGGATTAAATCTGAGGGCTATAGGTTGCTGACCCCTACTCTATAAGGAAGAAAGGATCAACAAAGCAGAATTATGTGTAACAACTCATCAAGAGTTTTCACACATTCTTTCTTGAAAGTGACATTTTAGACGCTTAATATTTTCATAGGCTGTTTTGAAAATCTCAGCCTGAAAGTTTTGGACTATGGATCTGAATAAAATTTTCAGAAAGTACTTTAGAGACCTAGGATCTCAAGTCCCAATGACTTTAAGCTCTTCAAGACACTTAAGAACATCTGGCATTTTTGCTCATTGTTTTAAAAGGTTGTAAGATTTTTAAAGACAAGCTCAATTAATCTTCTCTGAATGGGCATATAAAGTACTTGAGTAGTAGAATACACCAATATGTGTAAGGATACTTTCCTTACTGGATCTATCCTAAAGAGTTTTAGGATCAGGACTTTTTAGCCATGTGCTAACTGAAGACAGTTTCTGAACTGTTTTAGAATCAACATCATCATCTTCATCATCACCACAAAGCAATGAATGGTTCTTACAAAGAGACACAGTGGCCATGTCTACACAAGCAGTGGACTGCACAGTTGTTACTGTGCAGTCATTTAGTACTTGCATAACCAAGTACAAAATGACTGAACGGTAACTGGTGTCACATCACAATTAGTGTCCGCCAATGCCACCGTGCAGTAGCAATGAGCAGTAGTACTGTGCAATAGCATCTTGAGTAGACATGCCCAGTATGTACCAATTAGAAAAGACCAATTATTGTAAAAAGGATTTCCAAGAAAATAAAATCGAAACAATTAAAAACAAAAAACAAAGACATCTACAATGCACGTGGCCAGTTGTATGAAAATTCTTTCCTGACCTCTAGTGGCAAAAGGATTATTTAATAATATTAGTTCGCTCTTACATAAGTGTGAATAAAACTTATGCACCAATCATAAACTTATCTATTATATTTTTTAATCTGCCTACAGCACTCTGACCTCTTGTAACAGTAAAATGACAGGCTAACAGCCTGCTTTGTGAAAAACTATTTCATTTCAATAATTCCCATTAACTTCCTTAAGTTGATCTTTTATCACATGGCATGTTAAAAAGGAAGGCTGATCATCTTTTTTCATACTTTTTAAATTATTCATTGATTATGGTTCACTAATATCAATCACTAATATTGGATCGCATGTTACTTGACTGAGACTATTAGTTCAATAGGCAGAGACACTGTAAATATATACTTGAGATAAAATGTGTATTTATGTAACATTTCTCTACTTGTCAGGTTCTTAACACTATACCCATCGCTGTAATGTCAGTACACTTTCCTGAATTAAATGCTTGCATTTGTCACCCTTTTCTTACTTTCTAACAAGGCAGAATCTGTGTGGATTCTTCTCATGTGTGGAAATAAACCTAGTTTATTAATTACAATTATTGTTTGGTATTTGCATTGTAGTGGTGCTCTGGGGTCCTAATTATAGATCAAGTACCCATGGTTCTAGATGTTGCACAAACATAACAGTGTACAAACAAGTTTGCTTTGTTCTAGTAACTAGATCTCATCTAAAGTATTTGAATGCAGGAATTTATTTTGAACTCTCATTCATTAATATTTAAACTGACAAACATAAATACAGATTAACCCCTTCCCCCCCATTCCTAATGCATCTGATTAGTGAAAAATAGGTTGTACTTATAATTACAGCATCACTTCCCTCATCCGTCCTCCCAGCTTGATTATTAGGATCCACTCAGACTTAGCAAAAGTAAAAGTAAGAGCAACTTACGTAGGTCAAATCAGTTACTTTTTCAAGTCCTTTAGTTTCATTGTGTTCACAGGATTCCCGTAACCAGTGGACATGGAACTGATTCATGCTGGGGTCTAAATGGATATAAAAAAGATAGGTAAAAGGAGAGATATACATTACAACTACCTTCAGCTTTCCTGGCTTTTTCAATACCAAAACGAAGATTTTAAGTTCTTAAGAACTTTGGGACTGTCAGTTCCTCACCATTCATAAGCTCTTACAATCCCCACAAATGAAAAAGGAAAAACTTATGCATGTCAATAATTTAATGCATGTATTAACACAAGTAGGGGTAAGTAACAAAAATGTAAGTATCCCTTGTTCGGAGCATTGAAACGTGGACTTACACTGCCAAATATCTGGGGAATGATAGGAATGACTCTGTGCCAACAACTTGAAACCGTTTACATTGCCAGAGCATTGCATGGCACCATTCTGGAAATCTGTGTTTGATGTGAAAAATGCCATATTTCTCTGAACCTTGTACTCTCAGATTATATTGTGAAACCTCCTCCATAAGCAGCCAAGTGAAAGTCTAGTCATGACCATGAGGAACAATAAAAAAACCCTGATATTGCTCCCTTTGAAACCAATGGCCAAACTCTCATTAACACCAGTGGTACAGGCTCCTTAAAAGCAATTTCAGAACTATCAAGCAGTTCCGCATGTAAATTCCTGGAAAGCTCCGTATATCATTGCAAGGATAGACAATGTATAAGAAAGCAGATCGCAAGAGAAAGCAGACTACAGTAAAACAAGGAGCAATAGGGAAATAAGACAGAAAACGCATCGAGTGGTACAAATATATCTTGTCATTTTCCTGGATTCAGTATTCAGATATCTGTTTATTGTGGCTGTAAAAATTACATGTCTGTTATTACTAATTAACTTGGTATGCCACAGCTGCTCATGCCAAGTGCCTGATTGTGGGTTTCAGGAGGGGAAGCAAATATCTTTGATGGCTGCCGGGCTGATTTGGCAATAGATTGCTCTGAGCAATTTGGAAGCAGAAGAAAAGAATTACAAATTAAAGAGAAAATAAGTAGTCACACAAATGGTATTTGGTAGGAAATACTGATTGGAAACTTACTCAAAATGGTTTTCTGTAGCAGCTCTCTACATAACGTATGTGCTAATTATTTTCATGACTGCTTTTGAAGCCCAAAGTTTTTCAATAAGAAGCAAACTAAGAAATAATGGGCTGTGCCCTGATTGTTCTCTCTCATTTAAAAAGAAATAAATTGAGGTTTTTTTCACTTGCATCTGATTACCAGGGCTTTGCCATTGGACATGCCTGTTAGACTGAGAAACAAACTTGCAGTGCATCTGTGAGCAGGTTTCATCTGATTTCATCTGCTCTGATTCATTCAATTATTGCCTATCCCTTGCTCCCTCTTCTGAGACAAGAACACAGGACATGCAATCCATCACCTGGCTTCTAGGGATCTGAAAACTCACTATTGTTATATTAAGCATCTGTAGTCTTTGCCAAATGACTACACAGTAAATCCTCTTATTGATCACATACTATTGCATAATCAGGAAATCATCCCTTTAAATACACTTACACAAGACGGATCATTTTCAGATCAATGTAAGCTATAAATGCAGCCTATTTATAGTTGCTATATAGAAATAGCACTATAGCTTTGTCACAGAAAGACTAACTGAACCCAGGTTACTGGTCCACTACAAACTGGACAATACCACCACAATTCAATTTAGGCCGCTAAATACCCCCATAGCACACATCGTAAAAAAAAAAAGAATCCTTAAAGCTTTGGAAGTTATCTTCGGTTAAGTATCCTAACATGCTAATCCAGAAGTTTAGCTAATTGTCTGTATGGAATTCTCATTTATATTAGGTTTTCACACAAAATTTGATGTATTTCCAGATTCTGGCAATATAGGAGGCTTATTGGGACTATGGGAATCACTCCTGTTCATTCTCCAATTTACCTGAGCGGTCCCCTTGGGCACATACCAATTGTTGCATATTTGTAATATCTATAATGATATGTTCTGTTAAATGGGAAAATAAAGAGAAAACCACCATGACCTATATGTGAGTTATCATAGTTAACGTTCCATCAACAAAATGGCCTCTGAGCACTGAGACATGGTTACGGTATGAAAAACAAATAACAACATTTCATTTTTTTTCAGTTTACCAGACTATTGTGAATAATACAATTATTTGTTTGGACAAATATATTCTTAGCTAGAGCTGACATGGGTAATGAAAGCTGCAGCTAGGGCCCTCCAAATCTTTCCGTTCTAAAGGTTCATTTTCAGCAGATTGAATTTTCTAAAACTTTTTTTGTCCTGAGGCTGAAATTTTTCAGGTTTTCTCTCTGTTTTGGTGATATTTTTCTTTTTTCTTGTTTGGTCACTTTGAATAACAAGACATTTGGAACAAAAATAATTAAATTTACCAACAGTATTAACAAAATTTTCCTTTCTATAAAAAAAACTTGTGACAAAAGTCAGTGATTTGGACTGAAACATAGAAATATGTATGGGAGATAATCCATATTTCAGAGAGATACTTTTTAACAGCTGGGAGAAAAGCAGATATTTTTAATTTGCCTGGATTACAAAGAAAAAAAACATTCTTTTTTACAAGATCTCCTTTTAGAACTATCTTAACATACTGAAAAATAAAATGATACAGAATGAACTTGTATAGAATAATAGACAATTACAAGTAAAAAAAATTAAAATTACTCTGAAAATGCATTTCCTTTTTCTCTGTTGTGGTTAGTGTGTGAAGATCGTGGCTCTAAAAGTTATATGAGTGCTATACATCTGTATCTTTGATAGTTGAAGCTGTACATCTGACAGCTTTAAACATGTGAAAGAAAACTGTTATATAACTATTTCTAACAGCTATGTGCATTTGTTCACCAGTCTCACACCACTACTGTGCCTTTATTTGATTGTTGTTCCTGTAGTAATAGTAATAGGAGTTGTTCATTTTGTTCATTACCAGCCACAATCATGGCAGCAGGAACTCCTGCTAATAGTGCACTGGCAGTCAGTTCAACAAATTGGGAAATGACTGGCTAGGCTGCAGTACTGCAGAAAAGGGCTTGGGGGTTATACTGAGCCATAAACTGAATAAGAGCAAACGGTGTGCTCTTGCTGCAAAAAAAAAGCCAGTAGCTTATTTAACTGTACAAATAGGAACTTCACTTGCATGTCAAAAAGTAGGTGGACAAATTAGAAAAAAGGTTAACAGAAAGCAAAAAAAGTTATTAGAAGCCAAGGTAACCTGACTCATGAATAAAGGTTTAAAGAACTGGGATTATTTAGTCAGGGAAGAGAAGGCTGAGGGGCAGTCAAGTATCAAAAGGGTAGTTATAAAGAAATGGTGACTGCAGGGAACAGGGCATGGAGAAAGTCTTAAATTGCAATCAGGTAATTTAGGTTCCCTAAGAGGAAGAGGATGGCTAACAGAGTGGCCACTAACACATCCCCAGAATACAAGACATACCCTTGGTTAGGGGTGGAACCACTGGTCCCCTTGCTCAATCAGAGGTGAGGGGTGGGGTCACTGCCTCCTCGGCCAATAAGCAGCAAGGGCCGGAGCAACCCTAAAAGGCTCTCCCTCCCTGGCTCAGAACCCAGCTCCTCCTGGCTGTGCACCACCCTAACTCTAGGCACAGACAACAGAATTGCAAGGACAAATGATTGACAGTATTTCCACTTGGGTGTCTGTCACTTTAAGGGCTGGAGCAGGGAGCTGCCAGGTGGCTGATGATAGTGGCCATTTGCAAGAGCTGCCATTTTTGATAGCTATGTTTTAAAAGCAGAGCAGTTTGTGTTCAGCTGGATGGGGAGTAACATTGCCTGGTGGAGCTCTTGCTCCAGAAATATCTCAGAGGTAAGGGTGAGGCTATGGGGATTGGTCCTGGGCATGACCTAAAACCAAACCCGGCTGAGATAGGGAGGCCTGGTGGGACTGCCAGTGGTGCAGCAGCCCCACACAAATACCAGGACTGCTCACCTCCCTGGTGAAGGTTGGGTCAGGGTGCCTGAATAACACCCTGCCCCCACCTTTGGGTGGGTTATTAGGAGGTTTGAAGGGAGCCAGGCATGCAAAATATCTGCACCTGAGCCCTATGGGGTGTTGGACCCTGGAGTGAGGGCCAGGCATGTTGAGTGAGCAGCACCTGAGCCCTAGGGGTGTAAGACCCCAGCCCTGGGAGAATGTGGAGTGAAGGTCAGACATGCTTAAGTGAGAGAAGCACCTGAACCTGTCAGGGTGGAAGACCCCAGGTCCCAGAGAGTAGGGGGCAGAGTTGTGACCCAAGGGAGGGGCATAGTGGTCCAGTGAGGGGCCAGGGGCAAAGTCGGCCCATAGTTGAGCAATTGCTCAGTCCCGTTCGGGTGAGGGTCACCGAAGTGGCACAAAAGATCATGCCAGGGCTGACTGAAGGGTGAAGAGAAAAGCCTGAGGATCTCTCTGGAGTAGGGTGGAGCGAATGTGGCCTGAGTAGGCAGTATGTGAGAGGCCCTTGTGATAGAGGGGCGGAGAGTGAGATACCCTTGTGAGGGGGAGGTGGTATGTGTGTGGTTTGAGAAGGCAGCATGAGAGAGACACAAGCATGTGTCCAGTTGGACCTGGCTTTGAACCGGAGATGGAACACACTGTGTGGCATCAGCAAGGCATGGGACATGTGTAGGGATGGTAAGTATGTGTTATTATTGAACACGGTTATCTGGGAGCATGAAGGGCAGCCTTCTGCCTATTAAACATCCCAATCATTCATCAACAAGCCAGGCAGTTTGCCCAGAGACAAAGGCGGGCCATACTAGTATTGGCCCTGGAAGGTGCCCTTGCCACACCAGTAATGAACTGAAAAACAGGACTTGTTGCAATCCATTCCTTATTCAGAAATGGACAGGGATAAAGGGTTTAAAAATAGGATGGTCCAGTATAAAACGGGACCAATGACCATCCTAATGGCTAAGCATGGCAACAGTTTGCCGAGAGAATCTTGATCCTTGGAAGTTTTTAAAAGCAGGTTATACAAACAGTTGTTTTGAATAGTTTAAACAGAAATGATCCTGCCTTGATCAAAAGCTGAACTTGAACAGGATGAACTTCTGAGGTTCCTTTCAGGTCTACTTTTTAAGAGTATGTGATTTTAAGTTGCAGGTTAGTCTAATGACAATTAATATAACTACAGTTAAATATAATAGATACAATTTTACAGAACAAAATACAGGTGAAGGTAATTCATTACAAATTCAGTGAGCTACAGGTTGTACCTTTAAGTGAAAAGTTAAGTGTGTATTTATTATACCGTATTGCATAAAATCTTGTCTTCATTTAGCCCAGTTCCCTGCTATTACAAAGAACAAGGTAATATAATCCCTTTCAAAAACTGATCAGGCTCCACCTGAAAAGTTGTTAGGCATACAGAGATAAAAAACCTATAGGATATCTGTTCCAGAATATTAGTCTGCAGATAATTAAATACTCTATTGAAAAAATTAAAGAGGTTAATAAAAAGGGTGCTGTATATCAGAGGTTCCCAACTCCCAGGCCACAGTCTGATACTGGGCCATGAAGGGTTGGCTGCCAGTCTGCAGGAAGGTTGGCTGCTGGACGGGATCTTAATTATACTCAGTATAAAAATGGGTTGGCTGCCAGTCCGCAGTATGCACTTCCAGACCGCAGTCTGCCAGTCTGCAGACCAGTCTGTGGTCACTTCCAGTCTGTGCAGTGGCAACGCGTAGGTGGTGCATGGAGATGCACGTGCACCCCCTGAGAGCACTGGTGCACCCCCTGACAGCAGTGTTCCCTGTTTAGGTGATGGGCAAGGGGGGCAGGGGAGAGTGCTGCTGCCCCTCTGTGAGCACCAGCCGAGGAGTGGGGGCCGATCATGCCAACTCTGGGGGGCAGGGGTTCCCTCACGGCCAACTGCACTGACCCGGAAGTGCCAGCTGCCCGCCCAGAAGTGGCATTTCCGCATTGCCTCAATCAGCCATGGGGGGAATCCCCCCCACTGGTCAGCATGATCAGCTGCGGGGGGACCCCCCCAGTCGCCAACTGGCCGCTGGAGGGGGCAAGTGTCCCCCCTAACTCAGGAGGCACCAATTGCCTGTGGGTCTGCGGTCACTTCTGGCCCATGGTCTAAAAAGGTTGGGAACCACTGCTGTATATGCATGAAAACACACACATACCTAACCTTTCCGTTTGTTTTAAGATTGCAGATCCCCAAACATTAACTAATGAACAATGAATTAGGAGGGCATTCTAAATGGATAGACTTAATGTGCACAATGCTAAATATATGAAATAGAAGAAAAGCTAGTTACAGAAGAAAGAAGTAATGGAATTGAAATAACTACTTCTAGGACTACCGGACTATTGAGCTTCTAAAAAATGTCCCATATTATCCAATTCCACTAAAAATATTCTAATGATATAGACAATTTTACAAAACTGGACATTGTTTCTAAATACCCAACCTTAGATGTTTTAGGGATCTCAAATACCCCCCCCGTCCCCAAATTAAGAGTCCTATTGAAACTAGTGGCCACTTTTGAACATTTTGGTCATAATAACTGATAAAGGAAATCAGGTTTCTAGGCAGAGAAAAAGTTCACTAAGGCATCACTTAAAATTCTGAGCACTTTCATATATTTAAATGTGTTCTTGAATTGGAACCCTATCTAGGGTCTGAATAGCAGAAATTTGATTTAGGGAATTGTTAGAGGTGGTTGAAAGCAATTCTTACAACAGATATTCCATCTGTATCTAATGATTGATGTACTTACGTCTGTTTAGAAAATCTCCCAAAACAACTGTACTTAACATTTCAATTCTTCTTCAGATGGAATATCTAGTTTAGTTTTTGGGTTTTTTTATAAAACTTTTGAATAATTTAAAGTAGGGAACTTCTATTTTTTTCCAAAGGCTTTTTACCATTTCTCTTCTGCTGTAGATTCTCCATATGTTACTTGCCATGTGAATGATTTGATTTAATGTGGTTCATTTTCATCCCATCATATTGCTACAGATATTTATTTTAGCCTCAAATACATTCTTTTATGGCTGAAGAGTTCCAGATCAACAACATGGGGAACTTAAATCCTTTTCGTAGCTAGAATAGGCAGTGATATAGCAAGGGCAGCAGCAACAGGACAAGCCTCTCCATGGCATCAAGCCAATGTGTTTCAACACTGTTCTGAGACACAACCTATACAATTAAGAAAGAGTTCTAATATTATAAAAGCCTTAGTCTGTCTGTCTGTCTGTAATGCTTTATTCACACTGTGATTGGCTGACAAACAGCCAATCAGAGTGTGAACAAGCATTTGAACAGGAGTTGGTGGCTGTGGAGTGCTGCCATGATGGTGGGGACACAGGGGATGGGGATGCTCCCTGGAGGCAGGGACAATGGAGCAGATGGAACAGAGGGGGCGAGGCCAGCCTGCCCTGCTCCCTGAAGGTGGCAATGATGGACCGAAGGGCGGGTAAGGCCACCAGAGCTGGCCTTGCCTCCCCCCTTACTCCTTGCAGGTGATGGAGGTTGTGCTGGGGGGGAGCAGGGTTGGGATGTCATGGAAGCCCACCCCACCCCACCCCACTTCTGTTCTCGCTGCCTGCAGAGCCCATTGCGGTGGCGGTGGGGTGAGGAGTGGGCCCAATGTGGGTTGGGAGAATAGCAGGCACTCCATGGTGGTGGCAGTGGGGGAAGGGGAGGAGTGGGCCTGGGACCGACACAGTTGGAAGGAGGACCAAGCCCGAGCCAGGGGAGAAGCCAGCCCACCTCGGTGGTGGAGGGGAACAGCAGGCCTGGCCTGATGTTGCCTGATGCGTCAGTGTCTGGGGGAGGGAAGGACTGAACCTCCTTCCCCACTTGTGCCTGGGTCCACTCCTCCACCCCTCCATCTGCTCCGAGCCTGGTCCTCCTTTTCCCCTGCTGCTGTCAGGTTGGCCTGGGCCAGCTGCTCCCCCTGCTGTGGTAGGCTTACTTTTCCCCACCCTCGGGTCCTCCACCGTATCAGGCCCAGGCCCCTCTGCTGCGGCGGGGCTGGGGAGTGGGCCCAGACCTGAAGCAGCAGGAGGTAAAGGGGGAGCAGGCCCCAATGTGGGGGGAGAGGCACAGGGCTCCATCCCCACATGCTCCCCCCCATTATTCCTGACTGATAATTGGCTAGTATAGTTTCATAGTTTCTAGGGTTGGAAGGGACCTGAGAAGATCATCTAGTCCGACCCCCTGCCATGGCAGGAAAGAGTACTGGGGTCAAACAACCCCAGCAAGGTGTTCATCTAACCTCCTCTTAAAAACCCCCAGGCTAGGAGCCTGCACCACTTCTCTTGGAAGTTGATTCCAGATCCTAGCCGCCCTGACCGTGAAGTAGCGCCTCCTGACATCTAGCCTAAGTCACCGGATGCCATGGGCTAGGGACAAACATTCAAAAAAGCCTGAGCCTGAATTGATTCAGTCTTTGCAGGTTAGTCTAACCTACAGAGAGTGAACTGGTTTGCAAATGGATAGATGTTCAGCACAGAGGGAAACTCTTCCCCTTCTTCCCTCTCCCCTACTGCCACAGGGTGGGGAGGGGAGCTCTGTTCGGTGTTGGGGAGCTCTTCTCTTTCCCACTCCTCCCCCCCCCCACTGTGTGGTGGGGAGGGGAACACTTCAAGGCTGCTCATCCCTGGAGGGGGCTTTTCCCCTGGCTTCTCCCCCACCACCGAGGAGAGGAGAGGGGAGGCTCCATGCAATGCTGCCCAGCCCCAGATGGGGACACTTCCCCAACTCCCCCGCTCCCAGGATGGGGACGGGGGCTCTGTTCCATGCTGGAGGGTACTCTTCCCCCTCATCCCCCTGCCCCCACCCCTGCCACAAGGGGCAGAGAGGGTGAACTCTGTGCAGGTTGGCTGGCCCTGGCACCAGAGGGGGATACTTCTCCCCCCACCCCGTGGTGTCTGTTCAGTGTCTCGCCATGTCCCGTCCCTGCTCTGATTAGAGAGCAGAGGGGAGGGGCCAGCCCAGCTCTGAAGCAGAGCAGACCATTGCCCAGAGAGCATGCCAGGATGTGGGGGGAGTCTGTTTTATCTTAAACCAGCAAGGGGTCTGGGACAGACATTGCATACACCAGTTTGAGCCAAATCAAGTTAAGGCTGATACTACATTTAACTAGATTATCTCAGACCAGTTTCAGTCATTTTCAAACTGGTTTATGTGCATTGAATGTCTGTTCTGTTACAGTTTTAAACCAGTTTCTAATCACTTAAACTGGTTTATGTGTAATGTCTGTCCATAGCCATGGTGACATGTTATTCTACTTCTCTTAAAGTAAGATTGTGACTGGACCTGGTGACTAGGGTATTTTTATGCATCTAATTGCTGCAGCACTGGATGCTTTGAAAATCATGCAGCACTGTAATGTTTGCAGTTGTATAAGTGTGAAAATGCTCATTAGCGCTGAGAAAATAGCAGTGGCGTACTTTTGAACTAAAACACATAGAAGTCGCTATTTTCTGTGTGCAAATGTGCATTGAGCCACTTATACGAGTTCATGCGATGCAGTTCAGTGCATGTAAGCTTGCGTGCAGATCTCTGGCATGTCAAGCGTTGGATCTCTGGCATGTCACGGGACCATAAAGTATGTGTATAAATTCCCTCGAGTAATAGGAGTAAAGTACGCCAGTTTTATTCATTGAAGCACTACTGGGTGAACTGGGGTGGCAAATCTAAGTCTCTAGCCTCTCCCTGTTCCCTCTATGCAGGATAGAACCGGAGCCAACTTCTGCTCCCATGCTGCAATCCCTGGTCGCAGTATCTAGTACAGGAACTCAGGGAATCATCTCCCAGCTCTTATACAACTAGGTAATCATAATAGTTTGGCTACAATTCACCTCATCATGAACAGTAAAACATGCAAACTTAAAATTTAATTTCTATGAGTATTTGCACAAGCAAAATTCAAATGGTAAAATGTTCCAGGAAAATAAATATGAGGCTTGAATACAGGGAGAAAAAAATAAAGTAAATGATTGTAATTTTTTTTTTATATGCTATTAGTACCTATAATTCTATCTGATGCAAAAATGCAGCTAAACTCAGATGGCCCACACAGCAATATTCTGTATGACATCACAAAGTAATGCTAAAACATGATCTAGGTGAGAAAGTAGAGAATACTTTAACTATCTGAAACTTCAGATAGGGAGAATATAACTACTAGTTCCTAAAACGGAATTTGACCACAGTGTCCTACTGGGGTTCATAATACTTCTCTTGCAAAAAGTGATGTAAGATTTTTAATAAACACAAACCATTTGGTTTATGTCTCCCAAGAAGCAAAATGTCTCTTGCAAACCTATTAAGTCCTAATCTAATGGTAGGACTGTGCATTGAAAGGAAAAAAAAGGTATACTTCAGCCTGTTCACTGGGCCATTCATATTGTTTCCTGTAGTTATCAGAGTATCTGCATATGGAATACATCTTAAGTGGAGGTCCTAAACCTAACATTCTAGGGCTAATATTCCTGTTCCTGGCCAAGACTGTTTTATGTTGTCATAATAATCTAATGCTCTTTTGTGTTGTGCAAGACTGTTACTGCTGTTCGGCAACTCTCTAGCTTTCTATGCAGTTTTAGGGGTGCTCTCTTAATATTTGGAAATAAACTTTGTACAATTGTTGTAGTTGCTTGTTGACTGATTCATCCAACCATGTAAGGAGAAAAACAATCCCAAAATATCATTAGGTTTCTTTTTGATTATAGAATGCTTAAGTCTCATGACAACTCTGAAATAAAAATCTCAAATAATTCCTCATTCATTCAATGAAATTAAAGTAAACTGCAAAAACTCTCAACTGTCTTTAAAATCTAATTCAATAAATAGTCTTTCAAAAGCTAATTTATACTCTGAAAAATGGGCGGTAGTGTTTAAATTGTAAAGCATTAGGTATTTCATTTTATGCCACTTAAAACAAGTTTTTTTTCTCTCTCTTCTTTCCTTTCCTTTCCCTTTTGAATACATCCTCTGTATCATAAAATAGTAGGTCCTTTCCAAGAAGTACATTAAAATAAAGTATGTACTTTAAAAATGGGTCCAAGTTATAAGTATGGATCCAACTGTGGATCCATACTGTAGATTTTATACTATTGGGAAATGGAGACATATCTCTAAATATCTTTGAAAATCTGTGTGTTAATTCATCTGGTTAGTGTGATGCAGTTAATATGTTGTCACTAAATAAGTGACATGATAATACCTGAAATATAATTTATATGTAATAAGAACTCACTTTATAGAATGCACTTCTCATGGTTAACTAGACAAGAAGAGATTAGAACAAGTAAATGTGAATACTTAAAAAAATATTACTGCTGCAAAAGAAAGATACTGTGTTTGAAAATACACCATTTTTCTTGAACAGTCAAAATAAATTCAGACAGCTTGTTTAATAGCTGGCCAATATATATTTTAATTCTGTAAAATGAGTTTGCTTTCTGCAAGCAATTTCCCAATTTGCGGATGTATATCTGCCAACAGTTATAAAACACTCTTTATAAAATTCCACATTATGATGGCACACACTGAACTATACTGATGGCAAGGGTTTTTCATCTGCAGTCAGTTTTCAGTCTGATCTATTAATGTAAACTCATACTGTTCAAACTTGTTCTCAAAAGAGATTATTCTCCTAAAGTTAAGTTAATAATAACCAGGGATCCTGGTTTTCTCTGATAAAAAAATCCCCAATTTTTGGATTAAAAAAAGTAACCCAAAATCTGCATTTTTGCACTGTTACAATGAAACGAAAATTGGGGATTTTTTTATCATAGAAAACCAGGATTCCTGTTAAAAACAGACCTCCTGCTGGAAGCATGGAAATGAAGTCAATAGGACTACTACTTTCACAAGACAAGTTATATATGCTTATCAGTGCTTGCAGGATCAGAGCTCACATGCTTTCACAATTTCTTATATTGATTTGGGGTGATAGTGAGTCTCATATGGAGGCCTTCACCATTAGTTCAGAAATTCTTAAGTGAAGCAAGTATGCTGGAGGTTTTATGCCCAGCCCGAGAATGAAGGCCATGGGTATAGGACAGCAGTTTGGGCATGGGCCAGTGGATCTATGGAAAGGGTATAGAAATCTGCAGACACTGTACCAGTCCATACTGAACACAGGGATATTGTGCTGCATTTTCAAGATTGCCTGTCATTTGAAAGGAGTCTTCTACTCATTTGGTTTCCCATATGGGAAACATAAATTTCAACATTATCAATCAATGGCAAAGTTACACATCCAAGTGCATGCTATCTTTACTAGTTGTATTATTTGTTAATGAGTTTTTAATACAACTCTCCAGGTACCTCCTTAGTTCTTCAGGCACCTAATAGAAAAAAAAAATATTTTGAGTATTGCATTTGATTTACAAAAGTATTAGAAAACTGATTGATAGTCAGCCACATGATTGCCTTTCCTTCTCCTGAGTGGAGTACAACAGAAAGATAGAAAAAGCCCAGAAGTTCAGCAATGGGAAAATATATGACCCAGTGTTGCATACTCTTCTTACTACCATATAGCAGTAGCACTCTGGTAAGAAAGTAGAATTACCCATTGTGCACACATTTATTTCTCAAGCTGTATTGGGTGATACAATGAAGGTTTACTGCAATAAATTCTTTTGTGCTTCAGAAAGAGGTTTTCCTGTTGGTCTGACTATTTTCTTTCAATGTCATAGCTTTAATATACACTTACTTTATTGCCTGAAGAACTGCAATGAGGCTAGGAACAAACATTGTACCTGTGTTTGTCCCAGAACAGAAATATCAACAGATTAGCATGTAACACATCACTCTTCTAATCAGGGGCCAGTGAGCAGTTGACTGCACTGCCATTTTTCTGCCACTGATTATATCATGCAATTCTGGAAAAAACTGTTCAGACATACTTTGCAATATCCCAGGGTAAATGGTCAGTATTTCTTATCCATTTTTATCCTGGGAAAATGGATGTTGACATCTGTACAACTGAACTTTACTCCAGGATAACATGGTTTATTCTGGGATAAATATTACATCTCTTTGTAGCCTGAGGTAATATGGTAAAACAGAAAATGGACTGGTGTTCAACCATTGATTTGCCTACTGCACCAGTTATTACTTACTTAAAGAATGACTAGGTGCTCAAGCAATACTGATTTACTTTCAATAACAATCATATTATCCAGCACTTTAGAGCTAGCAAAACTTAATGACACAGAATAGTTCCATTATCTTCAATGAGTAAGGAGTGCAGGGCTGGATCATGTCCCTGTTAGGGACAATAGTGGGAAGTGTTTAAATTATTTTTTAACTCTGTGGCATGAAAATGACTTTTCACAAAAAATAAAGAAAAAACCCCAGTGTAAATAGTTGCCTCATTTATCTTCCTTCCTATATGTTGATTTTGTTTCTCTACAATACAGTTTCAAAAGGTTTTTTGACAGCTTTCTGTTTGCTTTGTCTTACATTTTATTTTTCTCTTTAATTTAATTGATTATTCCTGGTCAGTTGTTTTATCAGAAAAATGGAAGGGTTTTTTGTCCCTCTCCACTTAAAGTGTTCGTTTTATATTTCTGGCAAATATTAAAGCAAAGAATCAACTCTGAAGCCAAGTCTTAATGCATTTTAAATGTTTAACTTTTGAAGTAAAAGCAAAGGGCAAACAACTTGACACTAAGTGGAAACATCCAAGAAGTCCATAAAATGTTTAATATGGGCTAAATGCTGGGTGGGAAGAGCGAAGATTGAACTGGAGCTTTTCCTGAGTAGGAACAGTTGTACTATTCCTAAATAACAGCCACTAAACATTAACAATATGGAGAAAGCATAAGTTTAGGAAATGAGACTGTGACATTCTGATTTGGAAGGAAATTATCACATTAAATTACAGTGTGTTGGTCTTTTTATGAGAATTAGTGCAGTAAGTGATGCAAATTATGGCAGTAGGAGTATAAAGAATAAAGTCCCTCTTTTTTTTCGTGGGAAATATCTCCTTCTAAAACCCAAAGGGTATTTGACTTTGGAGGTACTTAAAGGCTTCTAAAACTGAGGTCCAAAACCTCAGATCTCCTGTCACCAAACCACTGTTGGGTAGGTGAAACATGAGAAACCTTTTATTATCACAGTTCCAGCCTTGATTACTGCACAAGATTCCTTAGGACTTTAATTGTCACAAGCAGTTAATCCTTTTAGGTTGAAGGTTCATAGTGCATCCGTTCTTGGCAACAGACTTTATTCCAACGCTATCTTGTTCCCTGCGCCAAGGAGTTAAAAGTGATTTGTTTGATTTGGTTCCACTACATTACATAAATAGCACATAATTTCTAATTTCACACAGTCAAGATGGCCAGAAAATCTGGCCACAAGCAACTTCTTCTTTTCCTTGACAAAAGTTGAATTCATGAAGCTTAAGGAATGTACTATGTTTCTCTAATCCTAGGCCTATGTCAAAGGGAGCAAATGAAAGACACATTTTCTCCTCCTGAACAAGAAACCATTATACCCATCTAATTACTATACACTTTTGTGATAATTATGCCTGGTAAAATTAAGTGTGTTTGCTAAGTGCCTTATAATATTTGAGGTGTGGCACTATTCCTGTTACCACACATCCTTAAGTGTATGCATTATTGCTATCATAAAAAAAAGGCATTGAGCCGGAATATTTTTTAAAAAGTATTTATTTGAATACATAAGGCCAGATTCTACTACATTCTTTACATGCCCAAGGTTCACTGAAATTAATGTAACATATGAACTGGGACATGTAAAAAACAAGCCTGGAGAAGTAATTCTTGCTTTTGAACCTGTGGCACATTCATGTAGCACAAGTCATGACCAAGGATCTGGGTTTTCCGTTTCCCACAGAAAAACGGTGTACACAGTGGATTTGAACTTTTACTGGAGGCAAACCTGGATTTCTTATTTTACCAGAGAAACCCATGGATTTTGCAATGAGCTCCCTGCAGGCTAGCAGAGTTTCAGCGTGCAGGGAGCTGGGAGAGAGTGGCAGGAGGGCAGTGAGACAGGGCGTGTACATATGCATGGCCCCAGGCAGCCTGGAGAGCAGCCCCTGCAGGTAAGTATGGGGGGGGAGGGATTGAGGCCCCCATAAGGAGGGAGGGAACTGGGCCAGGCTGGGGCTGGGGCTGCTGCCCAGCTGGGCAGTACATGGGGCTTGGGGCTACAAGGCATGGCTGCAGGGTCCCATCAGGGATTGGGATGGGGCCCTGGGTGACTTGGCCAGGGGCCAAGGGGGTAGGGCTGGCTCCCCACCATGGCATGCACTCCCTAGGGAGGCAGGTGGGACCCACACTCCCCCAATCTGTGCACAAGGTAGGCACAGGTTGTTGGTGCAGGCTCCTGCCATGCTGCCCTCTCCTGGGGCCTCTGCAGCTCAGCGGGTGCAACCCGGTGTGGCAGGGAACAGTGGGGCCACATAGAGAAGCTGGTCACCACTACGAGCTCTGCACTGCCCTGGTGATGCACCTCCTGTGTGTATGGCTGCAGTGATGGCAGCAGTGTGGGGGTGCCCCTCAAAGCAGCCGCGCATGCAGAACACACATCACAGGGCAGAGTGGAGCAAGCAGCAGTGAGCAGCCTCTCTGCATGGCCCTGTTGTTCCCTGCCACACCAGGTCACACTCTCCGGGCTGTGGAGGTCTCGGAGGAGGGCAGCAGGGCGGGAGCCCAAGCCTGCAGCCTACGCCTGCCCTGCGCACAGAACTGAAGTTTGGGGGATGTGGAAGGAAAGTGAAGCCTTTCTTTTCTTCTACTAGTTTACCATAAGGTCTTCTTCAAGTACCACAGAGAGCTGAGGGGCTAGCTTAGGGTTGTAAGGGTAGAGGCTATTCTTCAATGCGTCTTTCTCAATGCCTCATTTTTTGGGTGGTCCACTCTTCGTGAAATACTTAAATAAGAATTTATACAAATTGCGAATAACTCTCCAGCCAAGTGATTATGGCATTCTCTGTGAAGGTGGGATAAGTCACTTCAAACCCCTAAAGACAGAGAATGCTGGATTTCCTCCATCTTGGGGAGCCGGCATGGGGAGGGAGGTATTCTAACTTCTGAGCCCCATCTCTCTCTTTATGTTCCCCAAGTCCTTTTTCCAGTTAGTTACCAGCAAATTCAACCAAAATTCACAAATAGTTTCTACAAGAATGAAACCTAATTTTTTGGTAAATTGTATTATCCACCCCTCCATCCCACAAAAAAAAATTACCAGCTTTCACCTTAATAGTAGCACTTTGAATGAATGTGAATGGATGTGTGGGGGATATTAAGTGTCCAAAAAGAAGGGAGCTAATGTATCAAGATGAATATTAAACAAGTGCATAAAGGGGATAAGCTAGGCCTGGATAAGAATCAAGATCTGAAGAAACTACATATATGGGAAGCTACAAAAATGGATATCCAAGGGTGGCCAGAAGAATATTTTTGTTCCTAAAATCAGTTGCAAGAGTCTAAAGGAAAAAAAATATTCCTTTTGCAGAGTATGGCTTCAAACGTGATATTTTACTGTATGTTATGTACACATTAACTTAAGAAAGACAAGGTTCTTTGGGTGAATCCGATATCTTTTATTAGACCAACTTAAATAGTTGGAAAACAATTTTTAAGCAAGTTTTTGGGTTCAAAACCCCTTTGTCAGGCTAAACAAGTTTCAGCAGTTGGTGTGTGATCTTTCTGGATGGAATGAAAAGTAAATGTCCTTAGACACATTTATAGATTTCTAAGAGGGAAAAAATCACTAACAGTGTTAGCATAATTTCAAATAATAGCCTGTGAGGACATTGATTATAATACCTACTAAACTGAAACAATGTCCAAAAACCTACTTTGTTCTAGAAGGCAGTGAAAACTATCTTTTTTTTTTTTTTTTACTTACAAGACTAATTAGATACTTACACTTCATGACATTTGTTTTTAGACTGGAAGATTAAAACATGTTAAAAAAAATGTTATCAGTGCTATACTTTCTGCAACAAGAGGGGAACATAAAATATTTGAGAAATCCATGTAGGGTCAACATTTTTCCAGCACTAGCTACTCTTCTCATACACTTCACCTAGATTTATTCCAGGGCTCACAATGGCAAAGATTGTGCTGGGCCTCTATTGAATCTGTGACAGCCAGAAAAAAGCCTCAAACTCACGTGTTGAAAGGCTAAGGACTGGTCACAGGCAGGGCAGCCACAACAATCTGATCCTTGCCTCCATTTGCATCAATTCTAATTTCTTATCACAGTGATATTAAATCCATTCCCACAAACAGTCTCCACAAAGCGGTCCCATTGGTTTTTATAGGAATTTTGCCAAAATGGTGCATGCAGCTGGATTCGTTTGACCTAGCTCTGGCAAAATAAAATTGATTTTCATGGGACTTTTGCAAGACAGAATCTGATCCCCTTCACAAAACCTTACTGAGGAAGTTTCTCAGGATTGTGAATTGTCTCCCTGAGAGTGGAAAATGCAGGTAATTTGCACCTGCTATTTTAGTTCCTTAGTTGTCACTTCCTGCAGACTCTTGTCTTTTGGAACCAAAGCATCATTTTTTTCTTCTTACTATGTTTCTCCTTTCTAGGTCATATCCAAAGCCAGGGGTGTCAAATATATGTACTGCAGGCTGGATCCTGACCATGGAGCTGTAATGATCCAGACTGCAGATCTCTGGCCTGACCCCATGTACAACATGCCAGCCTCAACCCTGTGTGTTGATGGACCTGGAGTTGCACAAACTACATGGAACATAGCAGGTTGGTCCACGGCATGTGCTGCATGTGGAGCCTGCACTGAATCAGCTTTGTGCGTTGGCTCCAGGCCAATCTGGATTGAGCCATGGTGGAGCCAGCATGCAGGGTTGGATCGGTAGGGTATCACATGCAGTAGACACCCCATGCTTGCCCCCTGTGCTGTGTGCAGTGTATGCAGGTAGTTGAGTTCTCCACTCCACATGCAGCATGAGCCAGCCTTGGGACTCATTCTGCATGCAGCACATGAGCTAAATTCAGCACTCTGTGCAGCACACAGGACATGGGCTGTATGTGGCACTTCACGGGACCAGCCCAATACACAGTCTCCACCACACACGGACATCCTGAGGCCCAACACAGACAGGCCCTGATGCCAATGTGCCCCTTTTGGGTTAATGGAGTGTGGGGTCTAGCCCATGCACCAAGCAAAGAGCAAACCCCAAGGCCAGCACATACAGCATGTGGTGCAAAGGCTGGACCCATGCTCTCACCGCAGCGGGTTTGGCCCTGATTTGGCCCACAGACTGGTCCAATAACTTTCATCCAGCCCAGGGTCAGATGAGTTTGACACTTCTACCCCTACCCTCAAGTCAGCTTTACATACCTCCACAGGTCAGTGATCTTTACCATACTGGAAATTTAAATTTTCTACACATATGTATCATCATCCCAGCTAGTTTCCCTCTAAGATTTGCAGAAGGAAAGAGTGGGATTTGGTCTTTTATAAGAACTGCTGGATGTGCTTCATTATAAATATATTTATACTGGGTAAGTATATGGTTGGCCCCTATTTAAACAGAGAACTTTCAACAAACCTGTCTTCTTCCAGTAGACTTTGACCTGAAGCTGATTGTCCTGGTAGAAAGGAGCTCCAATTTTAAGAAAACGGGTGGGCCGTCGCCTTTGAAAGGGTGGAAGAGGATCAGTCAGTCCCTTCTGGGTTTTCCCTGTTGTAGAGACCTGTTCTTCTGTAATATATAATGCAAACAGCATGTCTTTAGTTTAATACACGATACTACCTAAACAGTAAAACATTATTTGTAGTGTTTGGAAGTCAAAAAAGGAAATGGGCTAAAACTAATCAGGCTTGTTTCACTGTCCTACCTGAGTGAAATGTAATATAAAGGATAAACACAACATAAAAGTTAAAAAATGAATCATCCTTTTTAATATTCTTCCAGTTTTATAGGTACAACTTTTTAAAATATATATAGTTTTATGGCAACGTTCATAGTTCTATATTGTTTTTCTTTGTATTTCTGCTGTATTTTTAATACAGTTGATACTATGATTTTATTTTAAACATTGTATGTAGCTGTAGTTTTCTATTAAAGATGCATATTTTCACATGGTTGAATATACATAAAACAAATATACAATACAATATCTAGCTGCTATACTAATTTAAATATATCCTGATTGTATACTGACTTACTAACATACTATAGAGCTATCAGTTCAAGATTTGATGTTTTAAACCTTTGCCTGCATCCTTAAAGAGATATGTATTATGGATTTTTTCTTTGCTTCTCTTTAATTGAAAAACCCCTATGTGGACAATCCTAATGTCAAAATATATGGGGTTCTATAAAGTAACTAGATTCTATAAGGTAACTATTCTGAAGGCTTTTTTATAAGCATATTTTAAAGTGATAAAAGAAAGAACAAATACTGGACCCACTAGGTGTGCTTTGGTTTTTAGGGATGTGTACTTTCCTATTTTCAGTCTTTTTCATTCTTGGGGACCATGAAGGCCTTGTGTCTCCCAAGGCTGGGGGGGCATGGCAACCGCCCACAGGTGGCGGTGGGAGCGTGGCAGCGGTAAGCAGGGATGACCCACAGGTAGCCGCGCTGACGTTGGCGGTGAGGGCAGGCTGAGCAGGGAGCTCCCACAGGCTGCCGTGGCAGTGGCAGCAGTGGGGGTGGTGGTGAGTGCTGACCAGCGGTCAGCAACCACCCACCAATGTTACTGGCAGTGTCAGCAGTGAGGCAGAGCGGTGTGGAGAGTGGTGACTGCCTACAGGCACCACTGGCACCGTCAGCAGCAGCTAGTCTCAAGGGGTGCACCGCCAATCTCAGGGGGTGAATGTGCATCTATGTGCACCCCCTACATGTTGCCAATGTTGGAGACAATTAAGACCATGTGTTGAAAGATTCCTACACATCAGTCACATCAGAAAAGAGTATTATTCCTGTTTCACAGGAATGAAGTAGACAAGAACAGTGGAAATAGACAAGCTGCAGCCGGAGTACTGTGTCCAGTTCTGGGCGCCGCACTT
>NW_017729032.1:169610713-169611580 GCF_001723915.1 Gavialis gangeticus
GTCTAGGTTCCTTCCAACTCATTGATTCTATGATTCTATGGAACAATGAGGTAATATGTGTCTTAGTACAGAGAATCCCAACCCCAGGGCCAAGCAAAAGCCATTCACTTAATTTACTTTATTGAGGATTGTTTTACTTTAGAGATAAATTCCTATAAAGAACTGAGGGTATGTTTGCACTGTGACAGCATAGAGATCAGTCTTGTTGCTGAGTCAATAAATGTTCCCCACATATTTCTGCTATACACATATCAATCCCTAGAAATGATTCAGTCAGGATGCCCAGAGAAATGTCTGGCACTATGGTCAAGATCTTGGTTTCTGGCTCGCTTCAGGGAAAAAGATCAGTGTGCCCCCAAAGTGCCATTACCACCTCATTTCTGGGGCTAACCCATGGGAAAAGCATTTACTACCTTTGTGGAGAGACTGAGCTCTATGCTTTTACAGTATAACCAGGGGCAGGCAATTATTTTGGCTGGAGGGCTGCTTAATGAGTTTTGGTGAGCTGTCAAGGGCCGCATGGGTAGCCCTGCTCTTTGACTGTTGGTCCACCCTCTGGTTGCCACCTTGGGCCTGGAAGTTCCTCCCCTTGCCCTCCAGACATACTCTTTTTGGGATGGGAGGGTTGCCATCTTGGAACCAGAAATAATACCAAATCATACACTAAAAGTCAAACACCTACTTTAACATATTTTAATTTTATTACAGAAAAATATTTTTATCATGATTTGTGTTTACATAGTGTCAACAAAATGATTATTGGATAATAACTCAAAAATGAAGTCTTAGTCTTGTATATTGTGTGTGGGGTGTGGTTGTGTATGGTGGGGTGTGTGTGTGTGTGTATGGTGGGGTGTGGGGTGGGTG
>NW_017729032.1:169621772-169662292 GCF_001723915.1 Gavialis gangeticus
TGTGGGGATGTACATGGCATGCACTGCCCCTATTGGTGGCAGCAGGAGCACCAGCAGGCAGTAAGTGCTAGTGCCCGATGCAGGTGCTGCCGCCCAGTGGTGCACAGTTCCAACCAGTGCTACATGTGGGTGCAAGAAGCACAGCCCTACTGGGCCACCTCTATTGTGTGGTGCTCCTCATGTGCACATGTAGCTCTCACACTCACATAGCATGGGACGGAAGCTCCACGCGCTGAAGATAGCTGCCTTTGAGGCTCCCTGCCATGCAGGTCCCACGACTTTGTCAAAAGAAGAGGGGAACCCTGTTTCCTGCTTCCCTGCGGAGTTCCAGGAACCTGTGTGGCAGGGGATGGGGAAGACAACTGGCTCAACTGTATGGAGCTTCCCTCCTGTGCCACATGAGTGCGAGACCTGTATTTGTACATGGGGAGTGCCACAAAATAGAGGCGGCTTGGCTGGGCTGCACTTCTTGCACCCATATGCAGCACTGGCTGGAGCCGTGTACCACTGGGTGCCAGTGCCTGCACTGGGCAGAAACACCTGACACCTGCTGGTGCTCCTGCTGCTGCCAATGGGAGCTATGTGCATTATGGGGAGAGGGTGTGGATCCCTCACACCCACACTCTACTTACCCAAGCTCCATGTTCCTGCAGCATCCTGGGCATGGGTTCCATGCTGCTGCCAGCCCCAGCCCCATGCTCCATGCTCCTGCTCAGCTGCAGCTTCTTCCTGCACCCACCCCATGCCCATATTTTGCTCACCCCTGGTATAAACAGACCCTTAGTTACCTAAAGCAGGCTGTCCAACTGGTGGCCCACAGCCCATATGCAGCCTCCAGTGGGTTAAAGTGCAGTCCCTGGCTTTCTGGTCTAAACACCACTCCCCAGTTTGCTCTGCTGCCAGGCCCCAAGACTCTGTTGTCAAGGGGGTGGCGCAGAGGGGCCTGGCTCACAGGGTGAGGAAGCCTAAGGCTGGAGGGCTCAGGTGAGCTGGTGACCTTACACAGCATCCACACTGTAGTTGCCCAACACATAGGTGGGGGACGGGTGGGGGAGATGGCTTGTTGCAGCATGTCCATGCAGCATGGAGGAGTGGAACTGTGTGGCATGTCCACATGGCATGTGGGGAAGTGGGGGTGCACGGCGTGTTGCAGCTCATCTATGCAGCAGAGGGAAGGGGCACTATATGGCTCATTGCAGCACATCCACACAACAAGGGGGTAGGAGTGTGGTCTGGCATGTTCATGGGAGGAGGGAGTGAAGAAAGCTTGTGGATTAATGGATTGAGTCAAGCACCTGATTCCCATTGAAATTTAGATCATCTTCTACTTTGACTATATTTACAGAACACTGTCAAAGAGCAGAGATGAAAATAAATTTGGAAACCAAACTATAGCAACTTTGGGTTTCTTATACAGTCCAGTATACTAGATCACTTTACAGTATAAGAAAAAATAATCTGGAATTTATATATTTTTGGCACTTTACACACTGATTACCTTTATACACAATAGCAACTATATATATAATACAATATATAAACTGTCTTCACTCAAGTACTGAAAAAGTCTTTTGGGCTAGAATCTCAAGTCAGCTTTACTCCAGACAGCAATAGTTTATAGAACCATAACATGCATACATATATTTGAAAGAGCCTAGACTTCTGCAAATATCCTCAGAAATGTAGAAATTGTTCATGCAACCTTTCATGAAAAATAAAATATTATGAATCAAAGCAAATTGAACTAATTGAAATGAAAAAGAGGCCACTCAATTTAATTACATGAATGGCCATGAATAATCACGTGCTATGTTGGGTCTAAGGATAATTACAGATTTTAAAGTAATGGAAAGCCCCACTTTAGTATAGCTGGAATAAAAAGAAAACCTAAAAAGAGTCAATTAAATTATCTAAAAATTCAGTGTTAAATCAAAGAAAATTCCAAGATGGTGCAAATATAATCTATTCTATTTTTTGTAACTAAAGAGGGCAAAAGGGTCAAGAAAAAAAAATAAATCATCCCAAAAAATATGTATAAAACAGTTTAGAGTTAGTTGTGGTGATGAGTGCAAAGAGAAGCCCCTTGAAATAAATAGAAACTGATGAAACCACAAAGCTCACATGTGGAGTTGAAGGTAACTGAGCTCCATTTGGAAGAAGTTTTGTGAACCCTAAGACAAATATAGAAAAGGGAAGTGAAGCAAGGGTTCTTTACTTATTTTCAGCAGTAACACAAACCTGATAGTGATACAAGTACAGACTGGAGAAGTTCAGTACAACAGACCCTAAAGGCAAAAAGAATTTTAATTATTTAAGTAATGTCACTCAGTGAGTCCATATTAAAAGGACATGATCATAATCTTACCACTCTACACTGCAGTGTCATGTCCATAGGTTCCATGGTCAATGCTCGTTTCTGACATTACTATATTTCAGGCTGACTCAATATTATTTTAAAACATCAACAATTGCTTATTGTTTGCAACACACCTGCCAAATCTAACATTATTTAGATTGATTTTTAAAAGTAATTTTAATCAGAATTCCACTATTTGGATAATGAATTTTGCAAAGTGTTTCAACGATCAGGAAGGCCAAGGCGGAGATGGAACTGGGACTAGCTACCTGGATCAAGGACAACAAGAAGTCCTTTTTTAAATAAACAGAGGGCAAAAAGAAGGTACTGGGAAACATGGGGCCCCTGCAAGACACAATAGGAAATCTGGTCACCACACCAGACGACAAAGCTAACCTATTTAACAACTTCTTTGCCTCCATTTTCCTGAGCAGGGACCGAATCAGCCCCGCCATTGGGACCACGCCAGGCCCCAGGGGAGCCGAACCTAGGCCAAGGGTCAGTAAGTATCTAGTCAGGGAACTTCTGGAGGGACTGGACGTATTTAAATCAGCTGGTCTAGATGATCTCCACCCCAGAGTGCTGAGGGAATTAGCTGAGGTCACTGAGGGACCCCTGGCATGGCTTTATGAGCACTTGTGGTGCTCTAGTATGGTGCCAGAGGACTGGAAGAGGGCCAACGTGGTTCCCATCTTCAAAAAAGGGAGGAAGGAGGACCCAGGAAACTATAGGCCAGTTAGTCTTACCTCGATCCTGGGTAAGATTTTTGAGAGAATTATTCTGGCACATGTCCACAAGGGGTCAGCGGGGGAGGTTATGCTTAGGGGCGACCAACACGGGTTCATTAGAGGCAGGTCCTGTCAGACCAACCTGGTGGACTTCTATGACCTGGTCACCAAATGCTTAGATGCAGGGATAGCAGTGGACGTAGTCTTTCTAGACTTTGGGAAGGCTTTCGACACTGTCTCTCACCCCATTCTCATTAAAAAACTGGGGGACTGTGGTGTCAACACCTACACAGTCAAATGGGTCGCCAACTGGCTGGAGGGCTGCACCCAGAGAGGGGTGGTGGATGGGTCATTTTCAACCTGGAGCGATGTGGGCAGTGGGGTTCTGCAGGGATCGGTCCGTGGGTCCACACTGTTCAACATCTTCATCAGTGACTTGGACGAGGGGGTAAAAAGCACCCTGTTCAAATTTGCTGATGACACTAAGATGTGGGGGGGATGTGGGCATGCTAGAAGAAAGGAATAGGCAACAATCAGACCTAGACAGGTTACAGGGGTGGGCGGATGAGAATAGGATGGGATTCAACACTGACAAGTGCAAGGTGATGCACCTGGGGAGGAAGAACCAGCACCATACCTGCGGGCTGGGGAACTCCCTTCTCATCAGTGCAGAGGCAGAAAAGGATCTTGGTGTCATCATTGATGCCAAGATGAACATGGGCCGGCAGTGTGGGGATGCAGTCAGGAAGGCCAACCATACCTTGTCATGCAACCACAGATGCATCTCAGGCAGGTCCAAGGAGGTGATACTCCCCCTCTATGTGACATTGGTTAGGCTGCAGTTGGAGTACCATGTTCAGTTCTGGACGCCGCACTTCAAGAGTGATGTGGACAACATGGAAAGGGTCCACAGGAGGGCCACTTGCATGATCGGGGGCAGCTGGGCAGGCCCTAATAGGAGAGGCTAAGGTACCTGAACCTGTTCAGCCTCCACAAGAGAAGGCTGATGGGGGATCTAGTGGCCTGTTACAAACTTGTCAGAGTGGACCAGCAGGCATTGGGGGGAGTCCCTGTTCCCCCGAGCACTACCAGGAGTGACTAGAAATAACAGTCACAAGCTGGCAGAGAGTAGATTCAGACTAGACATCAGGAGGTGCTACTTCACTGTCAGGGCGGCTAGGGTCTGGAACCACTTCCAAGCGAAGTTGTGCTTGCTCCTACCCTGGGGGTTTTTAAGACAAGGCTAGATGAACACCTTCTTGGGGTCATTTGACCCCAGTACTTTTTCCTGCCAGGGCAGTGGGTCGGACTTGATGATCTGCTCAGGTCCCTTCCGACCCTACTAACTATGAAACTATGAAACATTCAAAATCTCATTAATGTTTATCTGACACTTACTCATTCTAAATACAGCCATTTAACCCTGCTTCAGAGGACAGCACAGTAATTCTGAGTATTTGCTTGGTGGAAGTCTGTATTTGTGGTTTATATTGTATCAAAGGCAATAATCTTGATCTTAGTCCAAAAACCAAATACTATTCACATCTACTACCAAGATTTGTGATCTGATAGTACAACATTAATATTCAGCAAAGAGCTTATGCTAATAAAACCTGAGCTAATCCTGTTTTCTTGGAATTAAATGGCAAATTTCCACTCAAGAATAATGAGGAAATAAATTACAAAGTTCTGCTAAATTTACACAGATTCAAACTGATATGTCTTATTACTGTCTACTGTCATAATTTTTACAGAAATTTCATAGTATTTATGATTTTTCTTAAAGTTCCTGGAGTCATGATATTATGTGAGAATCTTACTTTCATTTCTTTGCGAGCCAATATTACCGTACATGCCCCTCAAAACTGGTAGTCCTCAAGATTGTAAAGAAAAGCTTGAAAAGATGTAGAAACAACATAAAAACAGATGGCAAAGGGAAAAAATAGCTCAATGTATTCCTTTTAGAAACTAATTTTCTCAAGCCAATCTGCTTATATTTTTGAGTTTGATGCATTTTTGAATGCCTGGGGTTGGCAATATTAGAATTTACGAAGCAATTTCTTGCCCTGGCCATGCATGTGCACATACATAGACATTGAACAGCTTACAGTGATCATACTTCTATGTGTGATTATGTTCTAAAAGTTTGGGGAGAGTTAGCAAAACAATTCTCTCATATATGACCACATTTAACACACTGATAAGTATCAAAACAATGTGCGGGTGCATGGGATGGAATTTCTGAACACTGAAAAAAGAATATGGAACAACATAGGGATTAGGCAAATGTCTCTGATTAATTTTCATTTTGATTATAAAATAAAAGGAAACTAAAGGGGAAAATAATGAAAGAGGGTAAGGCAAATAGTAAAATGACAAGCCTGGGGAGGCCTTTTACTTTTTTCCAGAAAATAATTCTCAGAATTATCATTTGTTCTATCTGATTAGCTAAAAACACATCAGCAGTATAGAGCAACTTAGTAATGACTTTAGCACGGAGCTTAGACACATTGTTAATCTAATATAATTGAATTTACGCTGAATGTTATTGTATGTATGCCCTCAAAATCAAAGAAAATTTTTACTATATTATTTTGCATGCACATTCACCTTGATGGACCTATCTCAAAATCTCATTTAGAAGGCATTTCCTCCATTTAGAACCTCATTTAGAAGGTATAGATTGCAACCTCAATGTAGTAGAGTGGTTTGTGCTACCAATAACTTTAAGAGCAATGCAATTTGGAGTTTTGTACTCCTGGTAGCAGTCACCCTTGGCAGCATGGCTGAGAGCAAGGTTTGCAGATTTAAAGCAATTAAAAAATGCATGGTCATCATGGGTGATGTCAGCCTTCCTGACATCTCATGGGAAGAGCATATGGCCAGATCTGCTCAGTCACAGATCTGATTTGCTTCCTTGCTTGCATTGATGACCTAATGCAAGAGGTCTATGGGCTGACTGGAGGAGAGGCACTGCTGGATCTGATTCTGGCCAAGGGAGATGACCTGGTGAGCAATCTGAGGATCAAGAGGAAGCTTGGTGACAGTGACCATGAACTGATCACTTTTTCTGTCCAACACAGGGCAGTAAATCTCTCAATAAAAGAGAAATCCTCAACTTTGGCAAGGCTGACTTTCACAAACCCAAGAGACTGGTCAGTCAGACACTAAGAGACCGTGGTCCCCTTAGAAAGGGGAGCCCACATGGAATGATTGTTCCTTAAGAACATAATCCTCAAAGCACAAGGAAAATCCATTCCATCCCACAGGAAATTCAGTCAGCAGGCTGGGAAACCCCCTTGGCTCAAAAGGGAACTTTTAGACCTCCTGAAACTAAGAAGAGCAGCCTACGCCAGACGGAAAATGGGAATCATCACCAAAGAGGACTACAGGACACTAGCCCTCACCTGTAGAGAGCAGACCAGAAAAGCCAAGGCAGAAACTGAACTCAAGCTACCAACAGGAATCAAGGACAACAAAAAGTTCTTCTTCAGATATGTGGGAAGTCAGAGAAAGAACAAAGGCAACATTGGACCGCTGCTAAATCCAATGGGGCAGCTGACATCTGATGCTCAGGAAAAGGCCAATCTCCTAAATGATTATTTTGCATTGGTTTTCCACCTGCCCAAGAGTGTACCTTGTTGGACAGGATACAAAGCATCCAGTGGGCAGGAGATGGGCTCACAATTGATGGAGATCAAGACAGGAAACACCTCAAGAGGCTCAGGATCCATAAGTCCACAGGCCTGGACAGAATGCACCTGAGAGTTATGAAGGAGCTGGCAGGCATCATAGCACTGTTTGTGGCAAAGATATTTGAGAACGCTTGGTGCTTGGGAAAGGTACCAGAAGAATGGAAAAGACCCATTGTGGTCCCAATCTTCAAGAAAGGAAAGAAGGAAGATCCAGGAAATTACAGGCCAATCAGTCTGACATCCATCCCTGGAAAGATCCTGGAGAAAATCATCAAGGGTTCCATCAGCAACAGGCTAATGAAAGGCAACTTCCTGTGTGCCAGCCATAATGGCTTTGTTGCTGGAAGGTCTGGCTTGTCCAACCTCATCTCCTTCTATGACCAGGTGATGCATTGCCTGCACAAGGGAGATGAGGTTGATGTCATATATCTGGATTTCAAGAAAGCCTTTGACTTGGTTTCCCATGATGCTATCATGATTAAGCCAGGGGACTGCAGCTTTGATCATCCTATGGTCTGATGGCTGGCTCTGGGGTTGGACCCAAAGAGTATTAGTTGATGGAAGTGAATCAACATGGCACAAGGAGACCAGTAGTATCCCTCAGGGCTCAGTACTCGCATCAGTACTTTTCAATATCTTCATTAATGATCTGGATTTGGGCATCAGATGAGGATTGCTAAAGTTTTCAGATGACACTAAACTATGGGGAAAGGGGGTCACACTGGAGGATAGGCTGGGGATACAGGCTGACTGGGACATAATTACAAGGTGGGTGGACCAAAACCTGATAGTGTTCAATGTAGAGAAGTGCAGGATGCTCTACCTTGGGAGGAAAAACCAGCATCATACTTATAGGCTGGGCAGTGCTATGCTCGCTAGCACCATGACTGAAAGAGACTTGGGGGTCCTGATTGACCACAATATGATGCTATCGCTGGCAAAGCAAACCAAACCCTGGCATGCATCCACTGGTGTATTTCAAGCCAAACCAAAGATGTTATCCTCCCAATCTACTTAGCCTTAGTGAGGCCATGGCTGGAGTACTATGTACAGTTTTCGGCCCCCCACTTCAGGAGGCACATGGATAAGATTGAGAGGGTCCAAAGGAAAGCCACCTGCATGATCAAAGGCCAAGAGAGCAAGCCTTACAAGGAAAGGCTGAGGGACATGGGACTCTTCAGCCTGGAGAAAAGAAGGCTCAGGGAGAACTTGGTGGCAGCTTATAAGTATCTAAGGGGGGCACACCAGGATCTAGAAGAACAGTTGTTTACAAGGGGTCCCCAAGGGATAACAACATCTAATGACCACAGACTTCTGGAAGGCTGATTTAGACTGGACATAAGGAAAAATTTCTTTATAGTCTGAGTGTCCAGGGTCTGGAACAGACCCCCCCCCACCCCCGAAAGGTGGTGCAAGCACCTACTCTGGACTCTTTCAAAAAGCGTTTGGATGCTTATCTTGCTGGGATCATTTGACCCCAGCAGACTTCCTGCCTAAGGAAGGTGGGCTGGACTCTATCTCAGGAGGTCCCTTGCAGCCCCTAATGTCTATGAATCTATGAATCAACCCATCCTCAGCAATTCCTGAAGAATGTTGATCATTTCCTCTATCTGGGTGGCCATCTTTCCCCAAAAATAAATCTAGATCATGATATTTGACACAGAACAATGCTGATTTAAGGTGTCTCCAAAATTGTGTTTTTAATGATCATGACATCAGGAACCAAAACCAAGTTTCTCATCTACTAGGGGTACACCGATAAAGATTTTCTTGGCCAATACCAATGGTCAATACCAGCCATATCAGCCAATACCAATCCGATAGCTGATTTACAGGAATGCAGCCAGGCAGCTTGGAAAGCAGTGTCTGACTGGTAAGTCTGTGGTGGCCAATGGGTGTGGGGGAGGAAAGGGGCATGGGCGGGCAGATCGAGGCCCCCATAGTGAGGGAGGGAGTGGGGCAGGGGCAGGAGATGCCCAGCCAGGGCAGTGAATGAGACCCCGGGAGCAGGATGAAGCCACAGGCAGCTCACCTGGGGGTTACAGGAAGTTGGGGAGTGGGGGTAGCTCCTCACCACTGTGCACACCCCCAGGGGAGACATGGGGCATGTGCCCCCCAGATTTGTGCCTGGGGCAAGAGCAGGCTGCCTGCTGCATGCCTGGGGCCAGGGGCTGTGCCAGTCTCTTCCTAGCAGAGGGGCTAGGCCAGGGCTGAGCTTAGAGCTGGCAGAAGTGGGGTGGGTGGCAGCGGCACTGGGAGGGTGGCTACAGGCAATTTTGGGATGGCTATAACCCACCCTGTAGCCACCCCTCTAGCGCTCACTTTGCCTCCTCCCATCCCAAGTGCATTCCCAGCCCAGTGACCCCCACTCCCCCACTCCTCCGGGAAGAGGCTTGTACAGCCCCTGGCCCTGAGCCCACAACAGGCAGTCCGCCCTCACCCCATGCACAAATCTAGGAGTTGCATATGCCTCCCCAAGGAGTGCACACCATGGCAGGGAGCTGCCCCCTCTAGCCCCCATACCCCCCCCAGATGTTTCACCCACAGCTCTGTCCCACTCCTGGGGTCACATTCACCACCCTGGCTGGGCAGTGCCTGTCCTTGCCCCTGCCCCTGCCCCTGCCCCTGCCCCACTCCCTCCCACACTGTAAGGGCCTCTTTCTGCCCCCCACAGCCCTTCCCTCCCCCATGCCCCTTCCCACCCACGCACATACTGACCAGATGCTGGTCTCTACACTGCTGGGCTGCATTCCTGGCTGTATTCATGTTGAGGCTCTGCTCATGCATGAGGCATTTTATTGGTGCTGATCTGATATGCCAGCAATATATTGGTGCACCTCTATCACCTACCAGCATGCTGTAACCCTTACCCTGTTGTACAGGTATGAAATGTGGATGACAAACTGAAAACACCTGAAAGCTTTGGAACATTTCCATCAGCAATGTCTTCAGAAAAACCTTGATGTCACAGGAAGGACAGAAGAAAAAATGCCAGGGTTCTGGCTCACGGAGACACCACCAGCACTGAAGCTATGCTTATATGCCTTCAGGTCAATTGGATGGGGCATGTCATAAGGATGCCAGACAACTGGCTCTCAGAACAGGTCCTATACTCCCAACTCACTTATGTTCACTTTTCTAGAGGTTGGCAAAAGAAGAGATTCGAAGATGCCTTGAAGGCCAATCTGAAGCAATGCAATATTAACATCAGTACTTGAGACCCTAATGGTGCTGTGGTGTATGACAAGGATCAATCAAGTAAACTCACTGCACCATGGAGGCATATAGATGAAAGCTGTGACCCAACAACACCGAGATCTACTCCTTCCTCCCAGAACTATTTCACATTTTTGGAAATGAACATGCAGGATCGGCCTCTTCATGCATCTACTGTTTCACTGATGGCTTTCATATTTACTGGAAGACTTTCATTCTCCTATCAAGGAACTTCCACTGCTGCCAATTTGAATTAATAAGCTACTCAAAGCTGTCAAGATTTTTAAAACTTTTGAAAGTTTAGATTGTTCAATTAAGACAGAGGTCTGGGATTACTTCTGCTTTAGCTACTGGAGGCTTTAAATATGTACTTGTGGGTGATTAGTGCCTATACTTTATAAATAGTAAGGCCCTGACCCTGCAAATGCTTAACTTTTGCAGGATGTTAAAAAGTGTTTACTTTTAAAAAGAACTATTCTTTAAAAAGAATACGTTTCAAAACAGGCAAGGTAGGCAGAAATATATCCAATTTATAAAGAAGAAAGTCAAGGAAGTAAAGCGGTGTGACCTGAATAAAACCACATTGGCATGCTAAACTACAGCCATTTATAATTTGAGAATATTTTAAAATCTGAGAATTCATCAGTTAAAACACAGCGGTAAGATCATTTAGATGCAGTCACTTACTATTAATGGTCTCTTGTGTAGTGCTGAAATGAAGAGAAACCTTAGCACTTTTTAGCCGTATTTGTCCCCAGCGTGTTACTGCCTGCAGTTCCACGTTGTAGTTGCTGTTGGGTTGGAGTCCCTCCAGGACCACATAATTTTGGGGCTATAACAGGAGAAAGTATATATACAGAACAGTTATAGGATTTCTGCAACTTTCACTCTTATTAAAAGCAGGCCTGTTGTCTTAGGCACACTATACTATTGGAAGGAGAAAGAATCATATAAAATTCAACAAAACTGAAACTTGCTTTTTTTCTTTGATTCTTTTACTTCATGTTTCCTATTATTTGGTCTTCGTGTTGCCATGTTGTTTTTAATGTGCTAAACTTTTTGATGTCTACAGAACTTTGGCCCCCTTTGGTAAATATAGGCATCAGCTGTTTATGCCAAGACTATTTTTTTTAAGTATAACAAGAATTTGGCCAATGAAGCTGAAACTGCATATTCCCTAGCTTCCGAACAGACTGTTAGCTAAGAAACAGGAAACTTTGTCTAGAGACAGTTAGTCTGAAAACAGATAGAACACATTTTGGTATATGGACCAATATTCTTTTACTTGTTTTGTCTGTTGCAAGAAGATTAACAAGGGCACTTTTTAATCTCAGCTCTAAAAAGAATAAGAAAAAATACAATTCTCCAGTGGCATTATGCAAAAGGCACATGAACTGGATTATCATGCTCCAGTTAATAATCCATAAAGTAAAGCAGTTCCTATGATCTGGAAAATCAGAGATACCGCTTCTTAAGAGTTCTTTGTACTTCTAAAAATATGTTTCTTGCACACATACCTGAACAAAAGTTTTACTCCATGATTTTACAGATTTCCCTCGCTTTATGCTGTACATGTGTTTCTGGAAAACTTTACAGTGTAACAAATAGGGATACCTTCCAAGACCTCAACTATACTGAGCTCAAGACCCATTTATACCACTTTTACAAGATACTTTTGGTACTCGCCAACAGCAGACAGTACACACAAGCACAAGGTGGTGGTGAATGTTTCATTGGTGTGAAGAGAGGGTGGTGAAGGATCTTCAGTGTCAGACTCCACATCACTGGTAGGAAGTACAGGACCAGGGAGAGGGGTAGGAGATAAGCTATCAGGATTCTTAGAAGCCATAATGGGGATGGCTACAGAAACTCGTGTTGAAGACAATGAGCGAGGAGCACAGATCCACACAGGAGACTATATTTTGGTGTGCATCACTCCCACAATGCACTGCACAAAGCAGCTGACTGCGGACTTCCACCACTCTGATCACATAAGAATGAATTTACCTCGCATATAACAAATTTTTGGTATAAAAAGGGTCATTTCGTAAGAGTGAATTCACACATACAGAACCCGCATAAAGCAAGGGAAACCTGTATGATGGATGTCTTCTTAAGTTATCTTTACATAACATAGATTTGTATAACACTAAAGGATCCAGCTAAACACAGGATTTCTTTTCCTTCTTGATTTAAAGGACATCTTCACATCTAGGAATCAGTGGTGTTACTGAGAAGGTGTGACCAGGGCAGCAGCCCCAGATGCCACCTTTATGAGGAGGTTCAAAAATAGACAACACTGCAGCAGTAGCTGATTGTGCAGCTGCGATCAGCACCAGGGAAACCAGTGTAACCATGCATATAATGACTGCCCTGGAAACAGATCAGCCCTGTATTAGTTCTGCTGGGAATTATAAGCCATATTACATATGATATGCTAGTACAGCTCCTATTAGTATATGTAATGGTATATGTATATGCAGTGTTTATTTTTTAGGGGCTTTAGAAGGAAGCATTCTTTGGAGATAGAAAGTTTGGGGTGGGTCATTATTAAACCTTCTAAAGCTACTTATTGTCATGTAAAACACAGATGGAGATAGCTGACCTCACAGTTAATGATGCCTCCCACCAGCAATTCCAACCACATTGGGAAGGGAGTAAATGATGTTTCAGGAACATTTCACTGGAGTCCCTGATTCATTGTCAGAGTGGAAGTTAGAGTAGCAGATGGCCTACTCTTTCCCCAAAGTACAGGGGTTCAAGAGTGAGCAAGTTTGAAGCATATCCTTGCAACCACTGTACTCCACTATATATACTATGCACTATATATACTAATTCAGACTTGGGGCCCAATTCTACTGACTTTTATAGCGGTACATATTAGAGAAGAGCCTGCTTTGCAATATTTTATGGTTTTCTATTTCTATTAAAAATCTATTGTAAAAATAAAATAGAGTGTGTCTAAAACGATCAGAACAGATGTACTGGTTTAATAATAAAAAAACTGATTGTATATCACTCCAGACATTTATATTAATTTGCTTCTAAGGAAATATTTCAGCTCCGTTATACAGTAAGTTTATTTTATTATCTTGGACCTAGACCATCAGAAATTTCTCTGATTTGTGAAAGATCAGTTCCAAAGATCAAATGTTATAATAAAAGAATTGTGCTAGAGATAACATTTCTTGCTTTCTGAGTAAAACACGCATTGTATCATTTCAAGGCTTCCAGTAAAATAACACTTATTTTAGAGGACAAATGTTGTTTTCTAATGTTTACATCTACAATAGGTTCCCATTTATCTCTTATGTTGACACTTAAATATTTTTCTTTTGTTTCTACTGACTTGAAATTTTTTTTCAATATACATTTGCTCCTCTTTTTGACTTCATTGGGCATACATGGAAAAATGACAGACTTGCGGGGAAGGAAAATCATGGCTATAAATTACAAGTAATTTTATAAACTGAATTTATAAATTATACACTTTTCCATCTTTGAAAATAATAAGATCTGTTTTAGACCAAAATATATATTTAATATTTAATGTATAACTGAATAGGTGGTTTTGTGCCTCAATTTCATTTTTCCTCCTTACCCCATCAGTAATCTTCCTTCTCTTCTTTTTAGCTGGGATCACAAATTTGCTATATGTCCAGCTCCAGAAGACTTTATAGTGGTGCACTGGGATATCAGGCTCTTCTGGGAGATCCCAAGCAATCTTTACATTTACACTTCCATCACTGTTTGTAGTGATGTTTTCAATTCTGATATTAGATGGGGCTGGTGGAGCAGATGGGTCTGAAATTTAAAAAGAAAACACAACACAATACTGAGTAAATATGACCTTCCTAAGTAACTATTCTCATGATTTAACAAACGTCAGATATTATTATCAGTATTAGTTGATTTTTTTAAGCATCGTAGATGTTTAATCAAATTTGTAATTGTACTATTTCAGATACATTTGAGAATAGAAACTCTTTTCAATTGTAAATAATGGGATTGGGTCTAGGGGTGCCATTATTCTCAAAGTCTTGCTGGACATATACTATAGAAGTCAATAAAATATATTCAACTCTTGTTTTTATTTCTGGCTACAATACATTAGTAAGAGTGCACATAAAACAATTTTATTTTTAGACCATATATAAAACATATTAAAACAAATATAAAACAAAAGATATTAATCTTCTTTCAAGAAATAAAGAGTAGGAATACTGAATAATTCTGTCCAGGGTCACAAGAGAATTTCTAGGAGATAAGATTTATGAGCACTTCTATTTATGCGTCCATCTTTCCAAATGTTCATATTGGTGTCCATCACCACAGAATTTGTGCACGTCCCCAGAATAAAAACAACAAGAATATTACTGTCTTCTATCCCTGATGACTATAGGAGGCCAAATCCTGGAAAGATAGTAATACTTTATATAAACATTCTTTTGTTCTTTGTCTTTAAATCAGTCTCTAATCCCTTACATCATACAAAGTCTATTATTTAAGTTTTGCTAAACAGTATCTGGGACAAAAATCCTGCACTGGACCACTGGTACCTGTGGATTCCTATGCAACCTCCATTGACAGCTAAATATTCAGAGCATTTTTAGTATCACCAGCAGCCCACTTTATGCAAAATTCTCAGAGAGTGTTCTGTTACAGGGCTGTACAACTTCTAAGTAGCTGGGGGCTGCACCCACAGCACCATGCCATGTGGCGACCTCCCCACCCCAAATAGTGGCTGCATTACACTGTGTACTTCTTCTTCCCACTGCATCATGCTACATGGACATTCCACCTGCCCACACTGCACTGTGATCTGAACCCCATTCACAGTATTGCAGCTGTGGGTTCCCCCAACACTGTGTATTGGTGTCCCTGCTCTTCCCTGTGCCTTGGGCAGGGCAAGAAGCAGAACATGGGTGGGGGGGAACTGACAAGAGACCTCAGTGGCTGCTGCAGCAAAAGCAATAGGGGAAAGTAGCAGTGGGGTGGGAACCCGGTTAGACTAGCCTGCAAAGATTGAATCAATTCAGGCTCCGGCTTTTTAAATGTCTGTCCCTATCCTTGGGGGCCCCATGTAGCTTGTAGGCCAGTAGCTGGACAGCTTTGCTTAACCCATGGGCCAAATCTGGTCTCTGGAGCTCTCTCTGAGTCCATAGTTAGGCCTGTGGGCTGTGGCCCTGAATGCTCAGTCACATGCACAGGGAAGCTTGCAGTTCAATCCTTATGCATGGGAGTGGTGCAGAGCACCTGAGAAACAAGGAATACAACTGAAACAAGGAGCATTAGACCAGAAAGAGAAAGAGACCTCATTGCTCAGTGGTCAGGCCACTCACCTGCTATTTGAGAGACATTAGTGTCAGGTTCTACTTCTGTAAATTTACTTGTTTATATGAAGTAGTGCTATTCAAACAGAAGGAACTTAAGAGAGACTGTTTCCCCTTCCAAATACTGTATTTACTCAAATACAAGACAAGGGTTTTTCCCCCATTCAGTACTTTCACATACAAAGAAAAACCTAATTAAGTATACTGTCTTTCATTAAATTGCTGCCAAAAGTAGCATGTGCTCAGTAATGAAAAGCCATTATGACTAAATATATGCAAACTACACTGAGCATGACTATAAAACATATGGGCCATATTGGGCAAACATGCTGATGGGAACATACCAAAAGGACAGTTTAATGTAGCTCACGTAAGTAAGATATGTAGTAGTTCCCACTGTATTCAATTCCCCACAGAACTGACTCTTCTTTCACTCATGGTAAGCCACTACACTGCATCTATTTAAATTTCCTTTTCACTCCCACAGCTGAAATGAGCCCTTCTTTCCCATTTCACATTATTCTTGTTTTTTTTTTACTAGCCTTAAATATCTGGTAAGCATCATCAAATTGAGCTCCAAACAGTTTACCCAGAATCCCTCTGTTGCCCCTTCTCTCAATCTGTCACATATGTGGGCATGGCAAAACTCAATTTAAAAAAAAATTGAAAATCAATGTTTATTTTTAAGCATTTATTTTGATTATTAGCAATTGAAATTCTTAGGATTGTATGAAATTAGGTATGTTTTTTTCTGTTTTTATTGATTTAAATTTCAGGATTACACAAAATTAGGGATGGGAGGAGACAATTTAGTAATATAAAAAGTAAATATCCATAAATCAATGAACCATACTTTTATGCAAGCAGACAGTAGCCATCCTCATTCACAAAAAAGTATTTCCTAGAATTCAGAACAGCACCAAAGAGCTCCAAAGGAGTTCAGAACACACATACACAGCCACATCCCTCCCCCCCGCCACACACACACAAAATGGCTGCTGCAGGAACAGTCCCTGTGCTGGTAAGAATGTGTTGGGAGGGGGGGCTAAAGGGGCAGGGATGGTAGTAGCAGGAAGCCCAGAAGCTTGGTGCTGCTGGCTGCTCTCTCTGCCCAAGTACCAGCCAAGGTCTGACCGCTCCCATAAGTTCCTAGCCGAGTTACAGGACATCCATATAACCCAGGAGGTGCATAGTCTCACCAGGGGACTTGGTGGACTTGGTCCTGGCCACAGGCAATGACCTGGTGAGCGGACTGCAGGTGCTCGACTACCTCGGCGATAGCAATCATCACCAACTGGAATTCACCATCCAGCGCAGGGTGTCAAAGGCCTGGAGCAAGGCAGCAGCCCTGGACTTCAGGAGGGTGAATTTCAATGAGGTAAGGAGACTAGTCGGGGAGGCACTGAGGTTCCGGAGGGGAGGGGAGTTGGGAGTCCAAGAAGAGTGGTTGTTCCTTAAGGAGACAATCCTCCAAGCCCAAAGGGTGACAATCCCAACGTGGATCAAAGGAGGCAAGAGTGCTCAAAAGCCCCCATAGCTCACCAAAACCATCCACAAACGTCTCATGGCTAAAAAGGAGGTGTACACCCAATGGAAGGGAGGGGCCATCACCAGGGAGGATTATACCTCCTTGCCTCAAGATTGTAGGGGGGCTGTTAGGAAGGCTAAGGCAGAGATGGAACTGGGACTACTGACCCGGATCAAGGATAACAGGAAGTCCTTTTTTAAATACATAGAGGGTAAAAAGAAGCTACTGGGTAACATGGGGCCCCTGCAGGACACACTAGGAAAACCGGTGGTCACACCAGATGATAAAGCTAATTTCTTTAATAATTTCTTTTCCTCCATATTTCTGAGCAGGGACCAAGTCATCCCCCCCCACCGGGATCCCCGACCATCCCAGGGGAGGCACAGCCAGGCCCAGGGTCAGTGAGGACCTAGTCAGGGAACTTCTGGTGGGACTAGATGTGTTCAAATCAGCAGGTCCTGACAATCTCCACCCCAGAGTGCTGAAGGAATTATCAGAGGTCATTACAGGACCCTGGCACAGCTTTACAAGCACTCATGGTGCTCTGGCAAGGTGCCAGAGGACTGGAAAAGGGCCAATGTGGTCCCCATTTTCAAAAAAGGGAGGAAAGAGGACCCAGGAAACTAAAGACCAGTTAGTCTTACCTCGGTCCTGGGTAAGCTTTTGAGAGAATTATTCTGGTGTATGTCCGTGGGGGGCCAGCAGGGGAGTGTATACTTAGGGGCAAACAACACGGGTTCATTAGAGGCAGGTCCTGTCAGACCAAACTGGTGGCCTTCTATGACCAGGTCACAAAATCCCGGGCATGCTAGAAGGGAGGAATAGGCTGCAATCAGACTTAGACAGGTTACAGGGTTGGGCAGATGAGAACAGGATGGGTTTCAATACTGACAAGTGCAAGATATTGCACCCAGGGAGGAAGAACTACAGGCTGGGGAACTCTCTTTTCATCAGCACAGAGGCAGAAAAGGATCTTGGAGTCATTATTGACTCCAAGATGAATATGGGCCAACAATGTGGGGACGCATTCAGGAAGGCTAACCGCACCTTGTCATGCATCACAAGCAGGTCCAAGGAGGTGATCCTCCCCCTCTGTGCGATATTGGTCAGGCCCCAGTTGGAGTACTGCATCCAGTTCTGAGTGCCACACTTCAGGAGGGATGTGGTCAGCATTGAGAGGGTCCAAAGGAGGGCCACTTGCATGATTGGGGGCAGCAAGGCAGGCCCTATGAAGGGAGGCAATGGGACCTGAACCTGTTCAGCCTCCACAAGGGAAGGCTGAGAGGGGATCTGGTGGCCATCTACAAACTGACCAAGGGGGACCAGCAGGCAATGGCAGAGTCCCTGTTCCCCCAAGCACTACTGGGAGTACCGAGGAATAACGGCCATAAGTTGATGGAGACTAGATTCAGGCTAGACATCAGGAGGCACTACTTCATGGTCAGGGTGGCTAGGATCTGGAACCAACTTCCAAGGGAAGTGGTGCTTGCTCCTACCCTGGGGGTCTTCAAAAGGAGGCTAGATAGATACCTATCTGGGGTTGTTTGACCCCAGCATTTTTTCCTGCCCATGTCAGGGGCTCAGACTTGATGATCTGCTCAGGTCCCTTCTGACCCTACCAACTATGAAACTATGAAGGCAGGGGCCAAACTCCAGTGAAGCCTGGTCCAGCCTCCAGGGAAATTTTGCCCCTGGCCCAATCATGCAGGGGCTGCGGTAGGCTGGGCTCCATAGGAATTTGGCTCCTGTCCCAACTCAGATCTGAGCAGAGTGAGCAGCTGGTGGCAGCAGGTGCCTGGGCTACAAGCCCTGACCCTCAAATCCCTCCTCCCAGTATAGCCTTACCAATACAGCCCTGGCTCCTGCACAGGGTGCCATGTGTGGGTGTGGGAGTGTGGGTGAGCATGTGTGTGAGAGCATGTATGTGTGGGTGTATATATGTGCATGTGCACAGTACCTCCTGCCTCTGATTTCCTTACATTCATTCTGAATTATTTCTTTACACATCCTTTATGTAAATTTCAGTGATTACCAACGGAAATATTTTTTTCATCTGTCTGTGAGTGTCAAGTGAAATTGATGCTTATCAATGTCAGTTGATAAAAAAAATCAAATCTTGCCAAGTTTACACACATACTTAGCGTGGTCCCACACTCCAAGAGATGGAGTTGGACCAGTTTTTGCCCTGTGTCTCATCTGCATATACATTTTTGGTTGATCCCAGGACTCATGACAAGAACAGACAGTGCCGGTCATGAGTGGGTGACCAATTAGCACATGGATTCTTTGTTGGGGTATCTGAAGTACATACATACTGAGCACAGCTGAGCTGTGGAATCACCATTGTTTCAAATGCTGTTGACTCTGCTGGGGTCTAGTCCAATAAACTGTGTAGCAAATCATGAGTCTTTTGGCTTTGGACTAATATATCATGCACCGTTCACACTATATATGAGCAGTTCACACTATATATAAGTAGGTGCAAAAGTGCTGCCTTAACATGTGTTTATGGAGTACCTGTTTCAGAACTTGTAGCAGTTTGAAAAAAAAAGGAAAAATACATTAATTCTGAATTAACGAAATCTACACGTACTATATGAAAATTATTACAGGTATGTTTATTCCAAGGTTAGTGTTTTCTAATTTGCCCCGCAATTCCATATGCTAAAGGAGAGCTGGGTCTGATAATAAGAAGGGAGACAAGAGACTGCAGGGGGAAGAAGTTGGGGGTGCAGAAGGCAAAGGTACTGATCCCCCAGATTTATTTTACCAGGTGAGGGAGGGCGAGAAATTCAAGGCAAACCTCCAATAATTAGATTCTATACCTGGGAAATAATAATGAATTTATAAATTTTCCATATACAGAAACTAAGTACTGGGGGGTCATCTTATATTCAAATTAGAATAGTACTCATAAGCAGGGATTCTGGTTTTCTGTGATGTAAAGAAATCCCCAATTTTCAGGTTAAAAAAAGTAACTCAAAACCCACATTTTTCCATGATCAAAATGAAACACCACTATATATATATATCTTTGTATTAGTGGTGTTGCATTTTAATCACAGAAAATGTTTTTTTACTGTAGGCTTATAGCCCAACACAGTACTAAAACAGTATAGAAACCTAAAAAAAAAAAGTTTAGCTCCATGATAAATAATTGCAAATCTTTTGTTTCATGAAGTTTAAAAGGCTAAGATAACATATTTGCTTGTGGCTAAGGCACATTGCTAATTGTAACAAAGAAAAAAACTAATGTGGTTGAAAAGAATCATTTTGTACACGAACTGTAAGCCAAATGAACAATCAACTTCTTACCAGACAAAAAGCTGGAGGTGTGTTGAAGGGACACCAGACATTCATTTACTGCATGATTCACCTGAATGTTTTTATAATGGTAAATGAGCTGTTAAATGAGCTTTCCAGGCACACAAAGTTCATCAGATAATCCCCATGATAAATGGTCTCACTGAAAAATTCCATCATTTGGGATGCAAACTGACACAGCTACAATTAAAGATTAGCAGATGAAAAATAACAAATGGCTTCTTAATGTGTCCTAAAAGAAACCCCCATTAAATAATAATTGCTGTTCCTGTTTCCTCACACATTCCATTCAATTTCATTTTTGGTCATAAAACTTGGATTCTGGCAAATCAAACTGATTTTGCCCAGTAACAAGACTTAACTCACTTCTTCACACTTGCTCAAAATCTTTCTGCCGTTTTTTTTTTGGAACCACTTTCCTCCCCCCCACCTTCCCACCCCCTCTGAAGTGCTGCTCATAGTGTCACTTGCTTAAATGTGAAAGAAGTTGCCTTTCTTCTTAAATATATCATTTATCTAGCTACATATAGCAAAGGAACAACTATGTGTGATGTATTTCCTTAATGCCTTGGACTGTACTCTAATAAAATGTTTCTACATTTGTTAACCTAAGTCTATAAATAACAGCTATCATATCACCAGAAAAAATTACAAAATACATTTTGTTTCATAATTCAGGCACCATGGGCAAAATACTGCAATCTTTGTTAAACATTCATTTTAGGAACTATGTTTTGGGTATGTAGCTTCTATTTTGTACATTGTATTACAGTCTTAAAAATCCATCAGCATGAGTGTAGCATTATTGTACTACCTTTGATGGCTAAGGCATGAGTGAATTATTCAGGTCATCACAAAGGACAGTCACACAACACCATTATGTATATGAGAAATGTGACTGGAAATTTGTTTTAGAGAGTTTGCCTTTACAAGTGAAAGGAAGGATACTAAAAATATGTAGAGACTACTTGTCATGTTCCTTCATCTGGAAAGAAAGACTGGTTTCATTTTCATAGTATCACAGTAGATGAGTCACAGGGAGCCTATAAAAAACTTCTAAAAGTGAACTGAAAAAGCTTTTCTAGACATATCAATGTCACAGCATTGAAATCTGTTATCTCTGGCTTTTTCAGAGCTAGCCTGTGTATCCCTTTGGGAGGCTGGAAATCTTCCTTTCCTTGTAAAACTTGTACTTCTGGTTGTGCAGGGCTGAAAGATATTAGATATTTTTTTGTGTATAGAAACATGATCAATGGCTCAGAACAAAACTTTCATATGCTGTCCTAATATACCAGTAACTTGGCTTGTATGCTACATCCCAATTTTTCATCTCCTCAGTAAAGCTTGGGGGGGGAGCACTAGAAAAAATTGTGTTGACTTCAGTTAGTTGATTTCAGTTAGTATTTCATCAGTGATATTTTTATAAATTGCACCATGTTCATGGATGGTTACTTTAAGCAGCACTTACTCTGGGCATGCCAGAAACAAACAGTCTAGTTGGAAAAGTGTCTTATATGATGAAAATAGTTAGAAAGAGACAAAATGCTGAATGGAATATGTATGTCCAAAGTAGGGATTATTTTGCTAACAGTGGAACATCAGCAACATTCTTCAGTGTTCAATGCAAAACTCATTTAGCCTACTTTTTCAAGGGGGCTTTTAATCCAAGGCTGAGAAGCCAATGGTAGCAAAATCAGCGCCCTTTTTTTTCAGTTTTTGTATCTTTTTAAAATCTTTGTAAAAGGTCGCTGTAAATGAATCCTGTTCTTATTTTAGCTTAAAACAGAACAGGACTATTTGGAGGGAAGATTCTACATTTGAGGGGAGGAAGAGGAAACATTCTGAAAGGGTGATTTCAAGAAAAAAAGCACTGTTTGAATTTTGTAAGATGACATTAACAGGTTGGTCAAAGATACATGATAAATTAACTGGCATGTTTTGTAATATGAATACAATTATATCCATCTGTGAATATACCTACAATAAAATATTGCCTACAATTGACTACTTTATTACACATAACAGCAGATTTCTAGCTCCTGTAAATTGTCATCATTCCATCGAAATCACCTGAGCCACAGAACTACATCAGATGAGGACTTACTCCATGTTACCTATAGCTAAATTATCTTTCTTTTGTCTAATGTTTTTACACATAGCAATGTCAGTATCTAATTTATTTATGGGCATATTAAACAATACAACTGACAAAGCTAACACTATGCAAAAACAAAATTGGGAATCTCCTCCTTTTCCATGATTTAAAATGTTTTGGTTTCACATATAAAAGTGATAAGCAAGAATGAATAAGGTAGGACAAACAAAAATCAGACTTCTGTTTTCCTTTGTATACCTAACTGGCGGTTTTTTAGCTGTATACCTGGGTACTTACCTCTGTGCTATGGATAAGTAAATGTATACACCTAAACAGAGCATGTACAGTCAGCTGTGCACTGGTGGATGCATTACAGTACCAAAGAGTAGAGGAAGCAAGGGAGGAACCTTTGACATTGCAGCACTTTAATGCTGTCGGTGTTTGCATGCTTTGGCAGCATACTACTCATTACTTCCAGCTACTGTAGTAAATTTGGCAGTGTAATGTGCCTCAAATGACTTGAGGTGCAGCAAACCAAAACTCTTCTGAGGAGTTTTAGTTTGCTGCCCCTACAGCTGCGGAGTGAAGTGCAGCTCCGTGGCTCTGCAGGAATGCCTGCAGACAGCCTGATAGCAGCCTGGGAAAGCAGGCTCTGCTCAAGAAAAGCAGTGAGCCTGATCTTTTTTTTTTCCACCCCTGGAGCCTGCCTGCTTGCCTGAGCTGCACAGAGGCCCGGTGCTTCCCTCCACAACTGCAGTTCTCCCTGAGACCAACAGAGCCGGGTGCCTGTGAGCAGATGCCACCGGGGGGAGTGGAACGCCACTACTACGGAGGGAAGCACCATTTCCCCCCAACAGCCCAGGGACTACTCCACTGGCCAGTAGCTCCCCCTCCCTTCCCCACCACCGGAAAGGCAATTAAGTTGGCTGTGTGCATGATGGGGGGTGGGGAGGGGAAGGTGTTAATCAGCCCTAAATTGAAGCGGTATTTTTAAAAACCCACAGCTTCAATTTAGGGTCCCCGTTTCATTTACACATGCCCCTAGGTCCTTACCTAAAATCTCTCTGACTCCCCAGCACAGCATAAACCCTCTCTCCAGCACTCTTTTTCAAGCTGAGCCACTGCCTGTTGCACTTAATAGCACTGCAGAGGGACCCGGGTGAGGTGGCTTCAGGTCTTCTGTTTTGTGGAATCCCTAACTACTCAGCTATTGGAGGTAAAACATTGCAATGACCTACTCTTTCTTCCCTCATGTCCTTGTCCCCCCACTGTTGCTGAATAACAATGGGTTTTCTGGACAGCAATATCTTCCTAAGTAATATGCACGTAAGTGTCCAGAATGGCCATGGACACATAGGTGTGTACCTACCAAGCCAGTGCAAGGGAAACAGAATTCTGCCCTGGTGTAGTATGAATATTGATCAGAAAAAGTGAATATCAAATGCAGAATTAACATTCCAATGTGCTTAGCAGAGCATTCTTCCCTACTGCATGTCCTCCAATTATTTGATAGCACAAAGGATTTTTTCCCTCCCTAATTGCTTTTTGTTTTTACAATCACATTCTGGAATGAATACTTCTATAGGGGAGTTGCAAATAAATGATTTATGTCCTATTCCACCTATCATATGCCTAAATGACAGAGATTTTATTCCACCCAGCCAAACTATTAATACAAAAGATGGGTGGATCCTCCTTCTGTTCACTGCTTTTGTGACTTAGACTTAAGGCTAAATTGACAGTATGCTGCAAAAGTAGATGCACTGATGGATTTTCAGGTGGAATGGGTCTTATGCACTTTATAGGTGGACTAAAATCTGGTCCATTGTGTATCAACATATTGTAAATTAGAGAAAATGTTGCCAATTTATAAATCCCTACAAAAATACTGCCTTATACAACTACGATGATAATAATTTCATAACTACTATACTTGATAAGCCCATGCCAACTTTTACTGAGCCCATTCTAATATAGCTTCCTAGATGGTGATACCATTTATAAACTGTCTTGAATAATGGCTGCTGCTAGTTTCTCAATGTACAGATTTCTCATTTTATAGATTTGTACTTACCTGAAGGCTGATGAAGCCTGTGGGCTTGAAGATTTTAGCATTTGCAACTTTTTCCTTTCTGATACTTTAAGGGGAAAATATGTATACTTGAGTTTGGCACAAGGATTAGCCCTCAAAAGTCTGGACTGAACAACCTGACACATAATTCACTTCTCACCCTTAGAAATGGTAGCTTTATTAGGTCAAGGTTGAGGTTACTGTCACAGTATATAGGTTAAGTACTGCCTTTGTCTGTACCATATCTGTCCTAAGTGTACCCAGAAGACCAATTCCTGAGCTGCTGGTTACTCAGCCTTCATAAACAAAACTATGTCCCAAAAGGAGGAATCCTTGCTGTTAAAGAAAATAACTTTGATTTGTTTAAATAAATGTCTTACCATATTAATAATTTTAAACATATTTATAGCCTTCTTCCTTTTTAAGGTATTTTTATTTAAAAAAGGACCTGAAGCAATTTATAGACTTAAAAACCCCACTATAGTACAAGTGGCACTTCATTCATCACTGAAACGCATATATTTTAGAGTTGAAATGCAACAATTGTAATGAGCTTAATAAACAAGCAAATTATATTATACATTAGAGAGGAACAAAGGATTGTAAAATTTGAAATCCTTAATTTGAACTGTAAAAGACGGCAAGTTTGGATATTATTTAAAACTTTCTGACTTCAGATGACTAAGCATTCAGATGACTTTTTCATATTTAAAATGGATTGCCCACCACTGTCCTTTAAACATTATACCTTGTAACTCTTAAGAAAACTGCTGAAGCTGCACTACAGACAAGTTTCCAACTATTAAACAGCTCCAAGACATAGGGATCAGCTTTGCCCATTGGAAATGGCACACACAAACCAGCTGTGCAATGGTATGAAAACATCATTGGTCCCATAGGAACAACAGTAAGAATTTTATTGCTGCGAGTGGGTGTCTGTTCTGGTTTTACTAACACTCAGTAATGTATGCATGAAATCACATCCAGCATGGTACTTATGTGCTGTGAAAACAGTGTTGTCTGCTCCCTTTTTCTTGATAATTTATATTGTGTACACTAGCAACTGCCGTCATGTTGAGGACAAAAACCTCTGAAATGGAGTGTTTAGGTGGTTTGTCTATGCTTGTTGGCTTGCATAGTTTCTTTTGCTTGGAAAATGACATGGTAATAAAAAATTCCATCTGACTGACGATAGCCCATATGCTTGAGAGGTTGAACCTCCGTCCTATATTATACAAAGCCAGTTAAAGCCTCTCACTCAAATGCACATTTGCTATTTTCAGGTAGGTGAATTCCACACTGAGGCCATAAACAGCAAGCTATAGTACTAGCACAAAATACATTTTATGCAAATGTTTAAAGACACTGAACATCCACACAAGGTGGTATTGGGCAAAAGTAGTTTGTACTAACTTTATGTCCCTCACACAGAAATGGGGCACAATAATACAGTATGGTGACTGTTCCCTCCCACACTGTATTTCAGGGAAAAAAGAATCCTCTCTAATGAAAATTATTAGTCATTCGCATTATGGTAGCACCTAGAAGTCCAAATCATGAGTAAAAATGATGGTCACTGCTCCAGAAAGCTGGGCATTGTTCTGTATGTGCTCCGGGTACCTCAGGAAGGAGTTTATTACTTTCTCATGCATGTAGGGCAATACAGTTCTTTGACACTCCCAGTAGAGGGCCATGTAACTGTGTACCCTTGAAACAGTAAAAAAATCTGATTATTTCAGAAGACATTTATCCAAATAATGGAATGAAAATATAATAGTCACAATTTTTAAAACATCATACTAAAAGAGATCTTGTCTCCTATCATTCTACTAGTCTTGCATGAATTCCAATCAAAATATTTCATAGGCATTTACTTTTTTCTCTTCAGATGTTTTGGGAAAACAGAAAAGGCTATTCTTTCATGAACTGTTATTTAATATTGCATTATTTAGTATCTAAATACGTAAAAAAAGACAAAATCATTCATACATAGCCTTCATAGACCTAAAGGGAGCTTTTGACAACATACGCAGACTAAAGTTATGGAAGAAACTGGCAATAACATCAATGGATAATGCTCTCTTACAAGTATTTATTGCTTATTATTCAAATACATCATCCATGCTGCATTATGGGATTGGTGGTTCCCTGTCCAATAGTCAGGGGTACCAAACTTATATGGTCCTGTGGGTACAGCATAGTCCTGCTCTGGGCACTCCAGAGCAAGCTGCATGTGGCAGTAGATCTGGGACTATGGGGTTGTGTTGCAAGTGGCATCTACTTTGGGGCTGTGGGACCACACTGCATGTGGTGGCCAATTGTCAGGGCTACTGTATGAGGTGGTTGCTCTGCTACTCTAGAGCCATACTGCTAGATTTGGCATGGAGGAGCCAATGTGCACTGAAGTATGTGCCACATGTGGTGTGGTCCCAGAGTGGCTGGAATAGGACCCATGTGTGACATGTGGGGCCATTCAATTCACCCCATGTGCTGCCTGTGGGTTAATTCCAAGACCAACAGGTAGCACTGGGGTCAAATGTTAGGGCTCTGTGGGCTGGATCCAGCTCATGGGCCATGTGCTAACAGTGAAACAATTCTACAAACCCATACAATCCTATCCCTGTCCTGCTTTATGTAGATGATTCATTATTCATGTCACAATCCCAAATAGGCCTCCAAAGGTTATTAAATGCTTTCAGCTATACCGCAATTCAGATACCCTGGAAATCAACACAGCTAAATCCAAGGTATTGGGTTTTGGGAATGAAAGAAGGAGATGAGTTTTTTTTTTTAAGTGGGAAATGTAATTAGAGGCAGTGTCTTCATTTAAGTACCTTGGAATCCATTTTAATAAAAATATAAGCTCAAATAGGCATATTGAAAATGTAAGCACTAGAGTAAAACAAGCCTTGGGTAGCGTTTTATCCTTTTATAATAAAACAGACAGAAGGGTGGTATTGGCAGGACTAAAGCCTATAAATCTAAGGTAGAGTACATATTATTGTATGGAACAGAACTATGAGTGCTGACCCCATAGTTCACTGAAATAACTCTAATTATTTTTTAGGATGGCTTTTATTTCTAGCTAATTTGACTAGAGCTCATGTACTCTAAAACAGGACAAATTAATGTGAGCACTTTAGCTCAGTTAAGACTTCTGTCCTATTGAATGAAAATTAGACCTTTTACACCTACCAGATACCTTAAGTACATTTTAGAAACCTTTCCTTTGACAAATAAATCCTTGTTCATATAGTTAGAAGAATCTGTGTTTTCCTCCAGACAAATGGCCTGGGAAACATATTGAGAATCACTGACCCAATATTTCTTCTTATTCAAAGTAAGACATAAATTTAAGAATTAAGGATGCTGGCATGCATGCAGATATGCAGGCAGTGAGACTTTCTCAAACTTCCCCTTTTTTGAGATCAATGTGGCACTCTTTGGGCATCTATACACATGCAGGGGCTGCTCTGGCATGCTATAATTACAATGCATTGGAGCAGACTAGATTAACCAAGTCTGCTGGAGTGTGGTAATTTCTGTGCTCCAGCAGATTTCAGCACCATGTGTAGCAGTGTCCCCACACTGAAAAATGGTGCAGGAGCACTTTACCTAAAGCTTGTTCAATAAGCTTTAGTTAAAGTGCCCCCTCTGTCATTTTTCAATGTGGGGACGCTGATACACATGACACTCTGGGTGCTTTAATTAGAACAGCTCTGAGGGCTGCTCTAATTAAAGCACACCTCCTCACCAACACCATCCAGAGCATGTCTATAAACACTCTTCCAGCCGAGAGACCTATCTATCTGCAGTACAAAACTGGATATAAGATACCACTACTAGACTGCAATTCACTCTGAGGAGATCTGGAGTTGTCAAGGTCAGGTGGTGTTGGGCCCCCTATTTTGACAGAATATGTTCTTGCAGGAAGAATGAGGTAAATGACTTCATCCATTATTTGTGGCCTTTTTAAATTCTTCTTTGAAGAAATAGAAGGAAAATGGATTTTTACATTAGTGGAAAAGTTATGTTTTGTCATTAGAGGTTTGTTTTGTATCATTTAGAGGTTTTGACAGTTATCTCCCCCAGGATTCAGTAGCTCGGACAGCTTCTTTGGTGATCTCTAACTGCTGCTGAAATATCATCTGATATTTATGAAGCCATGCAATGTGCCCTGAAATGCATATTCCCACCTGACTCAATATTTTGAATCAGGGAGAAAGGTACTTAGAAGAGAACTTGTTCCACTATCACCATTTTCAGCTACTTCTGAAATAAGCCATATCTTCTGAAGATTTGGCCAGGATGAAGTGGTCTGTTAATGTCTTAAAGTCTCCTTTCATTAAGTCATGGGCAAGGTAGAAAAAAGGAATAGGTCTCCCCTAAAAATCTTAATTGCTGGAAGGGGGATGGAATAGAAAATGAACTTAACAAACCTCTCTTGACATTGATAATCTGACCTGACCAATAGAAACGACTTTGTCAATCATTACATTGGCAATATAATAATGACATATTGGCCTTACAATAACAAGAGAAACCTGAAAGGGCTGAGAGTCACGCAGTTAGTAAATAGGTAGCAGCTAAGTACACGGAAGAGCCTACAAGATAGGATCCTACTAGGGAGATGTATGTATTTAATTTCTTTCCACAGAATACTAAGCACTTTCAAATACAACTAAAGGCACAATACCTCCCCCAAAGAGGGTATTAAAATAATAAAATAATTTTAATTATCTAAAAATAATGCTGGTGAATAGCTCAATATTTGGATACTTTAAATAAACCCTCAGTATCTGAACCAAACTTCCAAACATTTGGAGATTTCTTTAAATCTCCCTATCCAATATCTAGTGTCCTCCAGATACAAAAAAGCACACTCCCCTTTAAATATTTACACACAATGAATGTACTTTCTGATTTATGAACCAAAGGCTTTACACAGAACACACGTAAATTTTTATTTTCAGTATACTATATTAATTATTAGGAGAGTTGATTGTCATTTATGATTAACCTACATACGATCATTTGGAAGGGTTGGAAACAAAATAGCTGTATAGCACTAGAGTGCTCCAACAAATATTAAGGCTAAATGATACGAAGACTAGAAGTCACTACCTAAAATCTTCTATTTGTGGGTTGTGTAACAATTCCAGGCGTATTTGTTCTTACTCGATTTGTGAATGTGGCAATTTGTCACAGCCACAGAAAGTGCTGCCAACCCCTAAAAATAATCAGATGAACTGCTCAAGAGACAGAAATTTAGCTGTGGAGTTGATAAGTCTATTCAACTCCTTTCTGCTTACATGGCAAATCTCAATTCCCTGTCAATGGTTGAACTTTAGCTTTGAAAAAAGTTTTTTTTTTTGTATGAGGGTCACTCTAACCTTTTGAACAATGTTGATTATATACTTTTTGCTAGGGATGCCATTTATTTCAGTTTCCTCTGTAGCAGAATGTAAGAAGTGCTCCAGGCTTTATCCATCCTTGTCACAGAAGTCTAAGAGTTCTTTTTGCTTACAAGTCAACCAGGAACAGTAGGATATAAATGCAAGTGCTGGGGAGGGGCAGCTGGATAGGTTATAGAAAATAGAAGGCTCCATCATATAAGTAATTTTCAATATGGATATTTAAGTCCATATGTTCCTGTGGCTAGCATGCTATAGGATGGTATAAATTCTGCATGAAAATGTCATGCACAAGTCAAATGCTCACTGTTACCATGTCACATCTTCATATAATTACAACTTCAAATTGATTCCATGAACAATATTTGCAAAAAGACCACAAACTGAAAGAAAATTAAAAAATGAAGTGTGATCTGAAGTAACCTGAAAGGTAAGAAAAAAGTCAAAGCACTTCTACTCCAGTGGTACATTTGATACAATAAAACTTACTACAGAAAGCAAGGAGCAAGTTACCACTGTTCTAGACACTGGTAATCTGCCACTAATATTCATCTATACACTGGTATAGCTTAAGTATTTTTTGTGGATAAGATGAGAGCCTTTTGGACATTGTCTATGCTAGTAAAATATTTGCAGGTATGGCTATGTTGGCTCTACTGGCTAACCCTCCTGGGCAGATGCTTGTGTTGGTACAGCTTATACCAATCTAGTCTAACACTTTTATGCTGGAATAATGACATCTACAGTAAGGTTTTACAACATAATAAAACATACACTGAAGCAAGATCCCATATGCCTGAATGACACTGCCAGTGCAGCAGAAGTTAATAATATAGAGTCTACTTTAGTCCCATGTTGGTGAAGGGTCAATTACATAAGGCCCATATGCAAAAGGTAGGAATATCCTTAGTGTTTTTGGCCTCTTGTCTTGCCTGTTTACCAGTCTAGCAATTGGCGTTATTTAGTATAAGTATTACTTACTAATATGGGCTCAAATCTCCTGAGAGTTGACACACATATACAGAACAAAGATGAGTTGCTGAAGCCATCTCTACAAGGCAACCACATCATAACATGCATGCAGCACCCTCAGAAACACTCAACACTCTACATGGATGCTCTCTTAACTGAAAATGGGGCTCTCCACATGTGCTAATTAGTATTTGGCAAGGATCAGCACTATCACACAGCAGTCCTAATTATCCTGACCGAAGCCCCACACACTACTCTGCTTCAGGCACAAGTATAACAGAGAAGGTCCATGCTCACAGTAGCTGATGATGCACACAGCAGTGCTGGCTCCTGCCTTGTCTATTGGAACGGAATAGTCAGCTGTCACTGGCTTTTGTGCCCCCACAAAAGTAGCGCTGGGGACTACTGCCTTGGTCTGTCCATCAGTTATACTACTGGGTTCAGGTTTACAAGGCAACTTGTGCAGATCAGTGCAGCATTCTGAAGGCACTACTTGCCTATCAAGGTAAGCTTCCCAGGTACAGATGCTAAATCAGTGTAAACCAGACAAGGTCTAGAACATTTTTTTACCAGTATCCAAGACAATAGCATTTATTCTTCTGTTAAACTATAGCTAGCAGTGTATGCTAAAAGAAAAACAGCAACTGTTTTTAATTGTCTGTCTTACTAATGAACTTGACGAGCTCAAAATATGACAAAGTAGCACAGCTGAGAATTGAAGTTCATCACAAAATATTTAGATTGAACAATGGCACTGAACGCTATCTACCTGTTTCTGAACTCTGATATGGAGGGACTGAGCTTTATGAGCAAGAAGGTATTAATGTGTCATATCCATCCCATTGGTTCCTTTACTGATAATTGCCAAAATTAACAGTTTTACATATCCAAAAGATGAACACCTTCCTTCTTTACCAATTGCCCATTACATCTATTAATTTTAAAGTGTTATTTTAAAAATTATGCATAACATTGCATGTACCACCAATACAATACTATATGTAAATGTTCTGGTTACTCTAAAAATAATAAAAGCACATTTAATGAGCACCTTTCAGAATATAATATTAAATTTCCCAATACTTCTTGTAAAAAACTAAAGATTAATTTATTTCCAGTAAAAAATAAATCTAACATGATTCTGACCTCTTTTTAAAACCATTTGGAGACCTACTGATGAAAAGCACTATAGAAGAGCTATGTAGTATTATTATTCTCTTGAGTGTTGACTTTAAGACATTCATTGACTTTCTGTTAGGAGCCACGTCCTGGCATACAGGATACCATAAAGAGCCCAACTCACTTTTCCACAGTTGACTTTCTCCACTTGATATTCATCTTCTTCTTCCTCCTCCACTTGTCCATCAGGGTCTCTTATATACTGTCTCTAATTCCTCTATTCCTACCAAAGCCAAAGATGAAACGCCATTCCTCACATTACTCCCACCAACGGATTTTCTATTACCTTTTCTCTTCTTGTCTCTCATTTGGCAGGGAGCACTATTTGCAGAAGAGACTGTATTTCTTTCCATAAATGCACTCAGGAGATCTCAATATATTTCACATATTGACTCTTTTTTAACTAGGGAAAAAAAAAGATAGTATTTTTGCTGCCCTCCTGAAAGCTGTTGGGCAGCGAACAGAAAGAATCTAGACAAAAAGAGGTCTCAGAAGCTGATAATGATGTGTAATAAAACAAGTGTCATGAGGGCAAACCATAAAAGACATTTAAGTATAGTCAATTAATACAAGGGTGGGCAAAATATTGTCTGCGAACTGGATCCTGCCCACCAACTGATTGTATCCAACTCATGGGTGGGCAGCCACAAAGTCATGAGATCTGGCCCACAGGGAGCCAGCAGCTCTGGCTGCTGTATCATGCTGGGCAGGCAGGCATGTCCTGGCCCCATCTGCAGCTTACAACAGCTCCTGTCCTGCATGCCAGAAGCAGTGCCAGGTATGAATAGGCATTAGTGGTGTACAGTGCTGGCAGGTTCCTGCTGGAGATCAGGGCAACTGCCTGGGACTGCAGATGATGCACTGATGAAGCAGCATCACCTGTGGATCCAGGCAGATGCCCTGATCCCTAGCAGGAACCTGCTGACTGCATCCACAGCTGATGCCAGCGCTGCTACTGGTCTGCAGGTCAGGAGCTGGTGTAGGCTGCAGGGATGTGCTGTAGGTGCAAGATGGTTTGGATTGCAGGGGAGGAGGAGGAGGGAGAGACAGAGAGAGATAGAGAGAGGCAGACCTACCCACCCCCTGCCCACAATGAGCAGCAGTGGCTGTGCTGGGTACTAGAAACAAGCAGGACCTGGCTACAGGGTCACTCACCACTGCCAAAGGCCTTCTGGCTGTGGCTGCCCAGAACTAATGCTGGGGCTGCCCTAAGGCTCCACCCAAACCACTGCGACTGCTGCACTACCCATGGGCCACCCAGGATCTGCGGGGCAGTAGTAGCTATGAGGAGGAGTCACAGGGCAGCCCCAGTGTGGGCTCTGGGTGGCCACAGCCAGAAGGGTCTGAGCCATGGTGAGTGTACCTGATGCCAGGTCCTGCTTTTTCCCAACATCCAGCACAGGTCACCACCACTCGTGGGCAGGGCCGCCTCCCCCTGTCTCTTTCTTTCTCACCCTCCCCCCACAACCAAACTGTCCCCCACCTACAGCACACCCCCACAGTTTACACCAGCTCCCGGCTTGCATGCCAATGCAGCACGGGGCAGGTACTGGCATTGCTGTGGATGCAGCCAGCAGGTTCCCACTTGGGATTGGGGCATCTGCCTGAGCTCCTCCTTGGGGTACAAAGGGCAGCCCAGAGGCAGTGCTGGTGGTAGTGAAGGCCCCAGCGGAGCAGACCCTGCTGAAGTTGCTGCCTGTGCCCATGCCAGCTCCCCACCTGCATGTGGCCCTATCCCACACAGGGAAGTTTGGTGAGCTGCTGTCGGGGGGAAGGAGTATTGACCTGCCCCACAACAGCTCCCAAAAACTCCCGAAGTGGCCCATGGGCCCAAATAATTGCCTACCCTTGAATTAGTATTATCATAATTAATGACTGTTGCTTGGTTAATTAAACCAATCTTGACTTTTTGTCCCCAGCTTTCCCAATGGAGTTCTGATGCCTTAAAATATTGATAATCCTAAAACATATTGAAATAGAAGGAAATGTTGTGCCTGAAGTGTACTGTATTAAACATCACTAAAGAATGATGTTATTTTTGCCCAAATGAAATGAAGTCCCATCTATTTAAAAGTTTCTTGTGGCCACCTGTCACTTAGCAGCTTCCAGTTAAAATTAATAGCAATAGGAATATCCCTATACTTCCTGGAGTCCTTGTCACTTCTCTCCTTTCAATATTCTGCTTAGGGTTTATATTTCTGGTGCTGGCTAAGTGCTTGTGATCACCTTCACAAAAGAGAAAGACAAAAGAAAGAGAGACAGTCTATGTAAAAATATTAGTCCTGTAACTGCTAGAATACAGCCAACAAAGCATTGTGATACTATCTGCTCAGCAGATGGCAGGAATATATTCCCCATGACAACTGGAAAAAAAAAAGAAAAAAAATGAAAAGTTCTAACAACAACATCTGTTGAAACCCCAGTTCTTTCATGTTTGATGTTTAGTGTCATGTGGTCAGGAGAAGTTCAATTTTGATACTAACAGTGTTGAAAGAGCCTAAAAAGAAGTTTAAATATTCTGAGACCCCTGTACAGATAAAAGAACGATGGCATCTTTAACCTTTACTTTATGTGGTAACTTCAAACAAGTGTAGTCCCATTCCTAAAACCAATGACTAAATACAAAAAACCCACCTGTTGAAAATCTACAGACAGAAAAATATTGTGAGGATTGTGTTGCTTTCTGTGTCACCAGGTTGAAGGTGAGTGTCAGATGGAGGAAAAGAACACTAACCTTTAGAGGAGCGGAAGTGCTTGCTGGGTGCTGTGAAGCCTCTTGTCCCGTGCACATTAACGGCTGCCACTCGAAACTGGTACCACCTGCTGGGTCTTATGTCAGACAGTTGAACTCTCTCATCTGTAGTCTGGTGGGGAAAATGTCACAACACACTGACTCCTTTTATTCTGAATTGTTAGTCTCCCTATCTTATGGCTGTTCACATTACACTGTTTATTCAGATGCATTTTCTAGATTGGGATATTGATAAAATATCCAGAAAGTGTTAGTGGGCTCAGTGCACACTGTATTTTGCAACTCTTTTCATTCAACTTCTATACTGAAGTTTCTTAGCAATGAGTTTCAACCATGCTCAATTGCAAAATAAATCAATTCCAACTGCATTGTCAAGTGGAATATCTCTCAGAAAGTCACTTTAAAGGCTAGATTCACAAAAGGATTTAGACATCACAATGTTTAGCAAGGTCTAAATTTTAGGTGCTTTGCTGACTCGTGGAATCTACAGGCTCCTATAGACGAGCAAGGAGCCTGCTCCAACATGCTGGAAATCCAGTGTGTTGAAGCAGAATCAATTAATTGAGTCTGCTGGACCACGTCACATGTTTCAGCATCCCCATGCGTCCCCACGCTGAAAAAATGGTGGTGTTGTGCTTTGAAATAAAACATGTTTGATGAGTTTTAGTTCAAAGTGCCCTGCCCCCATTTTTTCCATTATGGGATGCTTAGGGATGCTGATACATGTGACACGTGGGCACTTTTAATTAGCACAACTCGCTAATTAAAGCACCCAGTGCCATGTCCTGGACCATGTGTAAAAATGCCCTAGAGGTCCAAGTTAGGTGCCTAGCCACTCTATACAACACCTGGAGAAGAGCTGCACACCTAAGAATGGTATCCACAACAGCCTGGATATGCCCTTTAATCAAATCTCTAGGAAATGTTAAGGAAAATGGGTACATCCTAAAGCCCATCCCTTTTTAGGACACATATCCCTTACTTTGGGGTTCAGGGAGGTATAGATCTCCAAATCTCAATACTACAACACTGGACCATCTTTTGGAGTTAAGCACCTATAACATTCCTTCCACATAAAGGATCACTTTTATGGAAAAAAGATGACATTTTATTGAATAGGCTGTGGTTGCAGCATTCATCCAAGCTGTGGGTGACCAGCTTTAATTCCTTCCTGAAGAGACATGAGAAAGCATCTCCAACATCTCATGAAAATGGTCTAACCACCAAGATTTAGAGTATTCTGGGGTTGGGGAATGCTGTGGACCCCTGCCACGCTGTACATTTGAACAATTATCACACCAGTGAAACGTAAGCCTAAGTCTACAGTGTTTAGGAACTGGTGGAAGTATAGGTTCCCTATTCCAATAACAGTTTATGTATTTTATATTAAATAGTCATTGGAGCAAGGACTGGAGCCCAGATAAGTATTCTAACCAATACAGATGCATCCATGTGCATACTCTCCCTTGCCCAATTAAATTTATGTTATTTTGTGCAATGGGAGAAAGTCTCTGTGGGAGTTATCTATTAGTGCTTCCCAGATACAGTTGTCCTCTACCCTTCCTAGGAGGAGAATCTTAATAGACTGATGGATTATAAAGTTAGAGGGACCATTGTGATCAGCCTAGTCTGATCTCTTGCATAACTCAGGTAGACTCTTCATAAATAAATTTGTTAACCTACAGTATATCTTTTAGTTAAAAAAAAAATCCAATCTTAATTTTAAAAACTGTCAGTGGGAAAATCCATTACATCCCTGAATAATTGTTCCAATGGTCAGTTAACATTACCCCTAAACATTTCAACATTTCACTTCAAGTCTGAATCTATCTAGCTTCAGCTTCTGGCCATTGGATTAAGTTATACCTTTCTCTGCTTAACTGAACAGCCATCCATTATCAACATTTTCTTCTCTGTGTAGCTTCTTCTAGACTGTAATGAAGTTACCCTTAACCTTCTCTTTTAGAAAATAAATATATTGATGTCCAGTCTTTGAATCAAAGGCACATTTCCTTGTTTTTCTGATATTTTCATGACTGTTCTGTAAACCCTTCCAGTTTTTCTACATCCTCCTTGATCTGTCAACACCAAAACTGGACACAATATTGCAGCACCAAATAAAGAAAAAATAATAACTTTCTGTTTCTTTGCAGTCTTCTCTGATTTAAATACCAAAGGATCATACTACATCTTGTGGCCAAAGTCCAGATCCTGCTGGATGAGTAGGCCATCCTCATCATTACCTAGCAGTACACCTCAGTCTTTGTGTCATGAACAATTTTTATCAGTGACAGTTTTGTTTTTATTTTTCCCCTAATAAAAAGGTTTAACAACATAAAACAAGAATCAGTCTTGGGAGAACTGCACCAGAAACAAGTGCTCAATGACGATTCTGTATTTACAATCATATCTTGAGACCTATCAGTTTCCCATCTATTTAGCAACATGGGTCCCGTTGATTGTAGAATTTTTTTATAAACAAAAAAGTTAAAAAAACCCTCATAGAAATCTTAAATGTTACATTTACCTCGTAGTCACTTTCAACCAAATTTGCAATCTAATTAAAAATATTAAAAAAGGCAACCCTTTGTTTTGACAAGATGTGTTTTCCCTAACTCAAAAAAAAGCCCTATCTTCCCAGTATTAAATCCAGTGCTGACTTGCTGTGAAATGTGTAAGCCAAAGGCTCCCAGAGGAATGCAGCATGTTCTTGTTTGCTCTGTACCTCCTCCATCCCACATAAGATTCAAGTGAACCAGCTCAGCTGCACACTGCCCCGTGTCACCTGTGACTCCCCAGACCTAGCCACCCAGGCAGAACTTTTGGAAGATGCTGTCTAGCCAACCAAACTATTCTTAGATAAATAAAATTTTCAGGTGCTGCCCATATTGAAGCCTGCTGACAAGCGAAGGGCAAATATATATTAGGATATTTGATGTCTGGGGAAGAGTATCTTTTCTCTTCTCTTGCATTGTCTGTTTCAATGTATCTCCAGATCAACCCAACTACTGCTGTCAGTTCTCCTCCCAGTTGGATATATTCATTTAGGATTCCTTATATATGGCTACTACAGCTCATGTAGAGACTACAGATCTTTCCCTTCATTCTCTGTTTCTACATCTTCTGCTTGCTGTGATCTACCTCTTTATTACTTGTAGAGGGACTGAATAATTCCGATCAAGTAAGTCCCTTGTGGGGCCAGAGCATACTTGAGCCATTCTTTAATATTACCTTCATTTTATAGAACCTAAATGCGTGCTAGATATTTTACAGGAGAGAGAAAGTGCTTGTATACCGGATATATATACAGGATACAGAAAAACCCAAAGGGCTTATAATCTAAATATCAGACATGATACAGTGAATGGGTGTAAAACAGTAGGGAGAAAAGGGATACAGCACATAAAAATCATTTGGACTCTGGTGTAAGTAAGACCATAATCTGGACCAGCATCTCCAGACACTAGAAAGCAGTGACAACTATGTTTATTTATGCAAATTTTGTCTGATTGAGTTTCATAATCATAAGACAGGCATAATACAAACAGGCATAACAGGAAATTCCTGAAGTAACAATGACAATGTCTCTTAGTCCTGATTCATATCCATCTTGCTATTCCAAAGCAGGATTGTTTTGTAAAAGAATATCCATTGAGCCAGGTCTGGTTGGTGATTCTGAGATAAGGACAAATTAAATCTAAATTCAGGCTGCCAAGCTCCTTTTAATTTTAAATCTAGTCACTGCCCTACATCCATTGTCATTTGTTTCATTGGCATAATACCTCTTAACCTCACTGTTGTGAGTTATATATAACTAGGGCTACAACTGGAGAGGAACAAGCTGGAACACTAACCTATTGCACCTCTCCTACCATCCTAAATATGATTAGGACACTTCTCTGGAGTACAGAAGACTAAGGAGATTTGAAGACAGACAAGTGAGGCTTCCACACAGGTGGGGCCACCTGCCTGTGGGGGCTGCCTGGCTTGGTCCCTGGGGCCGGGGGGGGACACGGGGGCTTGGGCTTCTCTCACCTGTCCCACCTGTGCCAGGATTGCGGCACTGGAGGGGCAGGTGAGAGAGCTCCAGGCAGAGGTGAGCAGGCTGCAGGGGATCAGGGCTATGGAGGACGAGATTGACAGGTACCTTCTCTCTCTGCAGGGCCCGTCCCCTCAGGCTGTCACCACCCAGAAGTCTGCAGGAGGCGAATGGAGGATGGTCACTTCCAGGGCCAGGTGGCGTTGCAGGCAGCGTGCAGCTGCATCAACTGTCACCCCAGTACAACTGGGGAACAGGTATGTGGCCCTGGCAGTGCTGGAGGAGACTGGGCACAAGGAAGGAGGAAGGGAGGAAGCCACGCTCTCATCCAACAAGCCGGAATCTGTACCAACTGAGCATCATCCAGTGACCCAGAGGAAGAGACGGTGGGTCATTGTCACAGGGGACTCCCTCCTCAGAGGAACGGAGGGACCCATCTGCTGCATGGACCCCAATGTGAGAGAAGTGTACTGTCTCCCAGGAGCCAAGATTGGGGACGTCACAGGGAAGATCACTGACCTCATCTGGCCTCCCGACTGCTATCCTATGGTCCTCATCCATGTGGGAACCAATGATGCAGCCGGAGTAGTATGGACTAAATCATGGATGACTACATGGTTCTGGGGGACAAGCTTAGAGAGTTGGGGGCCCAGGTGGTCTTTTTGTCCCTCCTCCCGGTTAGTGGAGGCTGTCAGTGGCAGAGCACCTGCATCCAGGAAGTAAACTGGCGCCTCCAGAGTTGGTGTCGTCATGCTGGATTTGGCTTCCTGGACCACGACCTGCACTTCAGAGCAGAGGGCGTCCTGGGGCGGGATGGTCTCCATCTCTCCCCCAAAGGTAAGAGTTTGTTTTCTTACAGGCTAGTTGACCTCCTCCGTCAGGCTTTAAACTAAGTTAATTGGAAAATGGGGATTCACAGGAGCAAGACACAACTCAACCAGGTGTAGCACCTGCCCAGGTAAGAGCTCAGGTATATACCAAGGGAACAGTTGTCTCTCAGGAAGGGGGGGTGCCCAGGGCTCTCTCGGGGGGATTAAGGTGTCTCTTCACTAATGCAAGAAGCATGGGGAACAAGCAGGAGGAGCTTGCTCTCCTGCTTGCAAGTAGTAAAATCGACCTGGTTGGCCTAGTGGAGACATGGTGGGATGAAACTTTTGACTGGGCAGTAGACATAGAGGGCTATAGGTTGTTTAGAAGAGATAGGAAGGGGAAAAAAGGTGGGGGGGTTGCGCTCTATGTTAGGGAACAGTATACCAGTTCTACCTTCCAAATGGGACCAGACGAAGGCTTAACTGAGACCTTGTGGGTCAAACTTCAAGGAGGGCGGGGGGAGAGGGATCTGGTGGTAGGGGTTTACTACAGGCCACCACATCAGGAGGAAGAGCTGGATCTGGAATTCTCCAGGCAGCTGGGGGAGGCCGTGTGTGCAAAGGAAGTTGTGGTCATGGGTGATATGAATTACCCTGACATCAGCTGGGAGGAGCAGTCGGCCAGGTCTAGCCACTCACAAAGGTTCCTGATGTGCGTACAGGACCTACACCTCGTGCAGGAGGTACTCATCCCCACTAGGGGATACGTCATACTGGATCTGGTGTTAGCCTTTGGGGACAACCTGGTGGGGGAGGTGCTTCTACAAGGGAGGCTAGGGGACAGTGATCATAAATGGATCCAGTCTGCTATTCAGAGAAAGGTGGGGAGGGTAACTAGCACAGCGCAAATGCTTGACTTTAGGAAAGCGAACTTCGATGTGCTCAGGGCAGTAGTCAGGGAGGCACTTGGAGCCCAGGGCGTAGCTAGTATGGGGGTCCAGGAAAGGTG
>NW_017729032.1:169663237-169669426 GCF_001723915.1 Gavialis gangeticus
CACAAGCTGAGGGAGGATAGGTTTAGGTTAGATATTAGGAAGAACTACTTCACTGTAAGGGTGGCCAGAGCCTGGAACAGGCTTCCCAGAGAGGTGGTGCTCTCACCTTCCCTGGAAATCTTCAAGAGGAGACTGGATAGGCACCTGCCTGGGGTCTTATGACCCCTGCCACCCCCAGTGCTCCTTCCTGCCCATGGCAGGGGGTCGGACTCGATGATCCCTTCCAACTCACTGATTCTTGATTCTATGATTCAAATACCTGAAAAGCAGCTATAAAGAGGATAGAGAGAGGCTATTATCTAAAGCAACAGGAGGCAAGACTGGATACAATGGTCTCAAATTGCAGCAGAGGAAATTTAGGGTGGACATGAGGAGGAACTTTCACTCTATGAGGATTGTTAAGCACTGGAAAACATTACTCAGAGAGGTTGTGGAATCTCCATCCCTGGAAATTTTCAAGACCAGCTGGGACAGACACTTCACTGGGATGATTTAGACAGGAATGATCCTGGTTTGAGCTAAGGATTGGACTAGATGACCTTGTGAGGTCCCTTTCATCCCTACTTTTCTACGATTCTATATGTAAGATGATGTTAATATTATAATGACTATATTTAAGAAAATTAAAGAGAAAATGGTTAGAATTATTACTTGTTTGACTGTATTATTCTTTTATTTAACAGAGGAAGTTTCTGAAATTGGCGTTACAAGGCACAGACACAGGAAAAGAAGTCAGCTGAAAGTTACTTTTAAATGTACTTTGAAGAAAAACCACTAGCATAAACTACTCTGAATCAAAATCATTAAGTAAATTGTCCATCCTAGGCCATATAAAATCAAAGAAAATCAAGGAAGCCCACTGAAATCAAGGGAAAGACTTCTATTAGTATAACTGGGCATTGGACAAAACCTTTTAAGCATAGCCCTGACCAAGGAGGAGACAGTTGCTACACTGTCCCAAAATAACTTTGAGCTTTTACTGAGAATATAAAAACTTCCCTTCCCTGTACCCTCCCCCACCATTACAGTTATTTCCTATCTCTGCAACTGCCCATTTCTACTGGCCAGAAAGTCCTAGCCATAGCCCCATCTACTCCCTCATTCAGTCTCAGCAATGAGCATCTGGCACACTGCCTTCATGTTCCTCTCCACTCTAGGAGCTATGGGCTGGATTCTAAAATGGGCTCTGACATCACGATGTTCAGTATGTAGCATAACACCAACCTTCAAATCACTTGGACTTGGATGGAATTCAGAGCCCAGACTTAAGCACCTAGATTCCTTGTACAGTGAATGGGGATAGCTGGACAGCTAAGAATGGGATTCAAAATAGGCGACATGTTAAGTAGAGAAGCATTTGGATTTAGCCAATAGGAATCTTAAATTCCACCCCTTTCCAGGGATTAGGCACTTCTGTTTGCTTGGAAATCTTTCCTGAAGTTAGGTATTTAAGCCCTTCCTTTCACAAGGAGAGCATCCTGATTCTTTTAACACATAATTGGAGGAGGAATCCCCCTTGATACAATAGAGTACTCAACATTGGACATGTGAGACCAAGGTTGAATCCTGTCCTTTGGATGACAGGATTCAAACCTTACTTTTCCCAATTCACTGAATAGCATGCACTGTTTCATGATGGGGGCACTGTACCTACCACCCCTGTGGAATCTGTAACTCAAGATTTACTGGGTCAGAAACAGAGAGCAAAAATGTGCATTTGCATGGGAAAGGACTATCCATGCATGTTTTCTGACACCTATCTTATGTAAAATGTATTAGCAGTCTTTAGAAGAATGGCTGGAACCCTGGATTCTTTTGCCGACAGGTGAGTTCCTTTACCTGGGAAACACATTCTCTCTTGTTCTCTTGAATATTTCATGATTTGTTTACTTTCTTGTTTTTTTGCATAGCGAAACAGCCTCAAAAGTAAGTGCCTTCTGTCTTCAAGGAAGCAGGAGATGTAAATTTAAGAATCTCAAACAGACGAAATTTGATCAGTTCCCTAATCACTAATATATACAGGGAGACTATGGCTACAGTATTTGTATGTGGAACATAATGCATGTGGAATACTGATGTCCTGCCCTAACAGACAGAGATACAGCACTGTTTATTCTCATGGTCTTGTTGAGCCTTAGACATGAGAAAGGCACTGTCAAGACTGAGGCACTTCTAGGCATTGCCCAAAGCAAAACTTCAGGCATTTGAGAAACCTTATAATCAAAAACCTGCTATGCCTATGGAGTTTAACAGCTGTTCAACCCTGGAGTGTCCTAAACATAGGCTTTCAGGAGCACATTTTTGGACTGTGATAGAGTATGGGGATCCCTGATTTGGATCTGACACCATGATCCAAATAGTTCTAACTCAGTGTTATTAGGATTTGTCATTCTTTGTGTGATTGTATTTAAGGCAGCAATGATCTCATTGGCAATAGATACTGTTGTGATGTCCCTTATTTTTTTAATCAGCTAATCAGAAAATGTAAAGCTCACTTATGCTCTTATATATACAATAACAGCCATTCACCTCATTGGAAGTGAGTTTTCCTATCTAGCAGCAAGATATTTAAATTAATTGAATATGAAAAATAACACATCCTAATAAAAGCAAGTGGACTCAGAGGCAATGTGTCATCATAAACTTGATTCATCTGGTTTGCTTCTGGATGTTTAAAAATATGGTATCATGCAAGAACTAAAGTCAGTTTTGAAACTCAGTGGTATAATTGCTTAACATAAGCTTTTATGACATAGTGTCTTATATCTTTTGAGGGTAATTGATCCCTCAGAGTCATTTTAATGCATTCAATCAATCCACTAAAATGAAATCACATACATTTTTCACAGCATATATTATGTAAAGTCATAGTGAGGTGGTTTGACTAGGAAAAGGTATATTTACCAAAGTTAAGAAAATAAAGTTCCTCCATTAATCCAATGATCAATTTTCATATGATAAATCATGTCATGTTACTTAGATTTAAATACATAAATACACACACACATTTATTTATTTCAGAGTTAAATACAGTGCCTGCCAATAGCATCCTAGACTTTCATTTTTAATTTTTTTAATTATTACCACATAAAACAGTATACAAAACCTGACAAATCACACTGGGTTCAAAATTCATTTTTCCACAAGAAAATGGGGACTGCATACAAGAGAAGATAAAATATAAACATTTCATTTTTGTGTTTCATACAACAGGCTAGTGCAAATTTTGGAAATTACAAACCCAAGCAAAATATATATTCATATCCTGAGAACCTCTTGTTTACTCTTGGATCACAGAGCTAGGGGAATTGTAGGGGGAGGGGAGAGGGATACAGCAGACAATGGGCAGTGAATTGGGAATTACTGAGAATGACTAATTGGGAATTATTGTGAAATTGTTCACAATAGAATAGAAGCAATTACCACATACAATTTCCTGCAATGCAGACATATGTATAGTCCATATCCTTGACTATGGCTTTTCTGATCCTTCATATGCATTGAGCATACACCCTAGCTGTACAGTGTTTAAGCTTTAAATAGGGCACAGCAAGGATAAATACAACCTTACTGGACTAGATGGTATGACAGGCAGTAACAGATAAGATGAATACAAATTATGTGGTGCAAAGCTTCTGTTAACTCAAGATGTTCCCCTGCTTCTCCCCATGGAACTGACCAGCCCTTCATTTTTATCCTGTTTGTATCTGAGCTTTACCTTGATCAGTTTCCTGAGCTGCCCATGTCACTGCTGGGGCTTAATGCTCCATAAAATCTTGTCTTTCTTTGTTGTTTGGGGACTATAGACCGCATCAGGTTTGTCAGGGTCTCAATATAATTTCCCAAGCTTATAGATAAAGCAAGCCTAGAGACTCTTCATATTCATTTCAAACAGGGCTGGCTATCCAGCCTCCTCTTTCATTGGGCAACCCCCTCCCCTCCTCCCCCGGAACAAACCCAAAAACCTGTGTTCACTTTCGAGCCAAAATTTTTTACTTCCATTGTTGCTATCTAATAAGGGATGTGGGTATGGGCGTCAGGTCCATATGCCAGCTAACTTACCCTAGCTATTAATTAATTACTTCCCTAGTTCAAGTTACATTGTTTTATTCTTGTGTAAGGTGGGCCTGACTTGGCTCAAACCAGTTTATGCAATGTTTGTCTCAGACCCCTTGCTGGTTTAAGACAAACCAGACGACCCCAGCATCCTGGCATGCTCTCCGGGCTGGAGGAGGCTCTCTGCTCCAGCTTCAGGGCTGCCTCCACCCCTCTGCTCCCTAGCTGGAACAGGGACAGCCCTAGCAGAGACACCAGCAGGCATGGCCTCATTAAGGCAAAGGGGGCAGGGAGGGGGTTAATTCTTTCCTCCTTCCCTCTTCCCCCATCTCAGCTGTAGTCAGCCTGTCTGCTGGGAAGCAGAGGGGAGGGAGCTTCAGCGATGGCCTCTGGAGCTGGCAGACCCTGGCTGCAGGGAAGGGATGGAGGGAAGAATTAACCCTTCTCACTGCTCACTTCCAGCAGGATGGGGTCTGAGGAAGGACAGGCTGAAGTGCTCTGGATCAGGATACAGGGGGGTCGTGGGGAAAGGGACTTCACGGTGAGGGTCTACTACAGACTTCCCAACCAAGGGGAAGAGCTGGACAGCAAATTCTTGGGTCAGGTTGCGGGAGCACTTAAGGCAAGGGATGTAGTTGTCATCTAAATTACCCGGACATCTGCTGGGAGGAGCAGTCAGCCAAGTCTGACCACTCATGAAGGTTCCTTGCTGAAATAGAGGACCTCCACTTAACCCAGGAGGTGCACAGTCCCACCAGGGGGAATGCCCTGCTTGACCTGGTCCTGGCCACAGGCAATGACCTGGTGAGGGGACTCCACGTCCTCAACCACCTGGGCGATAGTGATCATTGAATGCTGGAATTCACTACCCAGCGCAGGGTGTCAAAGGCCTGCAGCAAGGCAGTAGCACTTGACTTCAAGAGGTCCAATTTTAATGAGTTGAGGAGATTAATGGGAGAGGCACTGGAGTCCTGGAGAGTAGGGGAACTGGGTGCCCAAGATGAGTGGTTGTTGCTTAAGGAGACAATACTCAGAGCCCAAGGGGTGACAATCCCAATGAGAAGCAAAGGGGGCAAGAGTGCCCAAAAGCCCCCCTGGCTCACCAAGGGCATTTGGGAATGTCTGATTGCCAAATGAGGTGTATACCCAATGGAAGGGAGGGGCTATCACCAAAGAGGAGTATACTTCCACCGCTCCGCTCTGTAGGGGGGCTGTTAGGCAAGCTAAGGCAGATAAAGAACTAGGGCTGGCATCAAGGATCAAGGATAAAAAAAGTTCTTTTTTAAATGCATAGGGAGTATGAAGAAGGCACCGGGTAATGTGGGGTCCCTGCAGGATATGCTGGGCAATCTGGTGGTTGCACTAAAGGAGAAAGCAGACCTCTTTAACAATTTCTTTGCCTCCATTTTCTTGTGCAGGGACCGGGACTCCCCTACCAAGATTCAGGACAGACTCAAGAGAAACTCTGCCAGGCCTAGGGTCAGGGAGGACCGAGTTAGGGAACTTCTGGAGGGGCTGGATGTGTTCAAATCAGCAGGTCCAGATGCTCTGCACCCCAAGGTGTTGAGGGAATTGGCAGTTGTTATCGCGGGGTCCCTGGCACGGCTTTACGAGTAGTCATGGTGTTCTGGCCAGGAGCCGGATGACTGGAAGAAGGCCAATGTGGTCCCCATCTTTAAAAAAGGGAAGAGGGAGGACCCAGACAACTATAGAGAGAGAGTCCAGAGGAGAGCCACATGCATGATCAGAGGTCAGGAAAACCGTATGATGACAGGCTGAGAGCTATGGGGCTCTTTAGCCTGGAAAAGCGCAGGCTTAGGGGTGATCTGGTGGCAACCTATAAGTTTATCAGGGGTGACCACCAGTATCTGGGGGAATATTTGTTCACCAGAGTGCTCCAAGGGATGATGAGGTCAAATGGTTATAAACTACTGCAAGACCATTTCAGGCTGGACATAAGGAAGAATTTCTTTACTGTCCAAGCCCCCAAGGTCTGGAATAGTCTGCCATCGGAGGTGGTTCAAGCACCTACATTGAACTCCTTCAAGAAAAATTTGGATGCTTATCTTGCTGGGATCCTATGATCCCAGCTGACTTCCTGCCCCTTGGGCAGGGGGCTGGACTCTATGATCT
>NW_017729032.1:169669791-169683101 GCF_001723915.1 Gavialis gangeticus
CCGGATGGAATACCAGGAGCAGGGATGATACTCAAGGGCAACCAGCATGGTTTCATTAGGGGCAGGTCCTGTCAGACCAACCTGATTGCCTCCTACAATCAGGTTACAAAATCATTGGACACAGGTGTTGCAGTGGATGTAGTCTTTCTGGACTTCAGGAAGGCTTTGACACTGTTTCCAACCCCATTCTCATTAAAAAGCTAGGCGACTGTGGCATTGATGCCTACACAGTCAGATGAATTGCAAATTGGCTGAGGGCTCGTACTCAGACAGTGGTGGTGGACGGGTCATATTCAACCTGGAGGGTCGTGGGCAGTGGACAGTGAGTAGTGGAGTGGGCATTGGACTCCCCCAGGGCTTGGTCCTTGGGCCCGCACTGTTCAATTTCTTTATTAGCGACTTGGACTATGGGGTGAAAAGCACCCTGGTGAAATTCACAGACGACACTAAGATTTGGGGTGAGGTGGGCACACTAGAAGGGAAGGACAGATTACAGAAGGACCTGGACAGGTTACAGGTGTGGGCAAATGAAAATAGGGTGGGATTCAATACTGACAAGTGCAAGATGCTGCACTTGGGCAGTAGGAAGCAGCAGCATACCTATAGGCTGGGGAACTCCTTTGTCAAAAGCACGGTGGCAGAAAGAGATCTTGGAGTCATTATTGACTCCAAGATGAACATGGGCCGAAATGCGAGAACATGGTCAGTAGGGCTAACTGTACCTTGTCCCGCATCCACAGATGCATCACAAGCAGGACCAAGGAGGTGATCCTCTCCCTCTATGCGACACTGGTCAGGCCACAGCTGGAGTACTGCGTCCAGTTCTGGGCACCACACTTCAGGAGGAATGTGGACAGCTTTGAGAGGGTCCAAAGGAGGACCACTTGCATGATCCGGGGACAGCAGGGCAGACCCTACGAGGAGAGGCTACAGGACCTCAACCTGTTCAGCCTTTGCAAGAGAAGGCTGAGGGGGGATCAGCGGGGATTGGGAGAGACCTTGTTCCCCTGAGTGCCTCCCAGAGTAACAAGGAATAATGGCCATAGGTTGTTAGAGGGTAGGTTTAGACTAGACATTAGAAGGCACTACTTAACAGTCAGGGTGGCTAAGATCTGGAACCAACTTCCAAGGGAAGTGGTGCTGGCTCCTACCTTGGGGGCCTTTAAGAGGAGGCTGGGGTCATTTGAGCCCAGTTTTCTCTCCTGCCCAAGGCAGGGGGCCGGACTAGAAGATCTACAAGGTCCCTTCCAACCCTACATCTATGAATCTATGAATCTTAGCAGGGCCATGCTAGGCTGGTAGTCCCACAGGGTTGGGAGGGGGACTCTATTCCATGCTCGGGGGGACTTTGCCCCCTCTTCCTCCTCCCAGGGTGGAGAGGGGGACTGTGTGATGTGCTGAATGGGGACTCTTCCTCCTCCTTGCCTTGCCCTGCTGCTGCTGCAGGGCTGGAGGCGTGGGGGAAGGAACTCTATACGATGCTGCCAGGCCCCAGAGTGGGGAGGAAGCAGAGGGAGGCTCTGTTCCATGCTGGGGGGGAACTCTTCCCCCTCTTCCTCCTCCTCCTCCCATAAAGGTAGTAGGAGTGCAGAGCTCAGCTGGGCAGGGTGTGGGTGTGTGGGGTGTGAGGGAGGTGGGGGGTGTAGGGCCAGCGCTGCGCAGGCTCCACTCCCTTCTCCCACGTAGCACTAGCCAGAGCAGCACCTGCTCTGGGCAGGAGTATCTTGACCTCCCTGCCTGCTGCTGCCAGATGCCAGGGGTTGCATGCCATGTGGGGAGTGTGTCCCTACACCCCCCACCCTCCCTCACACGCACACCCTGCGCAGCTGAGCTCCACACTCCTGGAAGAGTTCCTCCCAGCATGGAACAGAGCCTCCCCTGCCCTGGGGGGGTGGGGAGAAGTGGAGGGAAGAGTCTCCCTCTGAGGCTGGGCAGCATCCCATAGAGCACCCCCCCCCCTCCCTGCAGTGATGGGGAGAAGCAGGGGGAAGAGTCCTCCTATGGGGCCTCATAGAACCCCCCTCCCTACCCCACTGCAAGGGGGAGAGGAGGAGGGAGAAGAGGCCCCCAAGACTGAACAAGTCCCCTCTCTCAGCCCTGTGGTGGTTGGGGAGAGGAAGGAGGGGGAAGAATTCCACTCTGGAGCTAGGCAGCCCTGTGTGCCCAGCTTTCAGATTGCTCCCAGCTTTCAGGAAGCTGCAGGGGAAGGTCTGCCAGGGCCTGGTCACATCCCCCCTCCTCAGCTCCACTTCCCTGTTGGAAGGGAAGGGCTGCTCTAGCATCTCCAGGCTTCTGGCTTGAGCCACTGCAGGCATGTGCCAAACGTTTATCCACTTGCAAACCAGTTCACTCTCTGCAGGTTAGACTAACTTGCAAAGACTGAATTAATTCAGGCTCAGGCTTTTTGAATGCCTGTCCCTAGCCTTAGTGAAATGTTCACAAAGCTATTACTTTGTTCTTAAGGCATGAGAAGAAGCCTTAGGCAAGGTGGGTTTTATTCTTGGTGACTTATATGAGTTGAAATAAATAGTCTAATAGAGCAGCCAAATGAAAGGCCAAATGAAGGCTATGTAGGCTATATTCATTCTTGAGCAGAGAATAGTAGTTAGCCCTGTGAGTCTGAAATCAGGCACAAGACAGGGTAGATTTACACTTTGCAGACTAACTAAATCAGAGATTTCAGCACTTAACTTTACAAGCTCAATGTTCTTTTACCATGCTTTGAATGTCAGTAACATGAATAGACAATGAACTGATCATTACAGAACAAAATCCCTGCTCTAATTTTTGGACACTTCTATTTTCCCTACTCCAAAGACATTTCACAGCTCTTTTTTTAAATTGAGATTTTGTTTTCTTTGTCAGTAGGGATGAGGATGAAGCACTCAAAATAAACTTCTGGCGTTCTGCCATCCAGGTGCACTGTCAGCTTATTAAGAGCCAGAAACTGGGAAGGAACTAAGTGAAAATCTATGCTTACTTAGCTGCTTCTCATTTGTACATGAATATTGTATTTACAGTCAGGGTTATTACCAGTGATACAAGGCAGTGTCTCAGGCCTTACTGAATTGGCAAATGTCAAAGAAATTACAACTTAGAGTAAGCAGACCAACAAATCAATGTAGTTTTACATTTTCCCACTTTTAAATTCCATTTTTATTAAAGACAACTGGCTACTGTACAAATTAATTTTCTACTATTCTGATAAGAGTTAAACTGCTTTTGATATGTATGAGTCTATGAGTTCTACTTTCTTCAAAGAAGTTAGGTCTGTCATACACATTTAATGGCATTAAGCTTATATTTTCAAAAGTAACTCATCATTTTGGATGCTCTAGTTTCTTGATGCCAAACTTAATGTAACTTATATGGACCTGTTTTCTAAGACGTAGTGACCATCCACCTTCTGAAAATTAGGCCACTGTTTTGTGCAAAGATGGTCATGTAAATAGTGAGCCATCAAAAAAAAGAGCTTTTTTTCTTTTAAATGACAGGCCTAGATGTATTCGGGGGAGAAGTATTTACATATATACTGATATATTCATATAAAGAGCTTTGTCTCCTTTTCTTGGTATAAAATGCTAAGAATATAGCTTTTGGTGCACTTCATCTCCTAATAAAATGCCACATTTGAGACAAAGTAAATTACTTTTGCATGAAGAACTCTTGACCAAAAACAATTTTCTAGTGCACAGGGTAACAGAATGAAATTTAAGAAACTTGGGTTCCATGCCCAGTATTTTCACTGGCCCGCTGGGTGAAGTCGGCTAAGTCATTTATTTTTCTTTGTCTCAGTTTCCCCACCTTTAATATGACACTGACTTCCTGTGTAAAGTGTTTTGAGATATGATGAAAAGTGCTATTTAATAATCAGGCATCAATGGTAGCATTATCATCATCATCATTATAACTTTTTATCATGCAAAGAACTAACCTGTGCCACAGTTAGCCAGCTAGTAGCATCATCCTCACTCGGATGAATTCCTTGATTCCATCTCCTTTGTACCACATAAATTACAGGCTCAATTGAAATATTGAATTTTGAAGACCATTTAACCTCCAGATCCCCAGATTGAAGTTCAGTAAATTTCAATTCTTTCCTGGGTTTTAGTGGAACACCTGTAATGCAAACGTACAGATAAAATATTAAATAATTTACAAAACAGGATGTGTATGTAAGAGCAAATAGATGAAGAGTTATGGAAAGAGTAACAGACAAATAGCTGGACAGATTTAAGGGTCTAGTGAGCAAAAGGGATGGAATTTTGAGGAGTTCTCAGTTCTCAATTTTAATTATAAAATTTATTTTAAACTTCAGGGTCAGAGTTCTGCTAGTGCTATATACATTTAAAAATCTCTACTTCATTACTTTCTTTAACAACTCCAGATATTGAAGGCCCTGCAAATTCTGAGCTTATCCCAATCTCACTATGAGTAATTTTAAAATATAATTTGAGACTATATCATATAAAAACTTTAAAAACACCACATGCTATCACTCTAGGCTCAAGTGACAGCCTTTTTCACCTGATTATATATTCTATTAAGCTTTCATCAATCTCCCAAAGATCTAAGAAAAGTGATTCCATTGATTTGTCAGAAGACACAGACATGCATGATCTAAATGTGAGATTTCAGTCTGGCATTACAGTACTGATATTGCCTTTTAAAACTTTCCAGTGACCACTCACCACATGCTGATACTGTGGTATGATTTCTCTGCTGTGTTTTGATCATGGCCTACTGCATGTTCCAAAGCATTTACAGCAGGCATGGAAAAGAATAACCTGTTTTAAATCTTTAGATACCCATTGATATCCTTATATTACACTGGAAAATAAAGTGGTTAGTTACATTCCTATACATGGTGTTTTGGAACTTGTGTCAGCACTTAGAGCTTTCTCACTTGAGGTCATTGTATGACATGTAAATCTTTCTGTCAAATTTGTTTTATTCAATTTCACATTTTTTTCACTTTATTTGGCCTCTAAATGGATCCACCCACATAGACTGGTATAATAATTTATATTTAAAATAATCTACCCTCCTTGGTCGGTCCATCACACATGTTTGTAGAAGACAGGAACAAACAGTTTTAAAATTAAAACGTGAATGATTTTGCATTAGAGTTGTATCACATAAGGAGAAAAATATAGCCAAATACTAGTCCCAGTGAAGTCAATTAGAGTGTTGTCCCTGGCATGCATCTGGGATTTGGTTCAAAAAGTATAAACCAGGCTTCTGGTGTTTCTTCTCCATATCAACTAATATTGATGAATAATGACAGCATCTACAACTTCTGAACAAATCCGAAACTGCTGGTCTACAAACATAAATTATGAGAACTTTGTCAGATCCACTTGTCTCTATTCCAAGGTTTTGAACAGGGAGTATCTGAAATTTATTTGTTTTAGCTCCTATACTTCCTTAGATCAACAAACTGCTTTTGAAGAGATTTAAAAACAGACCTCTCCCTATAGCACTCCAATTACATAATCAGCAATAGTAAACAAAAACAAATACTGTAGGTAGTGAAGAAACCTAAATCATCCTGAGTAAATTTTGACATCAGAAACGCAGGTTCAATTTCTGGATATTATTCAACAGCAACCAGTCTTAATCCAACATAATAAGCATCACAAACTATGACAGTTCAAATTTCTATGTTTTAAAATCCCTCTTTAATAATGATGTACAATAATGCCATAATTTGCATGTTAAGAAACTTTCCATCTGCTTTGCATTAGGGTCAGTTGGATTCACTTGATTGGAAGTAACTCAGCCTCTCTGGTGGATGTAATTGTGTGCAGATGGATCTCAGCAACACAAACAACTAGAGCATAGCACAAGTGCATTGCAGAATACTTTTGTGGAAACAGCCTCATCAATTTCATATCCAGATGTTTACATCCAATCACTTCTCATTGTGCTTTGTGTTATGTAAATAGTCAAGTCTTTCATCATCCTTGAACAAATTAGTCTTCTCCAGTGGACAATGTTTAATGGAAGAATTGAAAACAGGTATTGTTTTATATGTGTAATACCAGAGCCCAGGAAGTATATATATTACACATGGTGCCTTTCAAATGACATGTACATCTCTGTGCCATGAAAAGTAAATAAACAAAGATGCATCATAAGAAAGAATAGTGCTCTTCAAATGTAACAGAAGCATAATACTTGGGTGGAACTGCTTGAAATATTTGTGTAGATCAATATATGAAATAATTTCAGACAATAAAATAAGATGGCAACAGTCCTTTTTTCAGATTTGATTGTCAAACAATTTGTCCCAATATTTGTAAACACTTGGAGTGTCATTAGATAAAACGTTAACAAAATGCACAGAGAAAAATACATAGATTCATCCTGTTTGATCATGATAGAGATCTCAATTCTGCAAATAGAGACAATGGGTATAGTATAACTGTCATTGCTTTCCATGGAATATGGTTAACGTGCAAGTATAATTATGTTTGTACTTATTTACTTTCAATATAGCTAAAGGATATATTCATAAAAAAGATATTGTCCACAACAGTAATCTCCAAAACCTAATCAGCTATGAAACTATGGCAGCTTACATGGATTCTTTTCACTTTAATCTGAGTTCCTTTTCTAGCTATTAGTGCTGTCACGATGGTGAGTACTAAACTTGTTCACCGCATCTTAGTCATGCTTACGGAGTTTGTTCCTGCTTAGTGACAGGGAGGTTATTTGCCCCTTGAGGAAATGAAAAGCAAGCCTGAACAGCTCCTATTTGTCCTTTGTTTCAAAAGACAGGTTTAAGAGATTAATTAGCTGAGAGATTCATCAGCAGAGAAAGCAGCAGTGCATTGGTTCTGCCTCCTGCATAACACACACATGCTTTAACAAATCCTGGTAATAGGTGATAAGGTGGTAAAGTAGAACATTTTACTTTACCAGTAAAATTAAACAGAATAAAATGGAAGGTTTGTTCTTATGCCATCATATTGTATATCATATATTGTATATGGTTTCTTCCCTTCATGCATGCTTCTCCCTCACTATGTTTGTTGTTATATAGTTCCGGATTTGGGGCAAATGCTACTGGTCAGGCCAAAGGCAGTATCTACATATTGTCCCCTGTGTTCTCTTTTGCCTCAAGTACGTTCAGAAGTATTGGGAAATAATTTCTAAAGAGAAAGCAAAATCCTGTCTGCACTCAAACCTATGCAGCTCCATTGGTTTTGCAATTGCAAAGAACTGGCGTTATTAAGGCATAATCATAAGGATTTTGCCCTATACTGGGAGCTTAGCTAACAATTCTCTCTACAGTGCTTACACAAGTATGACTTTTATTATCACTAAAATAAAGAGAACTGGTTTTTCACATAGGTAATAATCAAATCTGTGAGAAAATGTCTTTCTTAAATAAAGGGAAGGATTTCTGTGGCTGATATCTTTCATTAGACCAACTACATAGCTGGGATAAACCTAGACAAGCTTATGCATTCTTCTTTAAGTCTTTCTTGCCTCTCATATTTCCTGGACCATCATGGCTACAACATCTTTTTACTTAGCCATTTTTTAGGACTAGAAGCACACTTTCAAGCATTTCTACCCACAAAAGTTATTTAGATACTGACAAATTAAATTCTAAAATCATTTTTGGTACCATTCATTCTTTACATCATAGAGCCTTCCTGACACATGGTGAGGAAAACATTGCTTCCTAGCGTTTCAGGACCGCAAACAAATCAATTAAATATTGTTAATGGATTCTGTTTTCTTAGATTCTTTGAGTACTTCAGATGAGTTTTATTAGGAAGTTTTCATTATTTCTTTTAGTCTGGCAAGGCAATTGATTTCAAATTTATATTACTCATTTGCTCCACTGTTGGATTATTCCATACTTTGTACTTGGTAGTGCTACCCATCTGATTCTTACTAAAAGAGATTATCTGGGATTAAAGTGACTTGAGCTATTTATCATTAGATAGTCTCACGGTTGAAAATGTTCCTCTCATCTGTGTCAAATTAAGTGAAACTTCACATACCTGGGCCAATTTGTTCTGCTTAAGATGATTCATAAAGGCCCCATTTCTATGGTTCACTAACACCCTAATATGGACTCAGTAAGGGAACACAAATTGTGGCTTAACTTTCTCGATATACTTTTTTTCTTTGCTTTATTATTCTTAGCCTTCATTTATAATGATACTCCCTCCCAACTCACTCTCCCTCTCTCTCTCTTTCACACACTCACACTGCTTTATAAATTTAAATGTCTTCTTTTTTAAGCAACATTATTACTTGCTAAAATGCTCTGTCCCCTTAGAAGTGCCTAGGAATATGTCTACCTTTATAAAGATTTTTTGGTATTTGGCATGTATGTCCACATCCATTGGAGCAGCATTTCTTCACCCCAGAACATTCATTGTCAGCCTCACAGCTTTCAACACAGGCAGCAGCAAAACCACTAGCCTTCTCAGGTGCTGGACAGTCTCCTTGCTTCACAGACAGAATGTACTTGAGGAATTCACAGCTAGTTAAGCATTCATAGTTCTTCTTGGGGAAAAGAGGCTAAAGGGAAAACAAAAGAATTGTACAACATTTTCAATGGGAAAGAATAACGCTGTAAAATTTCCAAGCTCTCTGAAAAGAAAATTTAGATTATAAACTATTGCAAGACAACCCCTGAGGATTGAGATATCCAAGCAGCTTCTAAACAAAGCTTGAAAAATACAGAATGGTGAATTCCCTCAAGCAAGACTATCAGCTTTTATGGAATTAAGTTATTTGTATCTGCCAGCTTTTTCTTGTTTTCTCTCAGATTGGCCAGATAGCTACAAAGTTGCTCAACAGCAGATTAAAAACACTCACAGAACAAGGGAAAGAATTGTCTGGATACTTCTTTTTGCCCCATTCTGTTTTGCTCTATTCTGTTTCTTTTTTCCTTTGTATACCAAAACTCTTTACCCATAATCTGTTTAATGTCACTCCAAACAAGCAATGCACTCCTTCAGTTTATTGCTAGAATCCCACTAATATGAAGGGACTTCATAATACTCCTATGCTAAAAACCAAAATTTTAAGTGTATATAGTGTGCAGACTTTACACTTAGCTCAATCTAAGTGAAGAACTGTACATATGTTTGGAGAGTTTAGATCAGGCCAAAAAAAATGGCTAGCCCAATCTAACTTAGTTCACCAGATGAGGTCACTAAGTAGGTCGAGCTAACCTGTGCCCAAACTAACTGAACACGTGTACACATTTGAAACACAGCCCTCTGTTTGGCACATGGGCTCTGACTTTGGCTTTTGCCAATGGGTGTTTGCAGACACTAAACAAAAAACCAAAAGTGGCACTTAATTTTAAACTCAGTGTATCCCCGCACTGAGCTCCGCTCCTGCCCAAAAGAGGCAGCACGTTTTTTTAACCATGTAAGCATCTGTAAAAATTGGGCGCTTTAGTGAGACTTTTTTGGTGCTTTTATCTAATAGCTGATTAAATCAGCTATTAGATAAAAGCTCCAAAAAGCCCCAGTGAAGCACCTGATCTTTAGAGATGTTGAAGAACCAGGTTGAAGTAATGGGTGTTTCTTCTGGTAAAACACATTGTTTTTAACATATGCAAGCATGGCTCACAGGTGCCGAGTGCCTGCTAATTTTTTTTCATGGATGCTTGAACCCAGAGCACCCACAGAGTACGGCACCTGGTCTGGATGCCTTATTCTGAACTTCTCCTAACCCCGTTTCCCACCCTCTCTTACCTCCATGCAATCCTGTTCTTTTCTTTTTTCCCTTGTGCTTTTAGGAGGCCCCAAAGGCCCTGTTCATTTAGAGCCAGGCTTGCAATAGACTCTATGGCTAAGTGCAAACATTCAAAGCTCCTGGCAGAAGCATTCTAACTTGTCATGCTTTACTCAAAGCGCAATTAGTTACAGCGGGAGTCAACCCAACAGACATTTGCTGTTCGATGAGAGAGGGAGGGCTTAGAGCCTGCTCTCACAGGCTCCTGGGAGTGTTCCCACATGCCTCCCAGGAGGCTGCCAGAGGAGCCCCTCTCCCTAGCGCCATCACCCGCCAGCTGGTGACTGTCAGCGGCATCTGGGAGGGAAGAGGGGGGGAATAGAGCCCCCCACCATGAGGTTCCCCCCACAGCTTGTGGGTCAGGGTCTGATGCAGGGGCAGGCTGGGTCTATGGCGGTGGGGATTCCTACCCAAAACCTTTGTGACAGCTGCAGTCAGCAGCTGCGGCGCGGTGTAGCCTCGCTTAGTGGGGCTGCTGCAGGGGATGGGCTCAAGGGTCTGTGTCTGTGGAGCAGCCCTGGCCAGGCAGTGGCCCTGATTCCCTTCCTTTGCAGCAACCTGGTCAGGCTGTAGTGCACTGCTGCCTGGCTGGGGCTGCTACAGAAGAAAAAACCCCAGAGCCCTTCCCCCACAACCCTCCCCCCACCCAGGGTGGCTGCAGGGACAGAAACCCCCCTTCCCCACCCCATCCCTCCTCCAAGCTGTGCTAGGGGCTGGGATAAAAGGCTGTCACTGATTCGGGTCAATGACAGCTGAGGGGGCAGGGCCAGCCTGGCACTCAAGCAGAAAATCGGAGCTCTGCTTGAGGCTAGAGCAGCCCTGAGCAGCACTGCCTGAAATAGCGGTAATCACACTCTAAGTTAACTCTTGATAGTTTCTGGCACACATACTCTAACAGAAAGTGCTTTAGGTTACACCTCCATCCAGGTTTAACTTAGAGCAGGATCTGCCATTTCCAAAGTGCTTTAAGGCTGTTTACAGACATAACCCTCCCCCCGCAAAAAACCAGGGACTTTAAACTCAGTGCACCCCCGTGCCAAGCCCAACACATGCCCAGAAGAGGCAGTGCATTAGCTTGACCCAGATCACCCAACATCTGTATAGAATGGGCTCTTCAGTGGCGCCTTTTTGGAGCTTTTGGCTAATAGCTGATTGAATCAGCTTTAGATAAAAACACAAAAAAGCCCCACTGAATCATGCACTGAACCAGGCCAAACTAATGTGCTGCTTATTCCTATAAAGTGCATTTTTTTCCATGTCTGTCAGGAGCCAATGTGCCATAAATGTCTGTTCTGTTACAGCTGTAAAGCATTTTCTGTGTGTTTAAAGAACATTAAGTGTAATGTCTATACCCACCCTATGCTCCCTATTTGGTTCCTTCTGTTAATAAAAAAGACAATCATATCAAACAGTTAGAAGTCTCCCTCCATTAAACCTCTCTCTCCCTCACTTTTCCCTGAGCTGAGAGGCTAACTGAGGCCTGATCTACTCAGGTTCTGCAAGCAAAGCTATGAGTGCATTTACACTCACAGCTTCCCTCTGCTGGCAGAATCCCTTCCTTCTGCCTGCAGAGTAACACCAGCTCTGTAAGCAATGTAAGGTGTATGCTGTCACAGGGGAAACCATCAGCAAGTATGTGCTAGCTGGCACAGACGCTTTAACAGCTGATGCCCCTCAGCATGCATGGCATACTCTGTTGGTGCAGCTGCTATTGTAAAGTTATCAGAAACCTGAAGGCCTGCTGTTGGCCGGTAGAAGGTTTGCAATGCAGACTAGCTTGTCAGATGGTTTTTATTCCCTTAAGATGACAGGAATGGGTCATTGCTGGGGTGTTAGGTCAAAAAAAGGTAACATGTTGTTAAACATGTTCTGCTGTCACTGTAGTCCAGAGTTATGAAAGTGTCACTATTTTCCTCCTGCCTCTTTCCCATAACTTTCCCATGGAAGGATCTCCACAGAACTGTCACACTGCAGTCAGAACTATTGACATCATTATGATACCTAACTATAAACTGCCATGCCCTAGCCCTACCACGCTAGTGGCTTAGGCTTCCTTGCACAAACCTGATGGAAATCTGAACCACTGTCATGCAAGAACAACATCTCCAGAACTCTTCACTGTTTTGATCTGGGATCACCTAGTAAATGTTTTAAGAAGGTCTTAACTTAAAGACACCTAAACTATCAGTGTTATTGATCATGTAAATCCTAAAATGATCATGTCGTGAAAACACAACTTCTACAACTTTCTCAGAAACCCCCATTCAATATAAAGAACTCTTCCTCACACATCTAGTCTCAGTAACATCAGTGGGCAAAGATGAACCAGACTGTTATTTGTAAAGTAGTGATTTTTAAAACTTTAAAGCTCACTGTAGCTTTCAAATATTATGCTGAATCAAGAGCAATGGATAATTCTCAACTGTAGGGAGAGTTGCATGGATTAATTCAATCAAAATGGCACCTTTTGTAGTTTACCTGTAGGCATGTAGCCAATTTCAAATCCTAAAAACCCACAAATTTGCAGCTAGTTAATTAAAAACTTTTATAGCCCCCTGAGGTATTATATGTCCTCAAGGCTTCTCTTCCTTACCCTATTTCACAGCTCATTTTTTTTCAGTTAGCTGCTAAATGTGCTGCTCTTCATTACTGGGCTTTGATGTTCTAAATTTAGCTTCAATCACAAAAATCACTAATCAGAGAGGAATGTTTGATTTTTTTAGATACAATAGAGTAGTACTTTATAAACATTTCCTTTTTAAACCAACCCCCAGCCCATATACAGACATCCAGAGATATAAAGCCACAGTAAAAATGATGTGGTGATGTGCAAGGATAGTGTAAGCTAGACCACTTAATCTACTTTAGGGTTTGTCTACATAAGAAAGCTGTACTGGATTTAACTAATGTAGGTTAAGTAAGGCCTTGTTCACATAGACGTTATACTTAGTTAAAAACAGGGATCCTGGTTTTCTCTGCTAAAAAAAATCCCCAAGTTTTGGGTTACAAAAGTAACCCCAAATCCACATTTTTCCATGATTAAAGCCAGCCACTAATTTTTTATCACAGAAGAATATGGATTTTGGATTACTTAAAAAAAACTCCCCAATTTTCGAGTCATCAGAGATAATCAGGATCTTAGGTTATAACAATATAGTTATATAGATATAGTTATACCCAGCATAACATTTTAATACACTTTTATTTTAGCATAATGTGGCTTTTATCATTTTAGCTTAAATTCCTTCCACAAACTATAATTTACATTTATTTATTGATTTGATTTCTATCATCCAGATACACACACAATAACAGTCATAAAAACAGATAAAGATAAAACACTAATGAAACAATTCACCAAAGAATACCTAGAGCTTAACCATAGGTGAAGGGAAAAAAAATTATCTGGGAGGGCTGAGCACACATGTAAGTTTGTGGGGGAAGGGAAGGGGAGAGGGAGTGGGGATGGGGCAGGGGCAGGGGCAGGCCATGCACAGCCGGTACAGAGCGTGGGATGGTGCTGTGAGTGGCTT
>NW_017729032.1:169688101-169718287 GCF_001723915.1 Gavialis gangeticus
GGGAGGATGTGGCATCTCCTGCTGCTACGTGCCCCTGGATCTGCACATGGGGCAGGATGATCTGCAGCTTCGAGCTGGGGCTGGGGCTGGAGCTTAGCCAAGCTGTTCCTGGGGTTGGTGGGGGGAGGGGTTGGGCCATGCTGCATTTGGGGCTGATGGCAGTAGCACTGTGAGGAGGGATTGGGGGGACTACAGCAAATTTTGGGGTGGCTGCAGCTCCCCCCCATAGCCTTCCTCCCAGCGCTGCTGCTGCCCACCCTAAGCACAGCCTGGCTCAGGCCCACCCTGCCAGGAAGAACCCAGCACAGCCCTGGCCCTAGCCCACAGCCGCAGCCCACCCCATTGGACATGCAGATCCAGGGGCACACACCCCACCCCCTGTGCCTTCCCAGGGTGCATGTAGCAAGCAGGAGCTGCGTCCCCAGGACAAGCCACTTGAAGGTCAGTCCCACACCCTGCCCCAGCTGTGCAGTGCCTGCCTCAGCCCCACTCCTTCTCTCATTGCTGCGTGTGTGCCCCTTTCCACCCCTGCTATGGCCACCAGAAGCCCAAGAGTGGGCTGCCTTGCAGCCCTAGCACTGCCCCACGTTTTGGATGGATAAGCTCCGCACCCCCCCCACCCCCTTCACTGCCTATGAGCTTAACCCCACCAGCTAAAAGCCTGTCCATATAAAAATATTTTACACCAGTTTCAAAAGATGGACAGGCTTGGGCTCTGGTTAGCCCCCAGATAGCTCCAAAATTAAGGAGCAACAACATGTGCCACATGTTTTGGCTAAATGAACAGGTAGTATTTGCAGAGGGTTGTTTTCTGCTGACCATAGCAATTGTGATGGAGGATAAGGGAGGAGACAGTTCTTATGTACATAGAACCTAGGCCATTGTTACAAAAAAAAAATCTTTAAAAAAACTTTTTAAATAATGCGTCCATAAGAGTATTCAACCAATAAATTCAGATAAATTCATAACTTACGTTATTCTTAAAACAAATTATTTCCTATATAGACTTACCTAAAGCCAGAAGTTATCTAAAGGGGAGTTTTAGCTAAACTACTACAGATTTCCCCATCTCCTTTAAATTGGTTTTAAAACAGTTTGTTATGTCTGTAAGAAAGTAATTTAAACTGAATTACTGTAAACCACTTCTTGAAACTAATTAAGGCACATCTACCCCACCTCATATCTCCTCTACAAAGCTATGTAGTACAGGAAGCCATGCCTCCTCCCACAAGCTACTGCCTGAAAGAGATGTGCAGCACTGGACTTGTGCTAATACATCCATTCTCTTTTGAAGAGCTTACTGGTACACACCTAGAACTGTGCTGAAGTGGCTACCTGCATCCAATTCTGGACATAACATATGCAGTGTGCGCCTCATTCTGGCAGTCCCCTGCATCCTCTTCAGGTGATGTAGACATGTCCCGGGCTAATCTTCATGGGATTCCCACTAATTTGTTAAATCAGAGATTGTTTATACTTGGAATTCTTCCAGGAAAGCTATTCAGAAAAAGATGCTCCAGAGTAACTGTTCCTATTGTCATATATGGATGTTCTTATTCCAGAATAAGAATGTCTATAAATGGAATTGTTCCAGAATAACTATTCTGAATTAAATTCAATTTACCTTATTCCAGAACACCCTTTAGGGCCAGGTACAGACATTACACTTTTACTTGTATAAGTGATCAGAAATCAGTCTATACCCAAAACAGAAGTTCAGTACACAAAACCAGTCTATATGTGTAACAGAACAGAAGTTCAGCACACATAGACTGGTTAAAAAATGGTGAAACCTAGTATAAGATTTCCTCCCCACCCTCCACCAAAGGGTGAATATGTTCTGTTTGCTACTGATCTAAACTTCACCGCTTACAGAAAACCACATAACTTAGATCAATACTCCATTGGGCTTTTTGAATATCTGTACCTAGCCTATGTAGACAGGCCTTTAGGCTATATTAGGATTTTAGGATGTATAGATACCATGTGTTTAAAGATTTTTTTTAGACATGGCCTGAAAGACTAGAGGGAACTATATTAGAAAAAGCAACTAACAGAATGGCTTTAACAGAACTTTTTACATACTAAAAATTACTTTGGTGTTTGCGAAAGCAGGGACTAAAGTTTCAACTTTCAAATTGTGAAATTAATGGTTAAGTTACACAGATTTCTTGTTTTATTGTCACCCACACAAAATAAAGGAGAATATGGCACAAACCTTCTACTAGCTGATGCCTTAAAGTTCAAACCTGCATGGCAGTACAAATGTGAGAGAAAGCCAAAATAAAGTAAGAAAGAATGCCTCAGGGCTAACATACCTCACAGAAACTTTGGCAGTGGTTTTTCTTCAAATCCCAAGATTCTTTGCAAGGCTCCAGGCACTAGGAAGAATCATAAAAAAAGGCATCAGAAAGAAAAGTAACATTCATAAATGACTCTATCCCATTATTATTGGTTTGTTTGGCACATAGGAAACTGGACTACAGCAACAATGCTAAAAAATAATAGGCTTCTAAAAAAAACACTTCTCCTGAGGACAACATTGTGTCATAATTGCTGAGCAAGGTCATTTTGAACGATTATTAGATTACAGGAAATGTTTTCAATATTTCTCACTGGGCTAAGCAGTGTCTCGCTTATGTCTATAATATTGCATTGACCATTTGGTTGGATCTGAGTATTAATAAACATTACCATCACAACACTGGATTATTCCATAGATCTCAGAGACAATGGTTATTGACAAAAGCACTCTTGCAAATTACAGAAAACCATGCATTGTTCCCCTCTGCTAAGTCTAAACATGAGGTTGTTACGATTTCTTCTAGCCTAGGAGGAAAAGCACGCATATTTTCTAAGGCTAAAAAGAAGGAGTAGCAGAAGAACTTTATCAATCATGCTTGTGTTTTCTTCTATGAAGGGCAATAGCATTGGTCTTGTAGCAGCTGTCTATGAGGTCTACCCCTCCCTGTTTGAATACCAAATCACTGCTTCCTCGCCTTTGAACTCTACAGTGTAGAGATGAGGAAGGGGCACAGAAGAGCATTTCTACTGAAGAAGAAACAAAAAGAACTTAGCAACATGGTTTAGGAGACAAGCTCCTACCAGTCCCTTTGAGAGTGGCAGCTCACTCTAAGAGGAGAACTGCTGACGGAATCAGTGAGCTGTGCTGCCTGGCTGCTGAAGGATGAGTCTCTAGGGCCCACAACCCCAATGCAAACACTCCTGGCAAGCTGCCTAACACTCAGGAACCAATGTTTTGAATACTATATCTACACAGTCATTAAACTCCGAACAAGAAAATTACACAAAGCCAAACATAATACTTATATTTTTTGAGGCAAGAAATTCTTCTTTTAGTCTGACAAATGCAGAATTGAGGCACAGAGATTAAGGTTGCATGAGAAGTCCTTGAAAAAGATGAGCATTTAGTGTAGCTCTCTTTCATTTCAGTCCAGAGCTTAACTACAAAGCCATCCTTGAAGTCTTCTCCTTTGTTTGTATGAGGGTTAAACTCTCACCACCTGAATGGCAATGCTGAGGGATGCATCTCAAGAAGGAGAATATTGCATATGTATTTCCCCCCTATTAGCCACTCCTGTGGGTTTTTCCATAAATAGGGTAGTGGATTCCAGACTAACACAGGTTTGGTCAATTTCTAGTAGCACATTCTACGTTCCATTCCTATTAACATTACATTTACTTTTTTGAAATGCATTTCATTTATTATATTTAAGAATCCACATTTTAAATACTCCTTGCAACAAATGTGGATTAAAGCAAGTCTGTTGATGAATGCACGTAAATAAACAGTTTGTTTTTGCAGTGCTCTGCAAAGCAGCTCTGGAGTCTCAAGGGATGCAAATTTCTCTCCCCACCATCCATCTTACCTGAGCATAATCCATTGGATGAGACCAAACACTAACCTGAATATTTGCCTGTAAATATAGGATGTCTGCATATGAAAGTCTTGCAAAGATCAAGTACTAGATCAATAATGTCTAACAAGATATTATAAGATGCTACATATTCAGAATTTAAATAACAAAAAACCTGCAGCTAGTTGCAGACAACATTTGCTTTTCATCCAAGTCCTTAGGGAATACTTGAAAAAAATTGTGTGCATCTTGAAACTAAAAATCTGGATAACACATTTTCAGAATTGTGCTGAAACAAAAAGAGCCCAATCCAAAGCTCTCTAAAGTCAATAGAAGTGTTTCCATTGAGCTCCTGGACTTCAGAATAGTCCTTATGCTAGAGAAGTGAGTATACAATTTTATTTCCTTTTTTGCCTATACAAGAACTCCAAATACATACCTAAAACACTCAGGACAAAAGTATTCCTACACAGAATATCCCTGTTTTCTAAGTTATTGTAAATGCCTGCCTGTAAAGAACACTGAAAGTCTTCTCCCCAAGACAAATCAGAATTTATATTACAAAACAGTAGTTTTCGATTTTGTTTTCCATTATAGAAAGGCCTGAAGGCATTACCACCTCTTCCCAGAAACTGGGAGATGACAGATCTCCAATGAATAGCAAGGTTTTGCTGGAAATGATTCTGAAGATTAATTCAGTAGATGGCACTGTTCCCTTTGAGCCACTGCTATAACAGGTACCAAGTGTGGCGTTAGGAGAAACTGTACTCCTGGAAGAGGGTAGATCCTGGATGAGATATCAAATTGAGGTAATTGCAACTTGCTGTAGTCATAAAGAATGAAGGGAACTCTTCATAAAATGAGGGTCTTAACCCAGCTGGGTCTTAACCCTTGCATAATTCACTCTTAGATAACCACATTATACCTGTTAACATAAACTTCCAGTTAATTTAGCTGTAGAATGCCAGTTGCCATATTTCACCACAGAAAATCATCCTCTGAGTAGTAACTGAACTGACACCAGTATCTGATGGCCTTCAAAACGTAGTACATAAGTAAGGTTAAAAATTCTATTAATATAAATCATGTTAGTAATCACTCTATGTATAGTCAAAAACAACAACTTAAGCATCTCTAAGCTTAAGATGCATCTCTAAGCAAGAAGAATTATTGCTGCTTTAGTTGATTTTGCTTCCCTATTCTCTTTACTGTATTTTTAAATTTATTGCAGCAATTTTTTCTTTTTCCTGAAAGGATCTTCTCTGGTATGGATTTTTTGAAATGTAAATAAATAAATATGAAAAGTATGAGGTTAACACGTGGCCTTGAGTACTTACAATATTTAAGGAATGGATTTTCAAAGGTAGTCAGCCTCAGCTTATCTGTGAGAGTTGTACCTTTGACCTCAGAGGCAGGAGACCAAAGCCAACACAATAATTTGGAAAATCTGACTGTTTACAGACACTATACTTTTACTGGAATCAGTGATCACAAACTGGTGTCATAACAGAAGTTCAGCACACAAAACCTGTCTGTACCTATAACAGAACTGAAGTTTGGTTTAAAAATGGCAGAACCCAATCCAAGATTTGCTCCCCGCCACCAAAGGGCAAATATGTGTTCTGTTCACTACTTATCTAAACTATGCCCCTTACAGAAAACTGCATACCTTAGAATGATTCCACCTTGGGTTTTTTGTATGCCTGTACCTAGCCCTAATACATGTGTGTGCGTGTGCCATTTTATGCCATATTTTTGTTCCATGAAGCTGTTTAATGTCTCAGAGGGGTAACTGTGTAGTGTAGACAACAACAAGAATGTTATCCAAGAGTTGTAGCTTAAATATTGCCTTAGGGAAGCTGGAAACCTAGGCCACGTCCAGATGAGTACAGTCGTGTAGTACAGTCATATAAACACACAGGTGTTCTCCGAGCTGCATGGGAGCTGCATGGAGCTGCATGGGAGTAGTGTGGGGAGGGGGAAGGAGGGGAGGGTTGACCCCTGGATATCCAGTAGGGCTGCACGAAACAGCACTGTTTCGTTTTGACATCTGTTTCACCATTTCAAAGGGACAGTGTTTCGTTTTGTTGTTTCTTTTCATTTTGAAGCACTGTTCCGTTTCATTTCATCGAAACTGTTCTGCTGCTTCAACGCGTTTCGATGTTTCGCCCATAGGCTATAATGGGGCAACATGAAAATGCCTATAACTTTGTCATTTATTGCCTGATTCAGATGAAAATTCCAGGGATGGTAGCCTCTTCTGAATGCACAAAGCCTACCAAATTTCAAGAAGACAGGTGCAGGGGTTTCTGGGAAACTGCACCTCAAACTGCTAAAAGCAAGACTTGTGTCACTTGCCAGCAGCAGCAGCCTCCTATCATCCAGCTTGCAGATCTAGGGGCCTGCACCCCCAGGAGGGCTGTGGGGCTGTACCAGACTCCTCCCAGGGGTGTGGGACCCTGGATCTGTGCTCAGGATGACAGGAGGCTGCTGCTGCTGCCTGGGACCGGTGTTGGGGGCAGCCCACGCCCAGCACCAGGAAGACTGCAGCTGCCGCTGGCCCCAAACAGCAGCAGCAGCCACCTGTCATCCCAAGCGCAGATCCAGGGGTTTGCACCCCTGGGAGGAGTCCGGCATCACTAGAAGGGCAGGTTGAGCTCCATGGGTCTGACAGAGCTGCTCAGAGTGCAGCCCTGGCTCTCCCTGCCTGCTGCCACTGGGTTGCACTCTGAGCAGCTCCACCAGCCCCATGGAGCTCAGCCCAGCAGCAAGAGGTGGCGAGAGAGCCAGTGGCAGAGCCACTTGGAGCGCAGCCCTGGCAAGCAGAGCCCAGCAGTGGGAGGCTCCAGAGCCCCATGGAGCTGAGCCTGGCAGCAGGAGGTGGGGGAGATCCACTGGGCAGGGCTGCACTCGGAGCCAGGCCTGTGCTCCGAGCAGCTCCACCACTGGCTCTCCCTCTGCCTCCCCCCGCTGGGCTGAGCTCCGTGGGGCTGGTGGAGCCACTCGGAGTGCAGCCCTGGCTCCAAGTGCAGCTCTGGTGAGCACAGCCCAGTGGCTGGAGGCTCCACAGCCCCACGGATCTGAGCCTGGCAGCAGGAGGTGGTGGAGAGCCACTCACCAGAACTGCACTCAAAGCCAAGGCTGCACTCTGAGTGGCTCCACCACTGGTTCTCCCACCACCTCCTGTCACTGAGCTGAGCTCTGGCTCTGAGCACAGCCCTGGCCAGTGGCTCTCCCCCGCCTCCCGCCACCAGGCTCAGCTCTATGGGGCTACAGAGCCTCCAGCCGCTGGGCTGTGCTCACCAAGGCTTTGGTCCGAGTGGCTCCACCAGCCCCATGGAGCTCAGCCTGGCGGCAGGACAGCTAGTGGCAGAGCCACTTGGAGTGCAACCCTGGCTCTCAGCACAGCCCTGGACAGTGGCTCTCTCCTGCCTCCTGCTGCCAGGCTCAGTTCTGTGGTGATGGCGGAGCCACTTGGAGTGCAGCCCAGTGGCAGGAAGTGGAGGAGAGCCAGGGCTATGCTCTGAGCAGCTCTGCCAGCCCCACAGAGCTGAGCCTGGTGGTGGGAAGCAACAGGAAAGCCAGTGGCAGAGATGCTTGGAGTGCAGCCCTGGCCAGTGGCTCTACCTCACCTCCCACCCCCAGGCTCAGCTCTGTTGGGCTGCATGGCCTCCCACCACCAGGCTATGTTTTCCATGGTTGTGCTTGGAGCCAGGGCTGAGCTCCAAGCAGCTCCACCAGCCCCATGGACTCAGCCCAGTGGCGGGAGGTGGTGAGAGACCCAGTGGCAGAGCTGCTTATAGCATAGCCCTGGTGATCACAGCCTGGTAGCAGGAGGCTCCACAGCCCCACAGAGCTGAGCCTGGCAGCAGGAGGCGGGGAAGAGCCACTGGCCAGGGCTGCGCTCAGAGTGGCTCCGCCACTGGCTCTACCACTGCCTCCTGCCTCTGGGCTGAGCTTCATGGGGCTGGTGAAGCCACTTGGAGAGCATCCCTGGCTCTCCCCCACCTCCTGCCACTGGGCTGCTTCGAAGCTCAAAACATTTCAAAACTTTCGAAACATTTTGAGTGCCCTCATTCATTTTGAAGCTGTTTCAAAGCCTTTTGTTTCATTTTGATTTCCCTGTTTCAAGTTCAAAATGTGTCTAAACAGCTTCAAAATGAAACACTCATTGAAATTTCATGCATCCCTAATATATGTGGGGTCAAAAAAACCTGTGCAAAAAAGAAAAAAAGCAGAGCGGCATATGTGAGGGCAGCATGTGCCACTTAAAACTGGAGCCACACTACAGCTGCTGGCCAGGCTCCGAGTGATAGTATCACCACCAAGTGGTAGTGTCACCTGCTGCAGCCACAGGAGGCTCCCAAGTCCCCAGGTAAAGCTTCTGGGGCCAGCCCAGTGCTGGCCCCAGCCTCCCTTACCCCCACCCAGTGTAATCTGCTGTGCACCAGTGGGTGCATGGCACAGGCGTTCCCTGGGGACAAGCAGTGGTGGCACAAGGCATCCCACTGCTAGTTGTCCATGGGGAACCAAATGTTTACACTCATGTGGATGCTGCCATAGGGTTTAAATATACTATACCTTTTTTTTTAAAAGTAGATTTTGCTATCTTAAGATATTTGTGTAGGTTCTGATGATCAGTTACTGAAAAAGATAATTTGGGATCATAGAACTCATATCACTCATAGAACTCTTTCCCAGAGGGCCCAGAATTACTGTATTTCACCATGTATGGGTCGACACAGGTTATAGGTCAACGCCCAGTTTTCTGCTGCGAAAAGTTAGGATTTTCATAGACGCTGTATATAAGTCATGGCCAGGCTCAGTGCTCGGCTGGTGTGGTCCCATCCCCTGCAAGCTGTGCTGTCTGGACTATGCCAACCGAGCACTGAGCCCAGCTCCATCTGCTGCAACCACAGCTGCTGAGTGCTGAGCCCAGCCCCATTCCCTGCGAGCGGTACTGGGCTCAGCAGCACCATTTGCAGCAGATGGGGTCCAGCGTAGCACTCAACAGATACTGCCCTATCCCCTGCAAGCCTGCCGCTGCTCACAGGGGATGGAGCCACACTAGCTGAGCATGGAGCCTGGGTGCATCTCCATCCCCTGAAAGCAGCATTGGACTCAGTGCTCAGCTCGTGATATGCCATTCTCAGGGGACAGGGACAGGGACAGGGACAGGGACAGGGACTGGCTGGTGTGACCGCATCCTCTGAGAGTGGCACCAGGTTTGGCGCTTGGCTGGTGATGCGCCACTCTCGGGATGGGAACAGGGACAGGCTTGGTGTTTGGCTGGTGTGAATCCATCCCCTGCAAGTGGCTCTGGTGCAGCCCAGGCAGCAGCACTCACAGGGGATGGGACCACGCCAGCTGAGGACCAAGCCCAGCTGACTCCAGCCCCATTCCCATCCATGCCCCATCCCCATCCCCTGCAAATGGTGCTGAGCTTGATGCTCAGCTGGCACAGCCTCACCCCCCACAAACAGCGCTGCCTGGGCCGCACCAGCCAAGTACCGAGCCTGGCACTGCTCGCAGGGACTGGTGACACTGTATAAGTCCACGGTGAATTTTAAGAGTTAAAGATTGGGCTGCAAACCTCAATTTATACATTGTGAAATACGGTAGCTGAATAACAGCAGTGTTTATCAGATGGTAAACTACAACTTCTCAGTCAGATAGAGAAGTCTATTTCTAGAGTGGATATTATTAAAAACTTTCCTACATCCAGAGCCAAATATCTCTGCCCAAAGGAACAATGAGCAAATCCCTTTTTAATCTGTACCATGGTTATAAATACTGTACAGAAACTGAAATAAGATTGGAGAAAGACTAGCTTTATTATAGATGTTTTGTGGAGATTTGCCAATTATAAATTGCAATCAAAATGTTACATTCTATCAAAAAATCTGTTCTTTTTTACTAACATAGTACAGTGTTTTGGCTTCAAGGCAGTAAAAGTCCAATTGAATACTTATTCAATTTTAAAAAATCACTAAGACTTAGTATGCCAAATTTGGTCCAATGCAGTAGATACAAAAATTTTCATAGCACAAATCCCATTTTCTCATGGACACTCTGAGGCAGTCACTTTGCTTGTTTACCACGTAAGAGCCTTTTTATGTAGATTGTATTATTGAAACTTTTTGCATGATAAGACTGAATAAAAGCATCAGCAGTACTCATAATTTAAAACACAAGCTGGCTGACTGAAGCACACATATGGACATAAACCATCTTTCATTAAGTTTATGGTATATTATTCCAAATGACCCACCCACACATGCAGTAATCCTTCCACATTCATTCTCCAAGAGAAGTACCTCAGTTGTAAGTGCCAAAAGAAAAAAATATTGTTTGATTAAAAGACTAACTTAGGGTCCCTTGTCCCTGTCATGCTTGAGACACAAAATGAAGTTTGTATTGGCAATTATGCACTTAGACAAAACTTTGGCATAAGTTCTAAGCACTATGTCTGTAAGGAAATGTGTTTGTCTGTTATCTGGGTCTACAGGGAAGAAATAGTTTCATCTTTCTCCCAAGCTTAATCACAAGGTTCCGCTTTTACACCAAATCAGCTTGTTTGAATTGTGTATGCTGTACTAACATAAAAAAAACCCTTCTTGGTTATAAAACTGAGATTATAGTTAGTGTTTCCATACTGCTTTAAAGTTTCCTGTACTAATTTTAAATCTTCTTCTAATGTTGATTACTTACCCAATACTAATTAAAGTGGGCAGATCCTCAACTGGCATCGAAAGGCATAATTCTATTTAAATAGTATGTAAAACTGATGTTTGCAGGGGAGATCTAGGGGGCGTTCAGTGGTGAATCTGCACACACCCTGCCCCTCATCTTTGATTCCTGCTTCAACCAAACTTTAAAACCAACTGCTTGGAAGAGGCAGCCTCATTTTTATTCAGGCAGGGCTGAGAGAGTCAAATGACTTCCTGACTCATTGTCATGCCCCTGATTCCTGTTAACCTCTCTCTACTCCAGAGGTGTTAACCACCCACTATCTTTTTTAATGGTCTCAGTTTTTCGCTATTCAAACTATCCTTTCTTTTGCAATTTTGCTGCCTGCCTATCATTCTTGTCTCTCATCCAATAGGCCTACAGAGTGTTTTTAGTTCTAAATATAAACCTTAACTCAAGTATCCTAAAGTTAACTCAGGTGTAGAAAAGACTGACAGTGAAGTTAAGAGACTCAAGAATGCTAGATTTTGTTTTATGAATCTGAATAATAGATATACATTGAACACTAACGAAACATGACTAATGAGACTAATGCCTTTTGACTATTTTTTGTCTAACTGGTGCAGGGTTTTTTAAACTTTATATATAATCTAGCAAATTAGTGCACATTCCAGTAGTTATACTAGTGTACTACTAGTCCCCTAGTGTATTAGTAAAATATCTAGTTTCTCTTTAACTGGAGAAAAATACTTGTTGTTTCATGAGCTATGATGTGCCACACCATCTACACCCCCATTTTCAAACTCCTAGATCTACCCATGGATGTTTGAATGTAGAAAAACTAGACAAAAATCAGCTGAATTAAGGCTTTTACAGAGCTGTTTCTCATGCAATTTGGCAGTGGCTAGGAAAGAGTAAATCCTGTTGCAAATGGGGCATGAGGCTGATGAGTGAACACTTTCCTCCCAACCACTGTGTGTGGCTGAAGCCTCTAGCCCCCTGCCAGATGCAAGTCCAGCTGCACAGCATAGTGGCATTTTAGAGACTGCCAACCTCCACATCTCCCAGTCTCCTTTTCCTCTTTCTCCCTTTCTCTTTTTTTCTTCATTCTTCATTCCCCAAACAAGGTGTGTTTCTTATTCAGGGAAGTGTGGCATGTGAATAAAATGGCATTTTTTGTGGGGCACTCTCCACTGCTCTGTGCCAATGCGAAGGAAAAAAAATTGAGTCAAAGATGGAAAAGAATACATCTACCCAGGGCTCCTTCTCAAGCAGGTACCCTAACTCTAAGATAGTGGCATCGAAATCGTTCTTCCTCTTCACCTTCTCCAAGAAAGGTTGAATTCTTTTCTGTACAGTGGTATAACTTTGGCAAGAAAGGAATGAGAATGCTTCACAGAGAGGAGCCTGGTAGGGAGGGATCCTACTGAGAGATGTGGTGGATTTGACTTTCCTCAGGCTAAGATAGGAACTGAATCCAAGTGTTCTTCTTCCCATCCAAGTGCTCCAACTCCTACATGATTATATAAAAGGTAGGGCTGCCAATGCTACCAGATAGCTTAAAAGGCTTGCCCTGATCACTTCTTTCTTCACTTCACTTCTTGAAAGACAGCTTGTAGACACCAATCCTCATGAGAATTTTAGATGGCAGAACCACAACAGGCAAGATGCCTAAAACTCTGGAGCAGTGAAGAACTTCCAACATGTTCCTGTCCACAGAATTTCCTTTTCATCTAGCTCTAGAGGGCAAGCTGACTCTTAGGAGACCCTATTAACTTTTCACATGGACTGCAGAGGGAATCTAGGCACCACACCATGAATCAAATAACACACACAAAATTTTCAGTTCCTCAGATCAATGAATTCATAAGTTCAGTACAGAATACTAAACTGTGGAAGCAGTAGCTGTCATGTTGGTTTATATCAACATGCTGTTTAAGATGCCAGAGAGCATTTTGTGTGACCCTTCCTAAACTAAGATATGCACTCTGCTGCCTCCTCCCCTCTTCTCCTAATAGATTGGAAAGCCAGTAGCATCAGTGATCAGCAACCTACAAACTGAATCTGACATCCTAGCTCCTAAACCACAATCACCAGCACTTTATGCCTGGAAGGACTATTAAGAGGCTTTAAATAATTCAACTAATGTCTGCTAATCGTGACAAATATAAAGTCAGTTATTAAGTATAAAGTAAAAGCTCTGTATGGCTGCCTTCAAGTTCTTGCTCTGTCCAGGGTAAAGAGCTTTGCAAGGAAAATATTAAACTAACATTTCTCCTGGGAACAGGGAAGACAGGAGTGTTAAATGATACAGAAGTGTCGCCAGTATGTGTTGCCCATGTAGTTTCTTCTGTAGGTCAGTGAGCATCCCCATTCAATGAAAAGGCACAATTTTGTATTCGAAGGCTGGAGTCTTAATTAAATTAGTTTCAGTTAGGGTTATTCTGTAACATTATCATGTATACTGGGAACCCAGCTGTTACTGTCTGAAAGTGCTTGCTAATTGAAGAGCTGATTTTGAATGAAAGCCAGATCTCAGATTTTGAATGGTCACTAAACTAGTAAATCTGTAAGGATGCTTCTACATGTCTAGTCCTACATAAATAGATTATACTTCTTCAGGCCTTCAGTGTATTTTTTCAGGCTTCTATGACTTCAGCAGATACCAATGAGTTAGTCTTTGCTGCTACTTTACAGATACATGAACTCAAGTGGTTTAGGAGCACAGGACTTGTATTCCATGAGACCTCTTCCTCCCTCCCACAATTGGCTGAATAGTATGAAAAATATTTTTTTTATTTTAATGAGCTATATAATATAGAAAGTATTCAGATTTGGGTCATAAGTTTTCAACTCTTTGGTTTTCTAAAATAAAAAAGTTTTGAGGAAAACATTTTTCATAAACCTTTTAAAATTATAAATGTGTTCATTATAATTTTCTAGCTACCTTTAATAAAAACCCTTCATACTTTTTAAAATATCCCCCCCACCACCACCACCCTCAACACCCCAAATATCCACACAAGCAACTTAAGCTAGGATAGGTCAGAAAATTGAAAGTGTTTTAATAAACTCCCCATCACCTCTCCCTTTTTCTCTCTGCAGTAATGATAATGATGTTGTCATTTCTGCAACATGGATTGGGAAGGCAAAATTATAGTTTACAGTTACAATTACTACCTGATCTGGAAGCAGTATACAGTTGCTTTAGTGCATCTCTGCAGGTGAGCTAATTAGCTCTGCTTCCCAGAGATAAGGCAACCACAGAACTGGAACAAAAAGTGGTATAGATTACTTTGGGTTCCGGGTGTCTGAAGAGCATAAGAACTCCCCATCCAAATTTCCTGCCCCAAAGTTGGTCACCGTAGTGTGGCGCTAACTTTGAAATCAGATATTTCAGAAACAAATATGCATTAGCTGTAACTATTTCATCCCTGGTGTAACATCCAAGCAATGTAGCAACAAAATAGCAAATTAAACAGCAGAAGTGTATTACTGCATTATTTTCTTAAGTGTGCATTACACCTTTTGACATGGGTGCAAAAAACTAACCCCAGGCATAGTGAGACCAGTACCGATCTCTGGATTTTCAGCTTTCTGTTAAGCCTCTAACTGTAGCAGTGGTCAAGAAAATGTTCAGAAACAAACTGTTTACTGTATCAAATGCAGGGATATCTTCCTGAGCTTGCAGGGCATCCAGAACAGTAGTTCTGAGGTGTGAACTGCCTTTTCATCTGAATGAGTGCTAACTGAGATAGCAAATAGTAAGTTAAACAGTAAAACATTCGTTATTTACTATACTTGTCAAAGCATGAAAGGAAGGAAAGAAAATACTACTATCTAAAGATCTACAGCAGCATTCTATAAAGGGTAAAGGAAAGGTCATAAGAGGAGTCAATTAAACCTGTGTAGGCCTTTTAGATCACATACTAATATTTTTAAAAGAGGTTTTGAATTGGTTTTCCATTCTGAAAATGTCTCTCAAAATTATGAAAAAAAATGTTCCTGGTTGCAATTATTTTAATCCTTTAATAGCCATCATTTGTATCTGAAGCTGCTATAGCGTCTCGTATGTGCTCTGTTCAAATACAGGAAAGTGCAAAAGCCTTGCATGACTATAGGTTAAATCTCCTTTAAAGACTATGTGACTTACGCTTCAAGAAGTCCATAGCACCTAAGATTAAACTCAGTAATAACTTTAGCAGAAAGGCTGTATATTTTTGATGTATTAATGACTAGTATTGTTGCAAATAGAGGGATTTCTTTAATTTGAAATGCTAAAAAAATAGATCCCTATTTCAGCAAAATTCTAAAAACAAGAAAGCACATCATCCTACTGTGGAAGACACATGACTGTTTAAACACTAATCCTTTTAGAGTGAAAATATATTTTAACACTGTCAGCTTGATATCTATATGCGTGGCTTAGTTGTCTGGCACATAAAAGTCTGCCAGTAGCACTGCTTGTCTGAAAGGACAGAGGAACAAGTCTAAGGAAGTTGTTCATGTTTCTAGTCTTTATTGCCAAAGAAAATCATGCCCATCTATCTGAACAGAAAATTGGCTCCTAAATTAATATTTCATCTCTGACCAATCCCTTTCTTTCATTTTCTTCCCTTTTTGTGGGAAAAAAGGAAAATAAGTCAGACTAACCTACTTTAGAACAGCTAACAGACCACTGGTTAGGGCAGTCACCTGAAACACAGGAAACTCAGGTTAAAGTTCTTCTGCCTGGCTTAGAGCAGATCTCTAATGTCATCAGCAGGGATTCTAGTTTTCTCTGATAAAAAAAATCCGTATATATATATATATATATATATATATATATATATATAGATAACATCAGTAAGTACTGATTACTGACTGTTCTGAGGTCAGGAGCCCCCATTCTCTCCTGATGAAGCTACTGTACTTTATAAATAACTGAATCTAGTCTGCCTCTCTTCCATTAAAGGTGTGTACCTTAATTGCAAGACTTCCATTTTCCTACTGAAGCTTTTTGCTAATATCAAGCAACTAAAATTCTCATTCAGTCTCTCCTTATTTCCAATCTTGATTTTTGCTACTTCTCATGTTGGCCTTAAAAACTGCAGTCTTACCCCACCTACATCTGTACAAAGGCTGTTTAAAAGACCATTTTCTTAGTTCATCCATAGCCCTCCTTTTTTCTATCACATCAAATGCCAACTATTTTTCTTGGCTTTTAAAGGTCCTTCATAGACTCCACGTATAAACTAGAGACAGAAGTTATACATAAACTGGTATAAGTGATTGGAAACTGGTTCAAATCTGTAACACAATAGAAATTTAGTGTGTACAAACCACTTTCAAAGTGGCCAAAACTGGTTTAATATAGACCCGGATGAATGTAGTATCAGATTTAACTGATTTAGGTTAAATTCATTTATTGAACTTCTGTCCCAGATCCCTTCCAGATTCAAGTTAACTAACAGTTCCCCAGCATTGCAGGATGATTTGCACCTCATCCATAACCCCCACTTCAGGGTCTATGGGCTAGCCTAGGCCCAAGCTGTCTACTCCAGCCAAGCAGGGAGGCATGCTCTAGCATCTCCCAGCTTCTGGCCTGAACCAATGCGGGCATGTGGCTGCATTTCCAGAATCAAAGAGAATGCCTGTTCACTTGCTTATTAGTTCAGTCTACATGCTTAGACTAACCTGTGAAGACTGAATTGAAGCCTCAGGATTTTTTGACTGTCTGTACTTAGCCATTTCTACATAGGATGCAAACAAGTGTTCAAATAACCTGACTCAGGTTAGGTGGCTTACTATGAGTCACCTAAACCTGAGTCAAATTCTGCTGTGTAAGCTGGGGGGAAGGGATTGACAGGACTGGGGAAGGAGAAAGACTGGAAGGTCCACGTGGGAAGAGGGGTCCCAGGGAACCTGGCAGGTCCAGGAGGCTTGTATTCAGGAGGGGTCTGGTTAAAACAGAAAATCCCTGCGGCTGTGCTATGAATGTGTCTAGGTTTAACTTAGACCTATCTAAAGTTATTTTACCTCTTGAGGTGAACTACCTTATAGCAGGCACACCATTTAAGCCCCATGAACACCTACCCAACTGGGCATTTAGAATGACCAACTTTGGTTAGATCAATCTAAATGTAACATTTTTACATATCCTACACCATGCATTCCTAATGGTTCCTTCCTGCCAATGATATTAGCCTTTGTGCTAATATCACTGAACAAACTCTTTCATGTTTTGTCCATGCCACCCCTTATGCACAGAAAGTGCTCCTGTACATAATTGCAAATCCTTCATGTCATCTTCCTTCAACTGCCTCCATAAGACTCTCCTTTGCCATCACACCTAGAAAAGGGAGGTAGTTCTTGATAGTGGTTAAGCAGCTTAACTGCTGCTTGCCAACAGTTATGCTGACCCATGCTGTCATAGTTTCATTATTACCCATCGCCTTGCATTTACTTGTTGTATTCCACTGTTATGTCTTTTCTCATATCACTGTTGTAAATTCCTCAGGGTAGGGATCATCATTTTGTTATATGTTTGTATAGTCCTGTAAGCCAAAGGGGCCCTGAGCTGGTCGCTTAAGCTCTTAGGCACTACCACAGTACAAACAGGCGATAATTATAACAGGGTAAGTTAAATAATAGCAGTTTGGCTTCATCGGCTTCAGTCTCATCTCCTGGGTTCTAATCTTGGCTCTACCACTAACTGGCTCCATAACTTCATGAGAATTAGTTTGTGTTTCTATATCAAACCAACTGGTGTCGGTCATGTCTATTTAGCCCAGAAGCCTCTCAGGGCAAGGATTGTCTCTGATTATGATTTTATAGTGCTGAGCACAACAGAGCCTGATCCTAACTTGGGCTTCCAGGACCTGCAATAATAAAAATAATAAGAAGATGTATTTGCTAAGTGCAGTAGTCTGCCTAGTGTCAGATTTCATTTTTAAAAACATTTTCTAGCATTGCTTACACTAAATTATTTGTTTCTGCAATGAGTTAGATTGCTGGGCAAGTTTAAAAGTTGTTGATCCCAACTAATATTAACATTGTAAGACATTTTTTTCCATATACTTTTTTAAAAATCAATTCTTAATACCACATGCTTTAGTATTTAGAGAACATTTTAAAAATAAAATCATAGATATTTTGAAACCTTTTATATTTACATCGTACTTTCATAGCCAAGAAACCTTTTCTATATTCTTAAAAAAAGCAAGGAAAATCTCCATAAATTAGCACTTTTCTCCTCTAATCTGTGAGAAGGCAACTTCAGATAACCACACACAGCCTTGTTGTAAATACCATCTTGCTATGGTACTTAAAGTGTCTGTCGGATCAGCAGCGCTCTCTCTAGGCAAAGTTGAGGTTTTTGTTGTTGCTTTATAAATGAGCTAAACTAGTGAACTCTTCTGATAATGGATGATTCTCCTTATACATCTCTCTGCAAATTCACACATACATTTCTGAAAGCAGGAGCCACAACAAAATGCTCTTTTGCCTCGTATCGACCACAGTGCTATGGTTTTATAGACCACCTAACAATCAGAAAAGGGCAGAAAAAAAGGCCTTCTTTGTCTAAACTGTTACTTTGTTTCTCTTCTCTGGCTTTCCACTTTCCTCCCAGCACTACCATGGCCATCAGAAACGACATATTCCGCATTACTAAATAGCAAGAGCCGTAGGGCTTTTCACTTCTAATTTCACGCCATAATAAAATGCAGTGGTTGTTTCAGTGGGGGACCTGAAAAGCCTTTCTTTGTGGGGCCTGTTTGATGGTCAGGTTCAGTATCACATTCTGGCAGCAGGCATCTGTGCTTCTTCACGCAGTGATGGCACTGGGGGAGGAAAATAAGTAGAAGAAAGGAAAGAAGAGAGGGCTGTCCCCAAAACCATCTTTCCTTAAATAAAACTATTTACATTTGAGCACTTGACCAAAATACTTGGTAAATGAATACCCACTGCCTACCTCACTGAAAATCCTATTGACAAATAGATAACAGTATGAAAGAGAACAACCTAAATTTGAGTTAGATTTTTATAAATGTTTTAACTGCTAGAGATGTTGCTGTAATAAGAAAGTCAATCTCAGAGGCTGAGATTCTACAACTTTGCAAAATCAGAAATATAGCTTTGAAAAATTTGGCTTTGCATTTGTTTCTTCTCTTGAAGGGAACACACACAGAAACACACACCAGGAATATGAGAGAGACATGAAGTTCTTAAACAGAAGTAACTCTCTTGTCTGAATATCATCATAGTCAACATAAATTCTTCTTCATTCTATAAGAGTCACAGCATTTGAACAAATAACAATAGGCCCAGAAAACAAAATACAGTACTGTCCTGAAAAAAATAGCACATCAAATGTTCTAAACACAGTTAATCTTCTCACAGTATTCACTCTGTATATACAATATCTTATTTAAAGCATCATCCTGCAAACCACCCCTGTATGTAGAATTCTTATTTAGTCTAAAGAGCTACTAGCTTGCAGGCTCAGCATATATAATTCATCTTCACCTATACCATCTCCTTTTCCAAGTGCCTTGAAGACTAGGTACAGGTACAGACATTCAAAAAGTCTGAGGCATAATTGAGCTAAGTTACGTAGTTTTTTGTAAGTGGTGTATCAGTGGCAAACAGAACACACCGTTGCTCTTTGGTTGGGGGCGGGGAGAAGGAGAAATCTTAGACTGAGTTCTACTATTTTGAAAAACAGCCTATGTGTGCTGAACTTCTGTTCTGTTACAGTATGAACTGATTTTGTGTGCCAAACTTCTGTTCCTTTATGGGTATAGATTGGTTTCCAATTACTTATATTGGTAAAAGCGTAATGTCTGTACCTGGCCAAAATGTTTGAATAGTACCAAATGAGAAAAAATAGGAATAGAAATGTGTGAATTTGCCAAGAGAGGTATAAAGAGAATCATCCATTATCAGAAGTGTTCACTAATTTAGCTCATTTACAAAGCAACAAAAAAACTTGACTTTGCCTAGAGATAACACTGGTTGATCTGACAGACACTTTAAGTACCATAGCAAGATGGAATTTACAACAAGGCTGTGTGTGATTATATCAGAAGGGGAACTGAATATTTTAATAATGTCTTATTATCTTTGTTACTATAATGGTCCCAGGGCTCTGGACCGCTCCTCTGCTTCCTGGTCCATAAAAGTCTAGATTTAGTGGCCTTCAGAGCAACACTAAAAGGCCTGTTAGTTTCACCAGGTCTTCAAAAAAGGTCCAATAGGTGGACATATTGAGTAATAGCAGTATTTGGAGTTTTTCTATGGTTTAGTAAGAGGGGTGACCTGATACAATTGCACTTTGTTGTCAGACAGGCAGTACACACACAGTGTTTGGGCATAGATCATTTTAGGTATAATAAATCAAGATAAATAAATAATCTAATAAGATAAAATAAATAAATAACTAGGAAAGGTTTATAGCTGTCATACTTTTCAAGCTGGTCAGGAAATTTTGGTGAACAAAAACAGAATTTCCTTTTCCCAGAAAATCAGAAAAGCAACAATTTTAAGTTTTTAGACAAAAGCCAAAGACTGTTTTTACTTTAATTTAAGAAGCTTCCAGGTTTTTCTCTCTTTCTTTCTCTCTTTTGGGGGAGAGGGGGTGGTTCTGGATGAAAAACTGATTATTTATTTATTTTTTAACTAAATTTTTGCAAACAAAAATAGTTTGGTCAAAAAACAGGTTTTATTGAATGACAGAAACTTTCCCACTGGTCATTTGTTTCATTCCCCCCAAAAGTCTAGAACCAAGATATGCAGACAAGTAAAAGATGTGTTATTTTTTAAATCTTTGCTTCATTCTGCAAAAGTATGTTGAGATTGTTTAGTACAGTTGGCAACTTAGCAGTCTCCCTCATCTAGGTACTTTAATGTATTCTTTTAGAATCAATTGCCCAATAAAAAAGCACTGTTAAATATTTCATCTAACTCAAAGATATTACATAAAAAGCACCAGAGGATTATAGCAGAATGTGATTTTTTTAATACTTTAGCTATAAAGTACAATTTTTTTTTATACTTTAGCTTGGGAGTTGATTATTTTGATTGACTTGTCAACTGATTTCTAAGATTATTAAAATTCATTGATCTTTTCAGTCCAAAAACACATCACAAAGGGAAAGATTGATAGTAACATACTTTTATTCATCATTAAGTGACCTAGCATAATGTAGAGATGTCAGGATGATGAAATGGAATATAACTGAATATCCTGTGCTAGAGGTGCTGCTGAGGCACAGCAAAAATGTGAGCTGGGAGTTTGGGAAATGTAATGCTTCATCTCATTTTCTGCCACTCATCTTAATGGGACTCCTAAGCAAGCCCTCAGAGAGATCATATATGGTAGAAGTGTGGTAGCATGTCACTTCTTAAGTCCTGAGGGGACAACTGTCTGAAAATGCAGTTCTTTGGGAGACACTCTGTGCTGCACTCCCTAGGCTTACAGATGAGACTGGTAACTTGTCTTTATACGTAAATGCATGCAAGGGAACTCACTGCTCATTAAGAGTTTTCCAGAGGGTTAAATCCGGGAGTCATAACTCCAAGCTAAATTCTCAAAAGTTGCAGGTATCCAAGACATCACAGGATTAGGCAATGTGTGTTTGTTCAGACTTACTCAACACTGGGCCCTAAAATTAATCTAATAATTAAATCTGCAGTCCACAAAGTAAATGATATCTTGTTCAGAATATCACAAAGCACGGGGAGTATTTAGAGTACAGCATAAAAACAACTGCAGTGTGCATTTCATTATAATTAAAATGCTGTGTAAATATATAAATTAGCTTCATACCCGAGGCTCCTCAAAATAATCCTAAAAATGGCATCCTTTGGGGTGACTTAACTTTAGATTGGTCTGAGTTAATACAATCTAATATGGGTTAACCCAGCCTAAGGAAAGCCTGCATGCATTCACAGCACAGCTCTGAGGCTAACAAAGCCCAGCTACTCATCCCAGCTCCAGGGCTGTACTGTTTTAACCCCTCAGACTTTGACCAAGTTATTTTTACCCCCTTGGCTACCTCCCTGGCAACCCCCCTGTGGATCCACCTGCCTATCCCCTGGATTCACCAGCCTCCCTAACAGGCCCACTAGCCTCTCCCCTCCATGGACCTGTCAGCTCCCCTCTCCCCAGTCCTGTTAGCCTCTCCCCTGATTGACTTACCTCCAGCTGGCCACCTGAAAACCTGCATGAGGCAGAACCCATCTCAGATTTAGGCAGCTCAAAGTATATTTCCTAACCTGAGTTGGGTCATTTGAATTTCTTTTGGCATCCTAAGGCCATGTCCAGATGAGCATGGACATAGGGTATGTGGCACCACAGACCTATCTGCACATGCAGGCATTCCCTGTGCTGCTACCTTGCAGCACAGGGCAGGATTTTGACCCTCGGAGATCTCTGAGTCAAAAAAACCCATGCCTAAAAAAAGCGAGGTCAGTCACATGGCAGCAGCACATACCACCCAAAACTGGAACCTGCCTGCCTGGTAGCCATGCTCTGGCAGCCAGCCAGGCTCCATGCTTCAGGAGCACCATATCTGCAGCTCCTAAAGCCCCAGGACCCCAGGTAAGGCTGCTGGGGCCAGTACAGTGGCTGGCCCCAGGCTCCCCTACCCCACCTGGGGTAACCTGCCACATGCTAGAGGGTGTGTGACTTGGGTGTACCCTGGGGGCAAGTAGCACAGGCACAAGGTACAGCTACTACTTGTCCCCTGGGGAGACAAAATTCCAGGCTTCTGTGAACATAGCCTGAGAGGCCATATGGAGTAGTGAGAGCAGCCTAAGGACAAAAAAAGAGGAAAAGATTGAAAGAAATTTTTCAGCATTCCTGAAAAATTCCACACACTCATGAAAATAATATTTAAGAAAAATCTTTTTTTGCATTCAGAATTTCAGGTCAAAATTTCTAATACAATGATGTTATATTTTGAATGGAATAAATAAAACAGTATAAAATAATAAGCAGATACAGAAAACACCACCAAACAACTATGACAGAAATACTTACCCAGGCCAGACTTAAATCAGTGACATAGTGGTGAAAAGTTAACTATTCCACTGCCAATATGCACACACAATATAAATTGGCTATTTTATCTGCATAAATACGATTCAGTTTTAACTTGAATGATTTTCAAATGAGTTTGTTAAATTCATCACAGGCATAAATCTACTAAACCAAATATTTTTGCTTAATTAAAAACAAATAAATTATGTAAAATCACAATATTTTACTGGACAGCTGGTTAGTAAAAAGCCAACAGAAGGTGTTTTGCACTAATATGAGCACATGCACTTCTCCTGTGATACAGATCATAAAAAATAATTTGTTTTCTGAGACCTCCTTAAAATGTTTGTTAGGTGTCTCTCCCACCCACAAAACTTCCATTGCCTGTGGGCAGAACTGATAATCTAATAAAGCTGCTTGCAGAATTACTTGTAAAATAGATATGCAATGTTCATTGTAAATATCAGTTATAAGAAAACAGACATGAAAAACATTCTGTTATTTGTACCACTGAAGAGTACCATGAACAACGTTGACGTTCATAAAGAAGAGAAAAGCAAACATTTCAGGGATGGGGAAAGAAAGAAAAAAAAAGACAATATTCCTACCATAATGAAGGTATCATTATGAAGAAACCTGCAGCATTCCCTTTACATTTTGTTGCTTCTTGATAGAAGTGACTTATCATTTAAAAGCATTTGGAATATGTATTTTCCAATTATGCTACAATATGTTGTGTATATACAGAGGAATGACTTGGTTGCCAGGTTTGACATTAGTGACTGACAAGTTGGGTCAAATTTTGCCTTCAAACCAAAACACACAACCTTCATCAAGTTGATGGGAGCCACCCCTGCAGCAAGCACAACAAAGTCTGGCCAGCAGTTTCCACAGAGTAATTTCTGTATTTGGCACAAATATTGAAACAGCATGTTTGCCAAGTCACTTATATACACAGGCCTCCAATTCATAGCATTAAAAAAAAAGGCAGCAGCAGCAGTCCACTGTCCGTATACTTATCTTTTACTTAATGTGGTAGGTTATCTGGGCTTATAAAAAAACGGATTAATCCTTAAATGATCTTTGCTTGAATGTAACATGGCCTTGCTATATACATTTAATACCAGGCTATTTTATATCTAAATTATTGCTGCTAGAGTTGTGTTACTCCCTTTTCCTCTCCCTTTTTTATAATCCTAGGCTGTATTGCCTTATAAATGGAGGAATGTAATTGCTGAAATTCTCCTTGGTTACTGCAATCTTAAGAACTATAAAGGGTGATACTCACACCAACATACCTTCAAAATTACCCCAACAGTAGCAAAAAATACCATACAGAGAGGGCATAAAGACAAAGATCAGTTTTGCAAGTTCCACATGAACCTCCAAACAAAATAAAGCATAACTGACACTTAAGACAAGTTCCAATAAAGACAACAACATTTCAGCGTAGATACAGCTTATCCCAGGGTTGGGCAGTAGAGTGGGGAGAAGCATTTTTGCTGGTGCATCTTATACCAGTTCAACAAAGTATGTTAAAGCAGCAAAAACCTTTTCTTGGGTGTTGTAACTGGATCTCAGTTAGTGTTGAAAGTGACTGTAGCAGTCCCTTATAGACTCTTACCTATTCCCCTTCACAGTAAGGTGAGTTTGCCTGACATGATCAGTCTTGTCATACATCACAATACCAGTATTACAGCCTCCCAGGTACTGACATGAATATTGCATTTCTTCAGCTTGGCCTTTAAAGTATTCTTGAATCTTTTCTCTTGTCCACCTTTACAACAGTGACTGTTGGTAAATTGGGAATATGGGACCTGTTTTGGGAGCTGGTTATCAGGCATCTTTATAACAGGGTCCTGTCCAACAGACCTAGTGCTGTATAAATATGTATTCGTTCAATGCTTGTGGTGCTTGCTTGAGCCAGAACATGGACATTCATTCTTCTGCCATTCCAACTGATGTAGAGGATCTTCCAAAAACTTAACTGTTGGTAAAGTCACAAAGGTTTCAGGTGTTTTCAGTATGTTGTCTAAGTTTAACACCCATATAATAGGGTAACAATTACATTATTTTGGACATGATGGAATGTATCAACCAGTGATCCATCCAGCAGTCATCTGCACTAGACATAGCTGTGATGATAAAGACACTGAGATTGTCCTGGGCATACACTATGCTGTAGTCAAGCAGACAAGTATTTTAGTGAAGTTGCATCTATGATGTCTTCTATATGTTGCTTTGGCAGACAAAGGAATTTCTGATTATGTAATCATGGTCCAAATACTTGTTCATGAGAAGAATTCTATTTAAATTGACTTTACCCACCCTTTCCTTTTCAAGTGTTTAGAATATAATTATTCTTTTGTGCCATCATTTGCATTGAGGAACAGCATGTATGCACTGACGACTGGTGTATGTTGTCCGTTGGAGATGAAAGGTCATGAGATACTTGTTGATGCCAACTGGGCATTTCAGCATATAAGTAACAGTCTTTGATTTGACAGCAAAATTGGAGCTGTGGATGTGTCTGTCTTTTTCATCTCCTTTCCAGAAGAATCTGTAGGCACCACCATACTCTGTGAGCTGCCCATGTCCTGCGCATCTTGTTTCACTTAATGCAGCAATGTTAAAATCAAATTATTTAAGGTTTCTGGCCATGAGTGCTGTCCTTTACTGGACACTGTTAGGGTTGTGCATTAGGATGTAGGCATTCCAGGTTGCCCGCATCCTAATAAACAACCCTAACAGTGTCCAGTGAAGGACAGCACAGTCTGTCATTGTTAGGGCTGTCCATTAGGATGCAGACATTCCTGGTTGCAGACTTCATTACGTGTTTTCGACTGCAGGTAGAGTAATCCCACAGCATGCATTTTACCAGTCAAGTGAAATGAGACAAACTGTTCAGGGCACCTTTTCTAACCTGCTTTGCATATGAAATGAGCAGAGTAGATCCTAAATAGGCATGCATATTCATGATTGCAGCTCCTGAATTGCACACCTGTCTCAATTCCAAATGGAAAACAACCATTATACTATCATCACCTTCATGTAGGTCCATGAGTATGAGCCTCCAGCAAACATTAGCATGTTCCCCCAGTGGCACTTGCTCATTGCTATAGGAAGATGCCTACACATCTTTTTTTAATGTGGGGATATTGTTGTGCATCATCAACCACACAATACTATGCTGGAAAAAAAATCTTAATATGATGGTAAAGAAACTTAGATGATGGGAGGTTTCTATTCCAGGGCAGCTCTCATTCACTTTTGCAGCCACTGTGAAGTATTCCTTCTTCATCTGCCTGCTCCATCACTGAGGACTTTTATTTTTACTTTTGGTTTGCTTTAATTTGGAAAACTCACTCTCAGCTTTGCCACCATGAGTAACCCTAGCAGGGGGACAAAACTCCAGATGGCATTACTCTCAATGTCATCAGTGGCACACAGGCATCAAAGTTGTGATCTCTGGGAGGCTCCACTAGCATTTCACCATTAAGCTGATATAATAATTCATATCTCTAATTGATAGTGCTATAGCAAAAAAAGTTTCTGTTGTAAATTGTCAAATGTTATATATTTCCTATTATAATTTCACATCTACATGAGAGAAGTATGGCATAATTGCCATTAAGTATTTAAGAAAAGAGAGGAGGCAGTCTAGCCAAAGACAACAATAACTTCTTTCCTGAACAACTGTCACCAGCTGCTGAGAGAGAAATATGTAAGAAGTTGAATGGAGAAAACATTTTTCCCCTGGTCTGTAATGCAGAATATTGTCAGTGACTTCATCCCCATTAATTGCTTTTCAAACCAATGAGTTGCCTTGCAAACAGTATGAGCTGTACCTTTTATTTGAAGACAATTGATTTTGTTTCACATATCCTTTTGAAACACTTGACCATCTTCTGTTGATTATGTAGGACACAATTCTATGTACTCTGGAAAATCTTCATGAAGTATCAGAAAGGAAAAGTTTATCATGTAGTCTGTTACTTGCAACATTAATAGCCCCTGTATTCTCCAGAAAACCAGCCAACCACAAAATTTGTCATGTGCATGTTAAGAAGCCAGTTCCCTTCCAGAAAACACTATATCATTTAGAAAAATTAACATGATAGTCTAGTATCAGGATTGCTTTAAGGCAAAACAAGAGAAATGTTAAAAGATCATTCCATTTACTGACAACTTAAAGGGTCCATGCCAGCATAGCCTGTACTTGGCATTATTTCCCAATGCCCTGTGCCATGTGCAGTCCTTTAGACCAAGTCCAAATTAGAAATGCAGTACTTTACAACCACATTGGATTCAGTTTTTTCTTGGCAAAAATTAATATAATATAAGATGCAGGGAATTTGAGAAACATGGGCCATAAAGTAGACAGTGAATGTAAAGCATAAAACATGGCCAAACAGGACTTGATATACATTTGAAGAATGTCACTCTTTCCTAAAAGTATTTAACTAAAGCAGCTGAAACCCTGACTTCCTTCTTCACTTACACCATGGTAAAATCAGAAGCAGCTCCAATGAAGTGAACAAAATTACCCTGATTTAAAAACTGTTTAAGTGAGAGGAGTATCAGGTCCCACCACGATTTATAATTGACAAATAATACATTCATTTTACAAAAGATATATCTTGCTTTTGGCTGTTTCACACAAAAATGTTTTTGATATTCCAAGTTACTACACACAGCTAGAAGACAGAAAGGACTTTGGAACCTTGAAAGTTTCCATACCTTAAAAAATAGCATTACCAAAAATACCACATCTTACCTTCATTTTTCTATTAAAAATCTCATTTATAGGACCCACAGATATAAAGTGAGGGTTAAAGGGTAGAATTACCACAAGCTGTAAGCTATAGGTAGCATGCTGTTGCCCTGACTCAGGAATGGAACAGAGCATGAATTGTGACTCTAAGGCTGGGAATAGACACCCCAACTCCCCTGGAGATACCAGCTCCAGAAGCCTAGGGCTCCATGCAGGGGAGGATCTACAATGACAGCAGGGTGCTGGGGGAGTGTGCCTGACAGCCATACAGGGCTGGGCTTGCTGCCAGGCTGGGAGGCATGTGGGAATACCCCCCACCTTCTGGCCTGGCCAGTGCAGGCATTTGCCTGCTCCACCCACCCCCAGGGCAAATGTATGTTACATTTGCTCACGATCCAATCTTCACAGCTTAGAGAAACCTGCAAAAGTTGGATCAATTCTGCCTCAGGCTTTTTAAGTGTCTGTTCTTAGCCTAAGAGTCAAAGTTGTGTTCCTTGATCCAAGACGAAGTAACTGGCTACAGATTCACATCAGCTTGTCATTCTTTCAGGCCAGAATATACCGTCTGTGACCATCTACTCTAACATCCTTGTTTTTTACCCTCTGTGCTGGCAGGTATATTGGGATGACCAGAATCAAGGCACTCTTGTCCTCTGGTCATATATTCCTTACTCATCCTCCTGAGAATGGTGAGTGTGGAAGAGTGGCAGATCCTATTAACTTATAGTAGCCTATCTACCTATAGCTGACAGTACTGCCCCCAAAATCATCACAGCACTATATGCCAACCCCACTTTTCCTCATTCAGACATGTTTTGACTGCCCTTCCCATCTCCAGCCTAACATACATCCTCTACTTTGGGATCTTCACATAACACAACCAAGCACCTTAATCGAGGGGATTTCTCTCCATGTCAGCTAAGGAGTTCTTCAAATCCCTCTCAGCAGTGAACAGGGAGCTGTGGGCTGGGCTGGGCTGGGCCTGGCTGGAAGAAGAAAGAAAGTATGCCTGCCCCCTTCCCAGAGGTCCCCAAATGCCCCATGGTGATTCCAGAGGGGAAAAACCAAGGAACCGGAGGTGGGGAAAGGGAGAGTAGATGGATGAATTTCTCCAGGGCAGCGTGTGGCAGCAGCAGGGAACAAGACAACAGCAGCAGCAGCAAGTGGGCTTGGCAGGGATTGATGGCTCCCCTGGGATGCAGCTGCAAAGAGGTAAGAGGTGCTGCTACTCCTAGGCCCTGGCTGCGTTGAGTGGGACAAGGCAGCTAGGGCCCAGGCATCTGTATGTGGTGGGCTGTGGGCATGGGTTGCCAGGCCCCTTTGTTCCAGCTGCTTGGCACCAGGAGGTTGTGGACCCTGGCTCACCATTTTCTCCCCTGAAATGCTGATTGTCTGCTGGTGTTGCAGCATTCTCAGCCTTAAAATGAGACTGTGGGGAGGGCATGGAGGTAGAGGGATTGACACAGGATAGGCATATGCAGAATACACAGAACAGACACACACACACACACACACAGAAACAGGACAGACATACTATACACAGGGCACAGGACAGACTCATACAGAATACACAGGACAAACACACAGGACAGACATATATGGGAAAAACACAGGACAGACACAAAGGATGGACACAAGCAGAATAAACAGGACAGACACACAGGACAGATATATGCAGGATGGACACAGGGACACACAGGCTGGACCCACACAAGCTGGACACACACACAGAGGAAAAACCCAGGACAGACATATGCAGAATAAACAGGATGGACACACCCACACATAGAGAGATCACAGGACACACACACACACACACACACACACACACACAGAGGACGGGCATATACAGAACACACAGAATAGACACTTGCACGTATACACGTATGCATACAATCTACCCAGGCTATCTGTACATTATGTAACTCATAACAGCTCATTAAAATGCCCATTTCTCTGGGTTTGTTTGTTTGTTTTTAAATATTTTACAGTAGATCTTCAATTTAAACATCTACTATAAGGTCTAATATATAAGGTCTAGTGTCTATAGTTTATGTTTATTTTTTTTATCTATAATTTGTTAGAATGATATCTTCTGAAAGATTGTGCGTGTGCAGCCCTTAACAGCTCACCAAAACTCATTAAGTGGTCCTCCAGGCCAAATAATTGACCACCCCTGGAATAAACAGAGATACAGACAGACCTTCAAAAAAGCCAGATATAACATTGGGTAAATAGCTGGCAATCAAATATGGCTAGAGGGGAGGATATATTTTTCAAGCTTGCATTTAAAACTTGGAAATCAAATGTCATTCATTAGAGTTCTTTAAGGCCTCAGACGGAAGTCCATTGCAATCAATGGCAATATTTGCATTTTTTTCAATAAGCTTTCAGTGGGGCTATAATTGCTCTAATTGAGTCTTGAAAGGTAACTAGTAATAATGATCAGGTGCACTGTAACAACAGATAGCTGAAAACTGAGGAGATATTCCAAAAAAAGTTCTCTCTTTTTAATTAAAAACTAAGTCATATTTTTCAGCAGCTCCATATTTCTGCAAAGAATTCATCTTCATTTCCATACGTTTTAGTAAAGATTAGTCTTTACTAAATATTAATCTTTTTCCCTTAAAAAAAACTTTTTAAAATGTCAAATTGTTCAACTAGCTCTACACATTTCTTGTTTAAGAATGATATCTAAGGAAGATGATGCATTACTTTCTGGTACTGCTCGCTGCCTCTCTCACCAAAGAGCAGGCTGTGATCATGGAAGCCAAAGCCTTCCCAATGACACTAGCGCTGCAGTCTTTGGTTGACTACCT
>NW_017729032.1:169723287-169728106 GCF_001723915.1 Gavialis gangeticus
TCGACAAGAACACCACCTGTGCCCCCAGACCCTTTAGCCCCGCTCCCAAATCCCCGTAGCACCTCATGACCCGGCTGGGAGCGCTCCGAGCCCCGGCTGTGCTGGGGGTCAGCTGGGGGCTCCGCGGCGGCTGGGGGATCTCTGGGGGGGCTTCGGGGGAGTGGGGGCGCGGCAGGCATTCACCCGTGCATCTCTCACCACTCTGGAGCCTAACTCAATATTTTGCAATAACTGGTACATTTCTGTTAAAGAGTTTAATTCCACTGCATAGATTCGAAAATTATAGGCTATTGTTTCCAATGTTGGGCATGTTTCAGTGCAATGTCAAAACACAGACATTTTTAACTTACATTTAGAAAATTTCCACAGTTTTATCACAATAAACTTTTTATGTAGCTATTTCAATTTATAAAAAAATATTATTATATCATAGTGAATTAGAAATTCTAAGGATTACTGAATGCTATTAAGATATTTTGCAACTGAGATATTTGCCAAAAAGAATAAAACCAAAACTTTCTTCCTCAGTCTCCAATACAGAAACGATTATCTGTATTTGTTTCCAAAAAGGCCTGACATTGTACCATTTGCCAGTTCCTGTTTCACTTTAAAAAATGTTGTATCTATTTGATCTTTAACATTTTTATAGTAACTTTATCCACCAAACACATAGATATCGTAATTCATATACGTATTATAAAAAGAATTGCTCAAAGAAAATGTGGACTGCTCCATCTAGTTCTTAATTGCTTAAGCAGAACCAAATTAGCATTCACCGCTTGTATTTCCTTAACAACAGGCTTTCAAGCAACAAATAATTTGTAATTCAAAAAGGCTTTTGGTCAATAGATTCTAAGCATACAAAACATGTTTGGCACTTTAAAATTCCAGGACCTGTTTAACACATCACTTATTAGTTCACAATTTCTTGTTTCCTGGGGGGGTTGGGGTTTTTTTTGTTTTTTTACCAATGCAGCATTTCATATAAAACGGCTGCGTGATTAGATAGAAATCAGAATCATTCCCAGAAATTCAGTTCCGACTATGTATATTACTCATATCTGATAAAATCTTAACCCTAAAGGGCAACAGGCCTTTACTTTGGCTTCTAATACTGTAAAATCCTTATTGTTTAATGAACAGGAAAAGATCTTGAAGAAATCTTACATGAATTAGAAAAGTAAAAGAAAATAAAACAGCCAATCCCTTCAAGACAAGTCCTCACTCCCCCCTCCCCATCCCCTACTGCTCCCACCCTTTCACTAGTTCTAGGGATAGCTCTTGTAAGATAGTCACCATAATATTTAATGCAAAAAAACCCAGGCAGAGGTCTCCATTATCTCATTGTATAGTTCACTGACAAGTGATACTGAATTACAGAAGACAAGGTCATAAACAATTTAATAAAATTATGATCTGTATAAATATTCCATAGTAAGTGACAAGTCACTGAATGAACAAGACACTAACTTAAAAACAAAAAGGAGCATAACATTACTAAAATAATACAGTATTACTCTCACAACGTGTTCAAGTTATTAATTTTATTTGTTGGCATATTTAGGATGTGCGAATTTTCTGCAAATATTTTGCTGGGTACAAAATATTTTAAGTGTGTAATTGTTGGTACACTGGCATCATAGTCTACATTTGTAAGAAGAATTTGTGAAGCTACTGTACAGGAACCCCTGTAAAAAGAGGAAATGTCAATTCCTTAGGAGTTTGTTCATGACTCAGTAGCACCTGCTTCTCCGTTACATTTACAATGGAAGATGGGGACAACAGAAGAGATTAGGATGGAGGAGAAAGAAGAGATGAAAAGGATGGGGGGAAAAATAAATATGCAGAAAAGGGAGAAAGTGGTAGTTTTAAACCAATCCATCCCTTATCTATCTAGCAGCTCTCTTATACCACTGTAAATCCACTATGAATTATTCCAAATTTTCTGAAATGGGTCCTAATTTGGGTTCTTAATTTAGGGACTGATGCTGCTGCGACTCAAGCATCTGGGATGAAAAGATGCCTTCTTTCCCTGAAAGTCACCTTCAAATTCACTTCTAGTGCTCCTGTCAATTTTGGGTGGGGGGCTGATCTGTTTTGCCTCTAGAAGCAGTCCTGTGAGAAAATAGAACAAAGGAATAAAGTTCTACTACATTTTTTCCATGGAAAAAAAGTAGATACTTTTGGCAAAAGTCTTCTGCTGAAAAACTCATTTTTCCTTTTTTTTTTAAAGGAGTTATATCAGATGTAGTGGATACCCTCTCCCTCTTTCCCATGCCTACATGACAAAACTAGATTGATAAAACCTACCCAGCATCCACCAACATCTTCTGTTCCACACCCAGACCATGATGTCACATGGTTTTTTTTTCTACTTTGCAAATATGATTGCCAGTCAGTGCCAAGACCTTACATGACTTCAGCAAGAGCAAGACCAACCCAGTCATAATTTCCAGAGAAGCTTGGAAGTGAGGAGCTAAGAAATAGTAGGTATGAAGATTTTTGTTGTGAAATATAACAATTTTCTCAGTTGCAGGGGGAAACATTTTCTAACGGTTGCCAAAGTTCTAATGATTGCTGCCTGACTGCATTTCTTTAAGCAGCATAGGTTGGACTGTTAACAAGCAGAATACACATTCACTCATCAGTTGGCCAAGGCAGGCATATGTCTGCACTGGCCAAAGCCAGAAAGTGGGAGGTGTTGTGCACACCTTCCAGGTTCTGCTGGGCTGCAAAAACCCCAGTCTTGCCCCCTCACCAGCCCCCCAGTTTTCAGGCACAGGGGAGCAGGTTGGGGGGAATGGACCACTGCTCTGGCCTCGGCACCCCAACCAGGGTCTGCACAATGGGTTAATGGAAAAGCCCCCAAGGTAGGGGCTTTATCCCCTGCAGCACTGTTCTGCTGGGCAGTGAACACCCCAGCCATGCCCCCTTGCTAGGACCCCACCTGCCAGCCACAGGGGCTGTGGGGAGAATGGACCCACGTTCCAGCTCCCCAGCTGGAGTCTGAACAGTGTAGGGGGAAGCCAAGGTGTGGGACTGCCAAGGTGGGAGGGCTGAGGCATTTGCAGACCAGTGGAGCCATGCTACAAGGAAGAATGTCTCTGCCTTGGTGACTTCCCTCCCACCCACTGTGCCAGCCATGGTTGGGGGGAGGTGCGGCCAGGGCAGGGGGTCTGTTTCCCTTCTTTTCTGCCCCTGTGCTGCCACTGGCAGAGCTGGGAAAGCTGACTTAGCTCTGTGACAGCCAATGGTGGGCCCCCTGGCTGGGCTGGAGCAGACAAGGTGGAGCAGACGCTAGCCCATCTGATCAGGGGTGCAGTTAACCGGGGCTGCAAGGCATCATAGGATGCAGGAGGACTGAGGCCTAATTTGTGTCAGAAGGGCATCTGAGCCAGAAGTTTGATAGACTGGTTTAACCTAAATCAGTTAAGCCTGATACTACTTCCATCCAGCTCTATCTTAAACTGGTTTTGGCCATTTGAAACCAGTTTATGTGCACTGAACTTCTCTTCTGTTATAGGTTTAAACCAGTTTCCAGTTGCTTATACAGGTTTATGTGTAATGTATGTCTCTAGTCCTAATGGCTAGCTTTGAGCAACTGCATGCTTAAGGTTCTGTCCTTAGGGAGCACCCTGCTCAGCCTGTTGGGTGTTTTCAATTTAATTCTGAGACACTAAATCTCTGCAAGTACTGTAAATGAAGCTGAAGCACTTAACATTAAGGTATAGATCCCTTCTTAAGGGCTAGAATCCTAAAACTTAAGTGGTGCAGTGCTAAAATATGAGATGCTTCAGTGATTCTAGTGGAACTAGATCTAAGGTCTAGTGTCTGAAATGTTATACTACATCCTCACGCAACATTAGTGTCCCGGCTCCGGTCCAAGACGCGCAGGTGTAAACCCGCTGTGCCCCTGTGAGCCCAGGGACCCCAGCAGAGACCTCAGGACCCCAACAAGCCCCGGCCTGCCAGCAGGTAAGCAAGAGCCCGTGGAGGGAGGGACCTAGCCAGCTGGGAGTGGGCTAAGTGGGCCGAGGAGGGTCATGCCCCCCCTGGCTCCTACTTCGCTCAGGCCCCCAGGGAGCCACGTGACCAGAGCCTCACAAACAGGCTGCACAAACAGGCATGCTCCTGAGACCAGCGCACGAGTTACCGCGGAAGTTCGAGCAGGAGGCCCCGAGGCCCTGCCCAGGAGTCCCCCAGAGCAGACAGTCCCAGCTGTAGCCAGTCCACCAGTGGCATGACAGCGCTGCATCCCAAGGGTCCCCGAGGGGTCCACGGCCCCCCCCCCAGGCACCTCAGAGATGGCCACCCAGACAAAGCCCATGGTTCCAGGCTTCACACAGACAGAGCCTTTATCTCTTGGCTGGAGGGGCTGCCTGTCCCTTTTTCAGGCTCTGGGGCCCAGAAGCATGGCCACCTCCCCTTGTGGGGTCTGCTCCCTACTGGGTTCTCTGGCACACCAGCTGGAGGAGCTCCAGGCCGCAGTCCAGAGACTGCACACCATCAGCGGCCATGAGCAGGAGATAGACTCCTACTGCCAGGCCCTTCTCCCCTGGGACAAAGGAGGACTCCGGGACCTCCCACTCTGTCCAGTCAGGGGCATGGACCAAGGTGGTCAAGGGCCCTCAGGCCCACTGCACCAAGGCCCCTGCCCCACCAGAGCTTAGCAACAGGTACTCTTATCATCTTAATCTGCCGTAAAGCTGGGAAGTCAGTCAGTTGTACAGAAGTCCTTGACTTCAGGAAAGTTGACTTTGACAAGCTAAGGAGGCTTATCAGATAGGCCGTAAAAGGCCACAACCTAATGGAGAGGGGA
>NW_017729032.1:169733106-169733883 GCF_001723915.1 Gavialis gangeticus
ACCACAATCTGCTGGCTGGGGAACCAGCTCCACGATAGGACCCAGAGGGTGGTGGTCGATGGGAGTCAATCATCTTGGTGCACTGTGACCAGTGGGGTCCCAAAAGGCTCTGTCCCAGGGCCTATACTGTTTAACATCTTCATCAATGATGTGGACACTGGTGTCAGAAGTGGACTGGCCAAGTTTGCCAATCACACCAAACTCTGGGGTAAAGTATCCACACCTGAGGACAGGAGGGTGATACAGGCAGATCTGGACAGACTCATGAAATGGGCGGACAAGAACCTGATGGTGTTCAACACCGAAAAATGCAAGGTTCTCCACCTTGGGAGGAAAAACCTGCACCATGCTTATAGTGCTGGTTAGCACTACAGATGAAAGGGACTTGGGGGTCATGGTTGACCACAAGATGAACATGAGCCTTCAGTGTGATGCTGCAGCTAGTAAAGCAAGCAAAACACTGGATTGCACCCATAGATGCTTCTCAAGCAGATCCCAGGACATCGTTCTCCCACTATACTCGGCTTTGCTGAGGCCGCAGCTGGAGTAGTGTGTCCAGTTTTGGACTCTGCAATTCAAAAAGGATGTGGAAAAGCTTGAGAGGGTGCAGAGGAGGGCAATGCACATGATCAGAGGTCAGGAAAATAGACCTTATGATGAGATGCTGAGAGCAATGGGGCTATTCAGCCTGGAAAAGCACAGACTCAGGGCTGATCTGGTGGCCACCTATAAGTTTATCAGAGGTGCTCATCAAGATCTGGGGGAATGACTGTTTAC
>NW_017729032.1:169738883-169771308 GCF_001723915.1 Gavialis gangeticus
CATTGTGACCAGTTCAGGCTAGACATGAGACAGAACTTCTTCACTGTCTGGGCCCGCAAGGTGTGGAATAGACTGCCACCTGAGGCTGTTCAAGCACCCACTTTGAATGCCTTCAAAACACATTTGGATGCTTATCTTGCTGGGATCCTATGATCCCTGCTGACTTCCTGCCCCTGGGGCAGGGGGCTGGACTCAGTGATCCTCTGGGGGTCCCTTCCAGCCCAAATGTCTATGAAATCTATGAAATCTTTGAACAGCAGCAGCAGATGCTTCATCCAAAATAGGATTGTCCAGGTATAGGAGACCGAGGGAAGATTTTGTCTGAAGATCAGTATACTATGCACATAAAAAGTATTTTATGCTTCTGAAAAGAAAGGTATCAAATCAGTTGCAAATCAAGTAAAGATAGACTTATCCATGGAAATTTATGTTTTGCAAACCCTAGAGGAAATAGATGAAACATTCTAAACTATCAACACTTTGCCAGAGAAATTGCATTTCATACTGGGCATGTCTACATGTTCGCTTCAATGCGCAGTACCCTATTCTACTGCACATTAAAGCAATGTGTAAAAATAGTAAAAGCTACTGTGCATTTAGCATCACCTAAAAAGTGTACGTCTGCACTACTGTGCATTAGCACAGCCAAATGTGCATTTATTTAGCACCGCATATTAGAGGGTGTTAAACAAGCTTTAGTTTAAGTGCCTCCACCACCATTTTTCATTTTTCTTGTATAATGTCACCTATGTTGTAAGTGTTCCAACTATTTGCCACCCTGGTATAAAAAGAGTAGAAAATGTAACAGAACTGGAAGAAAAAAAATTCTGAATGTTTGTAAGTACTGAAAGTTATTCTACAGAAGACATTTATCTCTGGAAACATGAAACTAGAATAATTCATAAGAAAAAATTAAATTATATTTACTTTTGCAGTTAGATCAGTTAGCTCTTTAAGTTCATTCCTGCTTTATATTTCTTATGCTATAAACTCTTTCTGCCTATTTATGTCAGAGTTTGACTTAAAAAATCAAAGGCTCCTTTAGTATCTAGATTTTATTGAAATTCAGAATGGCTCTTTAAAATTAGAAATAGTAGCAGAGTTCAAATTTACTGTATTAGATATTTTCATTTTCTATATTACATTTTCTACATTGTCATGACTTCTGCTGACAAACTATTCAGAGCTGTGGTGCCCACCCTTTTTGCTTAGTGGGTCAGATAGGCAGTGCCCACTAACTCCATGGGCTGGATCTGACTAGTGGTCCCAATCCAGCATTTAGGGTGGTCATGGAAGAGCCCCATCTAGCTATACAGACAGGGGCAGGGAGCAGCCCCAATCAGCTGCACAGTGAAAGTGGGTGGCCAAGACCTGTGGTGGAATGGGGTGGTCTGGGCCCACAAGAGGGGAGGGAGTTTGACCCAGCCCCAATAAGGCCACACTCAGGAGAGGTGGGTGGCCCAGCCCTAATCCTGGCATGTAGGGAGAGGTGCATGGCCCAGCCCTGATCCAGCTGCACAGTGGAAGAGGACTTAGCCCAGCCCAACCCAGCCCCGTGGGGAAGGCAGGGCATGGTCCATTTCCATCTAGCCCCATGGAGGTCCAGCCCCAATCTGGCTGCCAGGAGGAACAGACATGGCCCCGCCCCAATCCAGCTGTGGAGGTAGAGAGGATACGACCCTGCCAGACAGGGTTTTGGAAATCTGGCAGCAGGAGAGGGCTGCCATTGCCACTGCTCCCCTGCCATCAAATTTCCCCACTTGTGGAGAGCTCTGCAAGATAGATGCCACAGCTTTGCGGGCCACATTTAGCCTGTAGGCACTTTAATACTTCTGTTTTTTGTAAGATAAGAATAAACTATTTGTATTAATATGAAGCTGATCTTGTATTTTTTTTACACTTCAAGCCCCAAGATAAGAAATAAATACTCAACTTCCATAAACTTCATATTTCCCATGAAAACTGTAATGGTCTTTTTAAAAAAAGCAACATCTACTAATGTAACACACATACCTAATACTTCAGTATTTACATGCTTGACCCAAGGTACAGGAAAGAAACAGGGGCGAGGAGACATGGATTTTATTTGGACCTTTTGCAAATATGCAAAGTGCAGGACTAGGCAAGTAAGTTCAAAGAGCCCTAAAACATCCACAACTAAGATGTGGCAATTAATGGACAAGATTTTTATGCTATTTAAGAAGTTTTCATTGTGAACAAGCTGCCTGGCATCAGACCCTGAGAGCAGAGCTGATTAGAGCAGAGGGGTTATATATATGGGTGTTAAAGACAGCCCTGTGAACTTTCAGATATCTGATATAGCTTTAAACTAGTTTTAAAACAAGAAGTGAAACAACAGGATTTTTGGCCACAGTGCAGCAAAGAATAAATGGGTCCTATGGTCAAAAGCAGAGCAAGCAGAAGGGGACCTGACAATGCAGCCTAGTGGTTAGGCCTCTTAGTTTGGAGGAGGGAGACCTGGGTTCCAATTCTTGCTCCCAGCATTATTTCTTAATTTCACACAAAGACCATTTTATGTAAAATATATAAACATTTTGAAAGAAGGGAATGGAACCTAATTCTCTCCCTGCTTTCCAAGTATTTCAACCACTAAGCCACAGAGTCAGCCTACTTCTTGCTTGCTTACCTTCTGACCCAAATGATTCTGTGTTTCTTCCTGTATTGTAGTCCAGCTTCAGCTACAGGGTTGAGGGAGCCCCTCCTCAGACCTGTTTGATAGCCTGTAAAGCAACCACATTATAGAAGTCCTGGGAATGGACATTTTATATGTTAATACCAACACCTGCATCACTCTAGATAACAGCCATAGATATCTGTTGCAACAGTAGCTAAGGAGACTAGTCGACCATGAAACCAAGAACTGGAAAGTATTGTTAGCAAGGAAGACCTTAGGCCTAGTATTTGCTGCAGACAGAATTCTGAAGCCTTTAGACAGAACAGTTCTTATACTCCAAAGCATCCAGGTGAGAGTGTCTAATTATTATGGTAATGCTATAAAGCTTTGGACATTATCTCTGAATATAAGTCAGATGGAAATGCCAATTTGTATGTAAGCACGACACTATGGAAGTATGCATTTTACGTCAGAAACTTGCATTTTGATATGTGCAACAAAGGAAGGAAGTCTATATGAGGAACACAAGTAGTTGAAAGTCTAGATCCTAATCCTATTAGATAGCTCAGTAAGACATAGTGTGATGCTTGAGTCCCTGAAAAATCATTAATATGCACCTTTATCATTCTCCTTCCTATTAGTTGTAAAAATAAGCCATAAAGATCAGGGAAGAAGAAGGAGATCCATCCAGATTTAGTATCAACAGTTTTTCAGGGATTTGTACACGGTGGGGTGGAATCACACTTAAGATGCTTTACCACCCTATTTTCACATATAAAACATGTCCCAGAATAAAATATGCATTTTGTTTTTGAAAAGTAGAATGAAGAAAAAAAACTTTCCATGTCTCTACAGTAACTGGGTGCATCTACATGTTTACTTAACTGCACAGAAGACTAATTTGCTGTAGTATAAAGCATCACAGTCTAAACATGCAATGCTATTAGGCCACAGCAAACTAATTTTTGCTGCAGTAAGATATTAACTTTCTGGGACAATGCTATCTTACTTCAGTGAAAATACCTGTGCCTAAATGCACAGGTAAATGCTGACCTGGGCACATATTGCACCAGGTCAGACTAGGCAGTGGGGGGCCAGACCCCTGGCTCCTGCCTAGCCAACCCCAAAGCCACCCAAAGCTGACACCTACTTCCCAGGGCTACTCCCCCCAACTTCAAACTGCTGTGGACCTGGGCACAGTATCTACACATCTGCCCTGGACCACAGCAGTTTGAGCATCTACACATGCCATTAAGGTTGTCCTAATGGCATGTGTAGATGCATTCACTGAGTAGCAACAACTAGGTATCCAAGCCTGCTCATTGTTTTGCTCCCTGTGAGTCAAGTACAGATTTTGTTTGTTTACTTTTGCTTTTGCTCAGTAAGGCAGAAACTTTTTTTTAAACATATTTCTCACATATAATGTATATAATAATTTCCAGCAGCTGGAAAAAGTGGTGTGTTATATGCAAGAAAATCTGTTTTTTCTATGTCTAATAAGTGGTTTAGGATTTTGCTCTTCCTTTGTAATAACTGAGGTTTAAAAGTTATCTTTTGTATTTCTAACACTATTTATTACAAGTTGGAATACTTTCAAAATGTTTTTCTTTTTTCTGTGCATTATATATCTATTTTACAAAATAAATTAAATTACTCTGTCTTCTAAAGATGATTGGAAATTATTATCACATATTTAGCATGGTTTTATATAAATAGACCTGAGATTTAGCTCAGTGTGATCTTTCTGAAAAATCCTGGAAAGACAAAATTCTGACTTACGCTTCATCAGAGTTAACCTGAGACAAAGGAAGAAGGAAATTTTAATATTTTATTTTATAATAAGTTGTAGTGATCCCCTGCCTCATAATACTCATAGTTATGGCATAATTTAATAAGAGATAACTGCACAGTCTCAGAGACCACCCAGTTTTATCTAATGCTAAGAATTCATTCATTATTTTTTACCATACTTGGGTTTCAATCTGATCATCAGAGAAGGTGTCTGTAGCAGATTTGTCTAAATCAGGGTTGTCAATGTGAAACATACAGCCTGCAGGCCAGATTTGGCTCAGGGACCATATAATCCAGTCCTTGGGTCTCAGACAGGTTAAACATACAGCATGCAGCTTGCAGAGCTGATCTGGTGTGCAGGCTAGACCTAGCACTATGGGCACTGCAAAACAGCACAGGGGTCCATCCAGAAAGCATGAAGCACCCACACTAGACTGGCCCTGACTGCTCGCTCTGTGCTAGTCCATATCAGAGGGGCACCATATGCAGCACACTCCCCTTGCTTCCACCAGAACTACTATCCATTGTGTGCAATTACAGTTAAATGGAAAATACAGAACCACCACTGGAGCAAGGACTAGAGTAAGATCACAAAGACCCCCTCCGCTGCAGATAGTGTCGCCTCACCTTAGCCACACAGCCAGGTTCATTCTAGCTTGATCTTCTTCTGGCCCTACATTTTTACCTCCTAGATAAGCAGTAAAATTCCTACAGTGCAAAAGTTCAGTACGTTTCATAAACCTTAGCTTCAAATGTGTAGTATGTTTTTCTATAATTCTGCATTTTGTTCGTGTTTTATGGCAAGAATCCTAATGATTGACTCTTGCCTTTTTGTCAGATACATAGGACTAAGATATGTTTGGTTAAGGAGCCAGTGCCTTAAAAAAGTCTAAGTCTAAAAGAGATATTTCTGATTGATTAGAGCTAATTAGTTACCAAAAAGTTTACCAAACAGCTTTTCTGAAAGTTTAAGCTGAATTTTGATACATGATTAAATGAGCATTCTCTGCAGTCAGGCCTAGCTAATTTAATCTCAGTAGCAAAAGAAGGTATGCTTTACCTACAAGTAATGTTGATGAAGGTAAATGGCAGGAAAAGAAGAAAGTACTGACTAGGCTAAGCTGTGCTAAAAACACTGGATCCCTGTTCTTCCCAACATTAAGCCCTTGCAGAATTCCACTGAAATCAATATGATCACTCTGTGGCAGAATTTAACTCAATGTTATTAAAAAAAAAAAAAAAAAAGCAATAATAAGATTTACAGGAGATGTACAAATAGTGCCCTGCTGATTGAGAAACCCATTCATCAGTCACCTGTAGAGAGGTCAATTAACCTGTCAATCCTAACTGAAAAACTCCAGAGTGATGAGAATTGCTACAAAATGGGGGTGCACTGATAGAGATTTTGGGGGCCAATACCAATAGCCAATTTTTAAGGAGGCATATTAGCCAATGCCGATCTGATTTCTGATACAGCTGTGTATAGCTGGTAAATCTGTTGTTGTGAAAAGGGATGGGGGAGGGAAGAGGTGTGGGGAGGGCAGATCAACACCTCCCATGGTGAGGAAGGGAGTGGGGCAGGGGCTGGAGCAGGCGCTGCACAACTGGGGCGGAGTGGCCATGGGATGGAGCCATGGCTAGTCTGGGGGGGTGCAAGGAGTGGGAGGGGAAGAGTGAGCGGCTCCTGCTGATGCACATATCACTCATTCAGGAGGGCAAGGGGGGGGCATTTGCCCCTAGATCTGTGCTGGGTGGGCCAGGCAGGCTGCAGTGCTGCACTCGGGGCAGGAGGCAGCAGCGCTGGGAGGAGGGCCACAGGGGGGATGCAGCCACCCCAAATTTAACTGTAGCTCCCCCTGTAACCCCCTCCCAGTGCCACTGCTTCCTGCTCTGGTGCAGCATGGCCTCTGCTGCAGCCCACCCAGTCTACCCCATGCAGATCTGGGGCACATGCCCCCATGCCCTCCCAGATGAGCAGCAGTAACTGCCAGACAAGAGGTTCACAGTGATGAGAGCTGCCCCCCACATACCCTCTGGATGAGCCACAGCTCTGCCCCACACCTGCCCTACCCAGGCAGCACCTGCCCCAGCCCCACTCCCTCCCTTACCGCAGGTGGCATTGATCTGAACCAGCATGCCCCTTTCTTCCCTCTTCCCTTTCACCACAACAGACTTACCAGCTACATACAACTCTCCACACTGCTGGGCTGTGCTCCTTGCTGCCTGCACATGCACAGGCATTTATTGGCCAAATTATTGGCCACATCAGGCCGATTTCCAATATAGCCAATTTTCTTTATATCGGTGCCGATCTGATATCGGACCGATGTATCAGTGCACCTCTACTAAAAAATACGAATAATTCCTTGCAGTTCAAGATATAGCTTTAAATGAACACAGTGCCCTCCACCTAGCCGTTATATTTGTTCCCTTAAAAAAAATAAAGAAAAATACCACCAACCTAAATCTAAACTAAGAGCCTGTCCCCTGATTTTTTTCTGTATTTAAATTAAATGTAGATTTCAAAGGAAGTAAACAGTTTCATGTCAGATAATGAAGACAATAGTTGCCAAACCTTTAACTGTGCTTCATGCTTCTACAGTGTCAGTGCTGACATCAAGCTACTCAGTTTGACTGATAAAAGTACGTCTTCCAAATAATATAACACACTACAAGTAGTCAGGTCTAACCTTTAAAGTAAGGATGAAATACTTCTTTGTTTGTTCTTGTTTTGGAGGATGGGGAGTGGAAATTATATTGTTATTATGTATTTATTTGCACTTCAGTAACATCAGATACTTCAAAAACACCATTGTCCCATTTTACCTTTTGTACAATACACAGGAAAAGACAAAGGCAGTCTCAAACATGAAGAGTTTGCAATTTAATTTATAACATGCACCAAAGCATACAACAAACAAAGAAAACAACCCCAAGGCATAGCAGTGATTAAAATCATATTCAGCACTCTCCTCAGAGCAGATCTTTCATAATTTCTCTCTGGTCTCAAATAATAGTAAACATAAATTGGATGACTATTATTAAAATTAAATTATTGTTCTGTAGCTAAAAGTATGTCCAGGGCATATTCATGCTAGATAGGTACCAAGTTGCTTTGGACCAAATGTTAAATAATGTAAATCAAATGTGTCAAACATAAAGTCCACAGAAGTGGATCATCCTGTCCATGGGTCTTCTTGGAGTCTGGACCATTCACCTCCATGGACTAATTTTAGCCTGGAGGGCTCACTGCCAAAGCTGCCAAAGGCCCCTGTGGTGGTGCTATTAATCCCTGCTGTTTTGGCGCAGGTCTGGAACCGAGGGAATAAACACTACTTTGCTCCTCCCGCCATAGTCGTCACCAAAATTGGGGTTCATAGTCAGCTCTGATGACTAAGATAGGCAGAAGAAACAAGGGGGTGGGAGAAACATGAGCATTACTCTGCTGGGTTCCAGAGACCAGAAAAAAATTCTGGCAGCAGTGGGGATTAATACCACCACTGCTGCTCATAGCTAAGTACAGGCAGTCAAAAACCCCAAAGCTGCATTGATTCAATCTTCGCAGGTTAGACTAAGCTGTGTAGACTGAACCAATGAGCAAGTAAACAGACATTCACTTTTGATTCTGGAAATGCAGTCTTATGCCTGTAGTGGCTCAGACCGGAACCTGGGAGCACTAGAGCACACCTCCCTGCTTAGCTGGAGCAGACAATTTGGGCCAAGGCTAGAATTCCAGGATGCTGTGCACCTCACCCTGTGATGCAGAGTTTGCGGGAGTGGTGCAAAGCATCCTGGGATGCTGGGGGACTGTGTGTTAACTTGAATCTGGAGGGGATCTGGGACAGAAGTTCAACAAACCAATGTAACCTAAATCAGTTAAGTATGATAATTCATCCATCCAGATTTATCTTAAACCATTTTAGCCATTTTGAAAGCGTTTTATGTATACTGAATTTCTGTTATGTTACAGATTTGAACCAGTTTCCAATTACTTACACCAGTTTATGTGTAATTTCTGTCCCTAGTCCATGGATTGCCTGGTTTGCAGGGAGCTCTGAAGTATGGATTTGACTCAAAGGGTGCAATGTATTTAATACCCTGGACAAGCACATAATGAATCAATTTCTTTATGAAACTTCAACCTGTTGGAGCTACACTCAAACAAGTTTAATTAGTTCTTTCAAGTTATATTGCACAGTGGTCATTAACAAGGTTTCAGATTAACTTCCTTGTAAGCATAATACTTGCTGGAATTCTAATATAGTCCCTATTATTAGAGCCAGATATTTTATGCAACTCCAATAGGCATATAAATATGTGTGTTTTACTTACATACACACACACGTACATGTGGGCATATTTTCAGATAATATAAATTGCCATAGTTCCATAGATATGACACTTTCCAATAACTGAAAATCTGTCTCACTGAAAATACTCTAATTGGTTGTTCATGTGGTGAAATCCTGGCTACAATGATGTCCGAGACAAAACTTTCCTGGGCTTTACTGAAACCAAGGTTTCTCAGAAGGTGCGAGTCTGCAGCATTAGAGCTTAAGTAGAGTCATCAGTGATGGCCTGTCACAAATCCTGCTTCTATTCCTTCCATTTTAACAATTCTATTTTTGCAACTAGCATTCCTCTCTTCATGCTCCCTTGTTCATTTGCCTGAGAGAGGGATGACCCTTGTAAAATATCTTAAAGATCTATGCTATTTTGTAGTCTGTTTTTATTCTTGAGTGGGCTGTAGGGACCATGCTTAGAAATTGCAAGCGTCACTAGCCATACTTTGTATAAAATGTATGTTATATGCTTGAAAGTAAAAAACTAATAAACTGTTCAGTTAAAATCCAGTTTAATAAGGTAAGGATATCGCAAAGTAAAAGCTACATTAAAAAAACAAACAAATATACATGCAAACAAACAAAACCACCAAGCACCACACCTCATGATGTACAATATTTACAACGATGCCATAGGCACATATAGTTAGGAGATATGAAACATCCTTAGGCATACCAGAACACTATAGTGAAGGGAAAGCTAAAACAGTAGGGCATACCCTGTTTTCATTGCTGTGCTCATCTTCTTCATATATAACCCATGCATAAGACAACAAAAGTAACAGCAGATAAAAACACAATATAATTCTATAAAATGGATGACTGAAAATTGCATTTGTGCATAAGTAAAATAGCTGGGGGTGGGCAGGAAGGAGGAAACTGGAACAGGTTCTAAATCGCACAGCTACAAGTTTTGATTCATTACCACTAATGCATGGAAATGCAGCTTGCAACAACATGTGCCAGTGCAGACTATTGGGCACTTGCAGGAATTCGGCCCCATAAGAAAGCAAGGTTGTCGCTTCACATATATTTCCTACGTTAGTTTTAGAGATTGATGTTCCCTTTTCTAGGAGCACCTCATTTACTGAACAAAAAATATTTTTGCAACAGTTTGTCATGTCATTTAAGATCACTCTTTCCTACATGGCTCTTTGTTAAAGTCAGGGGGAAACTGCATTTGTCTTTGTATTGAGGCCCAAATTATATTCCTCTACTGGCATTCCCTGTGTGGATCAGTTCTAGTGCTGCACTGTATTATATGAATATTAATGTTTTAATCTCTATCAGGGAAATGAAAATTATTCGATGCCCTTTGATGTTATTGTTATCACTGTGCACATTTGAGCTGCTGCATATACTTACTCTCAATCTCTGGATTTAAATGTAGTATCTCATGATTTTTTGAGCGTCTCTGACAAATTAGCTTTGGCAAGCAACAGTTTTCTTATTTCTGTTATTCCTCTCTTGCTGTGTGCATGTGAGATAGAGAAATGTGTTGGGGGGTTGTTTGGGGAGGGGGTTGTGTATTTATTTAGAATCTGAAAACTTTTTTCTGAACAAACAAATCTCAGATGTAAGACAGATATTACAATCTTTGCTCCTGAGAAACTCCTACTTAAACCAATGGGAGCATTGCCTAATTAGAGACTTCAGGATTGGGTCCCTATGACTATCCCACAGATTACCATAGATCTGATGGGAGTTTACAAACCCTCTTTTACACAAAAAAAGACCTGTTCTTAGTGGTCAGACCATTTAAAACTGCTTCTTCTGTCCGAAAGTGAAGAAACCCTGCTGCTAATGCCCATATTTGTGAATATAAAACTCTAATCTGTCATTCCTGTTCCCCATGAATAGTCTATTTAGGTTGGGTTTAAAGCAGTGGGAAGTCGACCTATGCAAGAGAGTTCTCTTGTAAAATGACCGGAGGTCAGTGTTATTATCTCTGTAGGCTACCAATAGTGCATTTGTTCCACCCTATGTATGAGTCATTCATTTATAACAAGCTCCGCTGTGCTTTGAAAGTACTGGGAGGGATGGGTAGGGAAGCTTATCTCCTGTCAATTGGACATCTCTAAAAGAGATGTCCTCAGTATTTAACTGTTCAACTAGAAGATGATTAACTTTGCAATTAATAGATTAAAAAGACCTAAAAACTGAATTCTGGTTACATTATACCACAGATAATTACATGTTCCATATTGTGTGCCAGTTTGCTGTGGTCTCTTAGGTTTCATATTTGCCACTCTATAGTAAATAGATGTTAAATTATGATGCCAAGATTTTGGTGACTAATTAAAGAATGTGCAGAGAAAGCTAGCATTACCAATTAGAACATAGCTCAGCTACAGTATTAAGATGTAATTATGTATGCCAAGAATTTATCTGCTTCATATAACACTGTATAATAAAAGATTATTTAAATCAGTGCAACGCTGAAAAGCAATTTCTGTTAGATGCGTTTTGCATTACCTCAGGGTTCCACTTCCATAGCAGTCTAAAAGTACTAGGTACATAGCTCCAATTGACTCTGAAAAGGAGGTGAGCACAAAACTCCCCTCAGCTTTCTTGAAAATCCCAGTCCTGTCTATTTAAATGGCTTGTCTTATTTTTTTTAACATTAATTGACATTTGTAAGCAAGCACCAGGACCTCCACTTATCAGGTACCTGCACAGACCTAAGCACTGTAGTGTGATCCTTTTCCACCCTGCTTGCATTCCTATAAAATGGTTAACACAAAAGGTGGATGTGTTCTCCTCCTGTTTACTGATTCTTGTGCCTTAATTGTTAAAGTTAAGAGGATGGTGTGTTACAAAAGTAAGCAAATTATCATTTTTTTTAGGGCCCTGAGAAGGGTGGACTAGGATCACACTTTGGTACCTCATAGGTGGGATTAATCTAGCTTGCTTTTGGCAATCTCAGATAATATTATGGACATTTTAGTCACCTTTACTTTCTTCCTGACTTATCTCAACTTCCTAAGGTCTTACCCATAAATTTCTCTTCACCTGTACTCTTTATAATATGTGACATTTTACATAGCAGACTATAAAACTAGAGAATTTACTAAAGGCTTTCTTAATACAGGAGACAAAGGTGTCAAGACAGATAAATTTATGTGGCATTGCCTTGAAAAGATACAGGACAATGTAACTTGGCGCCTTGACAGTTCTTTCAGGGTCTGTTTACTGTTCTTGCAGTATTCACAGCAAATCGGATCCCCAGTCAGACAAGGTCAGAATGTCACGTTATCCAAATGCTGGAAAAAATATAATGCAGAGTGTGCAAAGTGAATGTGGTACATCAGTACAGTGGAGCTCAAGTTACTGCAGGCATAAAAAATGCCACATGTCAACAGCATTAGGGTCCTATGCAACATTCACCATACAGGCAGACCAGCAGGCTCAATTTTACATGACATGAATATGTATATGATGACTGATAGATTCAATATAATGTTTAGAGGCCCCTTATGAAAATGTAGGCTTAAGATACAATACAAGAATGACCAACCTCAAACATTTTAAAAAGACATTTGAATTTTTTTCTTAAGGGTAACACTTCTCAGATGTGTTAATATTATTTCCCAGGTTGAACAATGTTTATTTTCAAATCAGACTGAAGTGCCAAATGTGATGCCTACTGCACAACTGAACCAGTGGAGTACAGAAAGCAGCTAAAAGGTCAGAATGTTTGACACTTTTACAAGCCTGTTGTCTTGATGATAGATTTCCCAAACACAGTGCTTCTTGTTGAGTAAGTGTCACAAGTCTCTTTATTGTTTTCCTCTAAGGTGTTAAACAGTTCTGCATTGTTTGATAACCTGTCATTGTCTACCATATGTGAGTAATAAATACAACTTCACAAGCCTTTTATAATGGCACCATAAACCATATTTAAAAAGTTAGCTTAATTCATTTTTGATAAAACCACATTTTAAAAATACACTTTTTTTTGTTTTTAGATTTACTAGACAGCAAATTGCAAGTCCACTTAAGATACCACTCTGTAACAAATTCAAGGAGGTTTGTCAAAATATACCACACTATTAAGGCTCACATGTTTCCACTGAAGGATCTCTTCATATGATCATAGTGATGATTCACAAGAAAAAATGGTTTTTAATTTATTAACATATAAGCCCTTTTCTGTGATAAACAGTACATATTTTCTTTAAATACCAACTCCAAATGCAAATCAGTTTCACTTGTAAAAACATACCAAGTTCTAAAATTGACTTCCATGTTTTGAACTGCTTCTCTATATCATGCCAAAAGTACAGGCAGTCATACAATTATGTATTTATAATTTTATATGCATCTATACATCTATACACACACTTTCTCTTATTTTATCACAACTGGAATTATTTTTGGCAAACTTGGCAAGAAGATCCCAATTTAAAGAGAATTACAGGCTGAGCAATCTACTTAGCTAAGGGAGTCCAGTAGGCACACTCCAAGAAACTAGCATTGCTCGTATCCACACTGTCATCTCACTTGCACAGACAGACCAAGCATCCTTAACTGATACTCATTTTGATTGCTTCAGACTCAGATCACAATAGAGGACCTCAATTCCGACTGTATATCTGGAAGTTTTTACCAATTATAGCCACACTTATCCAAATTAATAAAAAAAAGCTCATTTGAGTGAGACTTTCAAATTGGGACCATGTCCTCTCCCCTTTGCTCCACATTTCCCTCTCTTCCCTCTTGTTGGACCCAGGTAGAATGGCACCATGGGCCAGATCCAGCCCATGGGCCATATGTTTGGCATATGGAAACTCTAGAGCATTAACCCTTACATTAACTGAGAATTGGCCTACACTATATTAGAGCAATTCTCAGTGGCTGGCATAAGGCAATTTTAAGTTCTCTTTTGCTAGTGAAGCATGAAAAATGGAAATAAGGGGGACTGAATGCCTGACTGGAACAATGGATCTATCTGAGTGATCTTCATAATGCCAAATATACCTATATATAAGTAATCATTGGAAATGTGTCTTGATGTCAACCACTGTGTGAAAGAAAAGTAATGGATGCTTCCAGATTCCAGTATTGAAATATTCCCACCTCTTCTGTTTAGCTATGTTCAGTTGTATTATGTAATAATCTACATAATGCAGAACCCAGGAATTAAGTAAATAGAACAGTTTCTGTAAAGATAATGACCTACTTAGTTTAATCATTTAAGGGATTATTTTTATTAAATACTTCCAAAACTCATAAAAAAATAGCAAATATGAAAATTGGGTTACTTCCCTGACAGAACAAAATTAATTTTATGATTTTATGCTGCAATGGTTTCAGTTGTTAAAGAAAAATGCTTCTATATAATAAAAATACACTCTTTAACTTTGCTGGTTTCACTGTACCAGAAGTTAGCCATAGAAATTGCCAAAAGGGGGAAAAAGTAATTATTTTTTTTAATCTATTCTAATTTTTATATAAAGCTCCAGAATATAACTAATTTTCTTAAATGCTGAGTTCATCTCAAAAGTAATTGAAAGACCGAGCATCATCTCACAAATACTCAAAACTCTTAAAAAGCATCTTTGCTACTATGAAACCTAACATTCTGTTCGTAACATCATAGATATCACAGTAGGTGATAATAAGAACATGAAAGAAATAATGATTTTAGATGGGAAATATGCAGCAGGAACAGCTGAACTCTAAAGAAACATAATAGGATTGTCATGCAGATGCCCTTAGTAATAAATAATGAAAGAGGAAAAACAATCTAAATATATGGGCAAAAGAAGTTTCCAAGAAGAATGCTGCTGAAAGTTCCCTCTGAAGCACCAGCTGTTCCGTAAGAAATACTAGGCCAAGTCTATGATCTACTGAGATGGCTATGATGAGTTGGCTATTGTTTTCATTGACTTAAATAGTTATTTGTCATCTGTCATTGTCTCTGTGCATCTTTTCCAGCTGCAACTTCTAACCCTGCCTAAACTCTCACCAAAGAAGAGACATTTCATGAGTTTTAAATCCATACCTGCCACCCAGTGAGTGAATAATGAGACCTTCAGATATCAGTCAGCAGCATGGTTCAGAACCAAACTAAAATTAACAACCGTAACCAGACCTGCTGGGTCTGACGAAACCTCCCATCAGTCAGTGCTTTTGCCACCCAGAAACAAATGTGTTAAGTTCTTATGTGGATAGTGGTTAAGTAAACTGATTTAATTTTTTTAAATGCTGCTGGACTAGTATGTTTTGTACTCCATAGTTTTCTTAGGTTCTGGGAATAAATTCTTGAGAGCCTAAAATATAGCACACAGAAATCCACTTATCATTACAATCTGACTTTAGTTATTTGTGCATAGATAAAAAAAGTTGCAAATACACTAAGGCTCTTACATTCGGCAACTATTATCACATTTAATAGTCATTTTTTACTAAAGGCTAACAATGTGTCTGCAGAAATGTAGAAGGCAGCGTAGAAATGCATCTTTATAGACTAACTAAATTAAATACATAGAGAGAGCACAAGCTTTCATGAACCCAAGTTTCTTTCATCAGATGCTGTGAAAGGACAGCACAGAATAAAGTGGAGGGAGTGATTAGAATGCAATAGGTAAGAAAGCAGGAGGGAGAGGGAGTGGGAAAGGCAGAGGGGGGATGCAAGACAGAAATAATTAAGTTCTCTCTGGGTGCATCTACATGTGTACTTGACTGCGGAGTTGACTAATTAGCTCTGTAGTAAAGCATCACAATCTACACATGCACCAGTATTGGAGCACAGTAAACTGCTGTCCTAGGCACACTTGTAAGCACTGTGCCCAGGAGCAATGTACTCAAGTTCAAAGTGCTCTGGAGTTTATTGCATCATTTTAATTGCATATGTAGATGAATCCCCTGAGTTTTAGCTCAAATATGAAGGAGACTGAAAAAAAGTAAAATTAAAAAATGTATATAGTCCTCAAAATAGAGGACCTCTCATTTAGGAAATGACATTTTAGATTTCTCTGAGGGACTGATTCTGCTACTCTGTGTAAATTCAATACTATTTTCAAAGGGTGTAGTTAAGGTCTTATTAATATTTCTCAGTTTTCTGTTGGAGTTTATGATTTATTTCCTGATTTGTGTAATTCACAGTAAACAAACTGTTCCAATACTGCTCTGATTGAAAATAAAGAAAACACAGTGGGGTTTTTTATATCTGAAACTCAAAGTAGGCCTGGCATTTGGAATTCAGCAACAACCAGAATGGAGCCTAACTCCCTGAAGTGGCCATACACCTATCTTTTCACTGGAAAAGTGTGCATGCTAGAAGTGGTCTCCTCATGTATGAACTGTGCCTTTCATGGTTAAGGCTAATTGGAATTTCAAAAATTTGGGTCCCTGCACCAAAGTTTTCTGAGATGTCCAGTCCAGTAGTTGTAGGCACAGTATACCTAATACACATCAACAGTAGTAAATCAGTACTAACAGCTGCTTTCTTTCAAAGCATAGCCAGAGATGGAAGTGATGTTCACCTTTTAAAAATATCTTAATGGTTACAGAATTTGCCCAGGAAGTGTCAAAACTGGGTTCTAGATCCTCCTCAAACTGAGAGGCTTCAAACTACATCTCCCAGATAGAAGCTAGGCTGGGATAACAATGTTTTCTATGCTTCCTGTTAAAGCTGGGCCACTATGCAACAGAGAAGGAGGGATTCATTGGGCCACAAGAAATGAAAAACAAACTTGCACAAGTGTGCTTCTGTAGATCATGAAGAAGGGCACGTATTAGGGCATTGCAATCCTTCCAGGGTTCTAGTTCCTGTGCCTAATACCGTTCATGAAGGATAAAATGGTTACATAATGGGAATACCTCAAATGCATCCCAGGACATTTAGCCTAAATATTAAATACATGCATCCATACATTTAAAAAGTTCAAGAAATAGCAATAGGCTTGACTGTCTATTGAATTGTGTCTTGCATGATCAATTTCTTTCCACAACGCCAGTATAAAAAGCACACTTGTTAACCAGAATTTTGGGGAGAGCATTTTACACACCTGTCAATGACTTTATGGGTTGAATGAAGTGGAAAAATAAACTTGGCTGTTATCTTATTTCAGCGGCAGGATTTTTCATTGATTTGAAGCAGAATTCCCCTATGATACTTAGTGAAGAGGTCTGTTTCAAATCCATGGCACCAAGTGGCCTGTTGACAGTATACTTCTCAGAAATTGTTTTTTGATTATTCATAGAGATTTATTTTTACTATATGCACTAAAATGTAATTACCTCTTTAATATCTAAGTTAACACACCACTATGCGTTAACTCCTGCAGTTCACAGACAGATGCAGACAGGAGAGGCTACTCCTTAAGTCCTCATTTGTTGCCCTGAAGCAAAAGGTGGGAAGAGTCAGTCCCTACATTCAGCTGAGCACAAGGACTGAAAGGATTAATGAAATGTGGCTTCTGAGAAAAGATAGCTGTCCCCCAGACAATCGATAAACTAGCAAGCCTGATTACCTGCTGAGAGAAGCATATATGTTCCCTTCATAATGGATGTAACTGTGGCCCTCCTCTTTAAAGATACTGTACTTCCTCTCTGCCCAATAACAGCTAGCCAGGTTCTCATACCTCACTCATTGTCATGGAACCTGAGAACGACTGTGAATAGACTTCTGAAGCTTCTAAAAATACACAGGAAGCTTCTAAACGCTTCCTGAATGTCTCTAACCAGGATAGCTTCCACTATATTCTCTCTTTCCACTCAAAGACTTTTATTTACATTTGATATATGCATATGCATATACTGTATTTTCTCACATACAATACACCCTCAAATAAAATATAGAACTCACTTTTGGAAGGCAGAATGTAGGAAAAAGAAAAGATTTTTCCAGAGTTATGGCCAACTGTGAGACAGATTAAGTCCTCCTGGAAACATAGAGTGTCCAGAAAAGGTGGTTCCAAGAAGTTCCTGGTGCTAGCTGCCTCACTGAGATGCCTGGTCTGGTCTGGCATGCTTCCAAGACACACTGGGTATGTCTACACATGCTTTTACAAGTGCCTAAACTTAATGCACATTAGCCTGATGCATATTAAGGCAATTTAGGCGCATGTCCACACATGCATGTGCTAGTGTGAATTAACACAGGTATGCGGACTGACTTGGGACTAAAGTTAGTCCCAGGTCAATGGACACACACTGTGTGAATTCACATTAGCGCAACTACACATTTGCTAATGAAATTTAACTATCCATACATAAATATAATACCTGCTTTATGCAAGCATCAAATTTAGGCTCAAATAGCTTTAAATCACCATTTATAAGGTGCATTAAGGGTATTCACATGAGACATGCTCTCTTCATTTGCCTTAAGTTGGGCTAATGGGCATTAAGTGTTCACATGTACACACACTCACTGTTTCCAGAAGGACTTACTGTATGTCATATAGGGCTAGGCCTCAGACCCTTACAAGGGCAGCAGCAAGATTATAAGTCATTCTGTATATAAGTTTCTCTAAATAAAGTGCTGTTTCCATATCACAAGCCTCAGCAAGATACTACTAGTGGTTCACTTGCTATTTCAGGGACAAGCTGCAGTGCTCAGCCAGTAGCCAGGGCTATGAGAGGGTTAACATAGGACTTCACCATCTTGGCAGCTGCACTGCATGCACAGTGTCTCTAGGCACTCTTCTTTTGCAGGGAGAAAACAGTTTCCCCACCTAAAACGTGCACCCCAATTGTAGGGGGCTCATTTTGGGGGGAAAAATGTGTGCAGTATATGTGAGAAAGCATAGTATATATACATGTGCACATATATATTTTACATGCAACCTAATTCCGCTGTTCTTATCTGCTAAAGAAAGGCAGACTCAGGCATATAAATAAAGTACTTTGGACCAAGTAACTTTAAAAAATTTTTTTTTCAAGATATGTAAGATCAATTTAAAGATGTAACTTCAGGGTAACTTCACTGGTTTTCATTTAGTTCTTAAAATCCCTGATTTATATCAGTGTAACTCTGTTGTTACAGGCCAGGTGTAACTGCACTTTATGCATTTTTCCTAATTATGGAGTGAACAGTTTTGATTATGAATACTACATACAATGTTCAAGAGATCTGGATGGTCAGAGATCTGAGAGCACTATAGGCTGAAGTGGTTAATCTGCTAAATACTTTGAAGCAGATGCATTGCAATGTGCCTTATATCTCAGTTGTACTATCTTTAAACTGTCCTATCAACTCTCCTTCACTGATGACTGAAATACTGTTAAATGCCATTTAATCAACTGCTTTCTAGATGGCAACAATTTACAGTTGATTAACCTGCACAGTTCGGTTGCTGTTTCAAAAAGCTCCAGGAAGGGATTATTTTTGTGCCTAAACAGCTTGAAAGAAAGGGCTTGGTCAGGGTCTATAGAGTGAATATTGTAGATTCTAAACACAGTGCTCACTGAAGCACACGAGGCTAAGTTAAAGAAACATTAGTGCCTCAGAGTGCCAGCCTTAATAAGTATCTTTGTATGTGGGGGGTTTGGTTTTTTTTAAACCCCAGCACACAATATTTTTTCTAATAAATAGGAACATGTGGTAGATATGTAAACCTAGACTGTGATGCTTCCTAAGGTAAAATCCTTGCAATACTGCAAGACTCACGTCTGACGCTGTATGGTGGAACAATTCAACAGCTCATGACAATCCTGGATCCTTTCCTTACAAGAGAGCCCCAGTTCAGCTTTGGCTGCCTAATTCAGTATTCAGATGTGCAAATTCAGAACACAGTAAATCAAACTTTCTCTACGGTGTTAGATACAAACTGTGAGGAGACTGAGCTATGAAAAGTCTGAACCTATTTTTTTGTATGATGCCTTAATACACTGAATAACTGCAGGGGATAAGCGGAAGAAGAGGATGGGGTGGGGAGGAGGGAGGCAATGCTCAACATGATCCTTTCTTAGCCATGTTAAGGGTTCCTCTTCCCTCAAGAGGATTGGATCACTTACAAAAAAGAAGTACAAGGGCATTAGCTATAATTGCTTCACATAAAGCAACAGGGGTAGTCAGTGCACACCCCAAGCAAAACAGTCTTTCAGGTGTGTCCTGCTACTATATTTTGTGCTCAACACTGACAACTATTTTAATTTCATCTTATTAATAAATAATCAAAAGCACACTCAAACCTAGGCTAGGAACAGACATTCAGCCTGAATTGATTTAATCTTTGCAAGTTAGTCTAATCTGGCTAGGCTAAATCAGTTTATAACTAGACAGACATCCAGGAAATGCAGGCACATGCCTGCATTGGCTCAGACTAGAAATCAGGAGGGGGGGTGCACTACAGCAGCCCTCCCTCCCTTTCTACAAAGCTGCACTGAGGGGGTTGTGGCCAGGCCCCTGCAGGTTGCTATGATTAAGGAGCACCCCCACCCCAGCAGCTCAGCAGGGAATTGATGACACACTGTTTATCACCCCTACCTCAGTGTTTATCATCCCATTAAGAAAACAACAGAGGGACATTACCAGCTATCTGTTGATTCTGCCTTTGTCCCCTGTGCTGCAGCTTGGAGGTAGCCAGCATTTGGTCTGCTAGCTAATGCTGAAAGATTTCTGTGAGGGATGGGGAATGCCTGTTTAGCAGAGAGTGGGGAGGAGAAGGGAGGAGCAGAAGCCAGGCAGACACCTGCAGAGACTGCCTGAGCTGCAGACAGAGAGCAGAGGGGAGGGGCTAGCCCTGCTGTGGAGCAAAGAGACCCACCCAGCCCAGAAAGCATGCTGGGATGCTGGAGGAGTGTGATTTAATTTACACCAGCAAAGGGTCTGGAACAGACATTACATAAATAGGTTTGAGCCAAATCAGTTAAGGCTGATACTACATTCAACCAGGTTTATCTCAAACCGGTTTCAGCCATTTTCAAACTGGTTTATGTGCATTGCACATCTGCTCTGTTATAGGTTTAAACCAGTTTCTGATCATTTAAACCGGTTTATATGTAATGCCTATCCCTAGCCCTAGTGTCCCACTGGCCTAGTGTGGTTAAGGCACACCAGCTTTTTATCCTACAGCATGCAAGGAAGTGCTGATCCTAGCACCTTTGACCAGGTACCCATTTGCAGATGGGTCAACAGGGAAAATCTTTTAGGCACAAATCTTGATTAAGGCTTGAATGTATACTTCAGGAACTAGAGAGAAAAATATTAACCACCCTGCTACCACACACCAGATTAAAGGACTAAAAACAAAAACAAAAAAACAGAATTTAGGAAGGAATAGTGATGCCCTACCTCCACCATGCTTCAGAGCATAGACCAACCTCTAATAGATTTTAGAAATAATTTATCCCCATTAGCTGATTATTCCGTAACTGCAGTATTTCTTGCACATGCCTCTGAAAAACCTAATGCTGACCACTGATGATGATAGGATATTAGATTAGAAGGACTACTGGCCTAATCTAGTATGGCAGTTACTTATAAATAGATAAAATGCTTATAAGTACTTAGGCACCTGATTTCCATTCTTTCCATGTCTCATGTTCAGACATTATCTGATGAAGTAGGCTGTCAACAATAAAAGCTTATGCCTTTATAAACAAGTTAGTATCTAAGCCATCACCCTATCTTCTGCCATTCTTACTAGTTATTCTTCTGATATAAAAAACATACATACTGATCTTTACAAATAGACTGATATCTAAAAGTATTATGAACTGTAACATAATCCACTTCTTTCCATGAGTGCACTACAGTAGGAATGCCTTTGTTCTATAGTTGTCTTCATATCTGACATCACAGAATCATTAGCACATATAAATATACTTACATCTGCAAACACAGACTGAATTATAAAGATCTTTCTCTTATTTCCAAACACAAAACACACTGAAATTTCAGCCAGACCATTATTTTAGCTAATTTAGCTCTAATCTTCAAACTACTCATGCTCAACCACCTCCATTTACATTATTATAGATAAATACATTAGAGATTCAAAACAGAAGAATGATCTTTATGTAATTTATCTACCTTTGGATTTTATTCACATATTCAGAATTACTTTAAAGACATACAGAGATAGGCCATAATCAATGCAATTAACATCAACTCGGATACCATTAAACGCCTTTAACATATCTTTTACTTTAAACACAAGGCAGATGTTTTCCGTTTTCTTTCTGTGTTCCACTTAGTATCAAATAATCATCTCAACTTTTCACAGGTGGTGCTTGAATCATGCTAGGCTTACAATTTATATAAAGACACACTATTCCTCTTAATCTTACAAAGTGATTCCTCCTATGATGTAATTTTATCATGTGCATAATACTGTCTCAATATACTTTCCAACAGAGTTGAGAGTTTCTAGGCTAAGGAACCTGGAATGTTCCCACTGCTCCAGGCTAATGATCCCTCAAATGCACACTAATATGTTTGATAAAAGTCTCCCAGCATGAGTGCACAGAATGCTTACCATAAGAATGACAATACTGTGGGCAGGGCAAATCACTGACACCGTTTCAGGCTGAGCTAGATGCTGGAGGCACAAATTAAAACTGTGAGCTTTCATTTCAGTGGGCTTTGACAGATGGAAGAGTGCATCAAATCTCTAATTGTTTAAGCCATTAACTCATCTTTCCACCTGCATTATCTCTGGAAAGGACTCAGTTGGAAGCCTTGAACAATTTCTCGCAGATTGAATTCCTAAGTGCATGTTACTCTATAAAGAAATGAGACTTGTCTTTTTGCAACAGAAATGTTTACTTGGCTGCTGCATTTGTAAACTTATTTGTTCTCTCTCACAACCTCTCTATTTTGAAAACTCAAAATAGCCTTTTAGCCCCACCACTGGATCAATCAATCAAAGACTACTGTCAATGCCTTGGCTTCAGTGAACATGAAAGTCCAATTGAGATTCATAGTGCATTGTGATGATACCCATTTATTTCCAGTCCTTGTAAATGCCACTGCACACAGTTCTAAATTATACCTGCTGGTCATTTGACTTGCAACTGCTTGCAAATTGAAAACTTGTAGAAGAAACTGTAACATAAATGATCAGTATTTAGTGGAGACTTTTAATAGGCCCTTTCAGGTACATCTACATGTGCATTAATGCACCTTTCCTAATACCATTAAAATTTAGTACCTCCAATGTGAGGTACTAACTACTGCTAATATGCAGTAGTGCATCTGCATGCTTTTTTTTAGTGATGCTTAAAGCAAAGTAGCTATGAATTAACATAATGTCTTTTTTGATGTAATCTTTTAATGCATAGTAAAATGGTCTATGGGCGTTAAAGTGCATGTGCAGATGCACCCAGAAGGACTAAATCCCACTTCTCACTAAACTAGTATAAATACATTATTTTAGCAAGCAACTTGATTTGCACAAGTATCTTATAATTAATTCATTTGTAGAAGCACCTACGTGTCAGGTACTTTCCAAACAGCCAAGAATTTTCTCAGTTCTGAGGAGCTCAAAATTAATTTAAGCATCACAGCAGAAGTAGGATGTTAAGAAGGATTTATATGAGAATAAAATAGGAGCTTTGAAAAAGGACCATAAGGGGATTCAATAAGGCAGCAGATGAGATAGCAAGCTAGGAGTCTTGGAATGGATTTGAAGCAAAATAAAAGCAGGACCTGGCCCCTATGCAAATAAAACAAACCTCAAGGCTGATGCTTTCAGTCCTATTCAGGCTGAGTAGTTCATCACAATCTGTTCTGCCAGATTCCAATATCCTTGCTCACACTGAGTAGCAATTAATTGCACAAATAGTTCCATTCACTTCAAAACAGTGTTATCTGTTCAGTAGGATTCCATACAACAAAAATGATACTATCAGACTTTGGTATTTTGAATTCAGGAGGATTACACAAGGGGCAAGATACTATGCAACATAAACAGAGATGTCAGAATTGGGTTCTTCAGCTGTGTGCAACAAGACAGCTGACATGTACACAAAAAATCCCTCACCCACTTCTAGGAAATGGGTTAAATATACTTCATAACAAAACGTCCAGATAAAAAAGGGGAATATTTTCTACTTTATCCCTGCACCTATTAAGTAACTTTTATTTTCTCTTCAGCACCAGTATAATGAAATTACCAGATGAGAACATCTGTTCAAAGAACAGAAGACATGCATGCTATTTTCTATACTCAAGCACTGGGAATCACAAGTCAATATGTGAAAAAGGAGCTCAGAAAAATATGCATACAGTGATTATCATTAACTGGGCAAAATTCTTACCTCTGTACTGCACTGCAGATCTCCCAGGAGGATTCTCTACATAAACTTCCTATTCATGTCAGTCAGAATTCTGCTGCCAGAAGCAGCATAAAATCCACACCAGAGATCAACATTTCATTGTGGGATCTTTGTTACTGAAGTTTAACTCAAGATAGATATAAGAAAGGAGAATACTACAAACTGGAAGGTTTGTACTATGAGGTTTTTTATGTACCTGCAGTGTAACTTATTATAATAAACACTATTACTTTTAATTCAGTAGATTTTTACTTATTTCCAGCAATGGGGTTCATTTGCTATTGATTGTATTTGCCTCTATTCCTCAATATTTTCTATAATTAAAATGGCATTGGAGGACATGGGAACATAATACAGTTAAAAGACATGCTTAGGTGGGATAATTAGATAGGTATTATCTAATTTAGTTGGGTCAGAGACATTTCTATGTCATGTTACATGTATTGTATTTTTACATTTTACACCCAAGTTACAGTGTGGGTACATAAAAAAACCTCATATGCTTTACTATAATATCTTATACAAACCAACTTGCTTAATTGTATCTTGCTTATCAAACCCTTCTGCAGTTGTATTTGATTATATTTTTCTTTACTTTCCATATTAAACCTTTATATAGTTAGTATTTATATGACTAGCCAACTGCCTGTCAAGAACGAAGGGGGGGAGCAGGCGGGGATGGAGCCCCATGCCCCCCTGTCTGGGCCAACTTGCCCTTTAACTCCCGCAGCAGCAGGGGGATGGGAGGAATGGGCCTGGGCCAATGCAGGGGTGAACCGGGCCTGAGGGTGGGGAGAAGCTGGCCCGCCAAAGAGAGGGAAGCAGCAGGCCCGGACCGATCCAGTGGCAGCAGGCGAATGGGAGGAGCGGGCTTGGAGCTGATGGTGGGGGGAGGTGAGGGAGAAGGCTCGCTCTTCCCCTCTCCCAGCCACTGCTGTGTCAGGCCGCATCAGGCTGGGTCCACTGCTCCCTCCCACCACCGCCATGGGTCTGCTTCTCTCTGGCTCTGCCTCTGGCTCAGGCTCAGTTCTCTTCCCCCCCACATCAGGCCTGGGCCCACTCCTCCCCTCCCCCCACTGCTGTCATGGTGGGCCAGGCCCGCTGCTCCCCTCCACTTCCATGGCAGGCCAGCTTCTCCATGCCCCCTCGAGCCCAATCCTCCCCCCCACATCAGACTCTCCTCCCCCCATTGCCACAGCATCAGCGGGGGCCTGCTTCTGCACCCCCCCCACCATGGTGGGCCCACTCCTCCCCACAACCACCCCGTGTCGAGCCCAGGCCCAGGCCCACTTCTCTGCTTCTGCTTGGGGTCCGGGACTGCTCCCTGTTCTCCGCCAGGGCAGCATGGGAAGGGCAGGAGCATGCGCAGGCCTGCTGGTGGTGATGACAGAAGGGGAGAAGGCAGGGCCAAGGTCTGCGCTGGTGGCCATGCCCCCGCCATGGCATCCCAATTCTGCTCCCCACCCCTGCACCACCGCCGTTACCTGTGCGGAGCAAGCGGGGGGGTGAGGCTTCGCTCCCCCCCACCACTCCAACGTCACCACCTGCAGGGAGCCGGGCAAGGGGGGAGGGGCCAGCCATTCCATCTAATCCATTGCTGCCACCTCCAGGGAACAAGATGGGGGGGTCACTCTGTCTCCTGTGTCCCCTTCATCATGGTGGGAAGCTGCCACCTGTCCAAATTCTTCTTTGCACTCTGATTGGCTGTTTGTCAGCCAATCAGAGCGTGAATAAAGCACAACAAACAGACTGCAGGCAGACAGATTTAGGCTTTTATACTATTAGAATAATGCTTGGTGGCAAGCTAGGCCTAATTATAGATAATGCTTGTTGCATACAAAGATATAGGGTTGCACCTTATTCCACCTATTGCATGTCTAAGTGGATTTAGGCATCTAACAGTAATTCTATTTTACCTTGTTCAAGTGTCTGAAAATAATACATCTACTTATGTAACATAGTATCATATTGCCTTTAAGAGTGAGTCACAAAAAAGCAGGACAAGAGAAGAAGAGCCATCCAAAGGGCTGAAGCAGGATAAAATAGGATTGCATGTAGACAACTAAGTCCACTTACATGCCTAACAGGGAGAACAGAATCTATCCAGCATGTGTATGTATCTAGTATAACATATAAAATATAATGTAAAACTATAGACAATAATGAAGTAACAAGAATGCTGTTTAGGCTGTGAGAAGGACTAGGGCATTAAGGATGCCAATATTAAAGTTACCCAGCCAAGTTTAATTCTGCCCCAGTGTACATTCAACATAGATACTGAACAAGGGTTTTCTGAAAAAATATAGTAAGCAATCATATTTACTTTATACAGACATGGGGCCCAGATTATGGTGGCACAACTGTGAATAAGGCATTTTCTAACTTTCAAGGGATTGTCAATTTTAAAGAAATTTCTGTCTGTGTGATCTCATTTGTTTTGTATTCTAAAGAAAAAAAATTAAAACTAACTTCTATTTCTGCATCAACCCCCATAATGCATCAATTTTCAGGTTTTTAGCCCTCAACAAACTCCTACTGCCTAAGATTTAGTTCTAAAAACATCCAGCAGTAGCCAAAATAAGACATCATCCCATAGTGGGAGACCTGGATCTGGCCAGAGAATGCTCAGCCACCCTTAGCTCTCTCTTTTCACTTCCTCCATAGACCCACTCCTGCTCTGCATATTCCCTAGGCTAGGGACAGAAATTACACAGAAACTAGTATAAATGATCAGAAACCAGTTCAAATCCATAACACAACAGAAGCTCAGTGCACAGCTCTCACTCTCTCTCTCTCTCCAGCTGCTGCCCCAGAGTGATCCAAAGTGGGTAGAAGTAAAAGGGCTTCTAGCTTCAGGAGTGTGAATGGAATGGCTTTTGAGCTGACCCTGACTTAGCTCTCCTCTCCTCTTCCCCACATCCCCTATTACAGCTGTTCCCTCCTGTCTATATTACAAACTCAATTGCTGCTTCAGCAGCAACTTGAGCCCAGCCTTGTAAAAGGAAGCAGCTTTGGGTCCCATGATGGTATTATCAGTTTTCATGATTTCTTCATGCATCAGGAATACACACACACACACACACACACACACACACACACACACACACACACACACAATTCTCATTTGAAAGTATTTTACATCCAGTTTGGGTCTCTATGGGCATTTTTACACGTGCTTCAGGATGCAGCGCCAGGCACTTTAATTAGAAAGCTCTGCTAATTAAAAGCACTAGCATGTTGTGTATCAGCATCTCTGTGCATCCCTGTGCTGAAAAAATGGCAGCAGGGTGCTTTGAACTAAACCTCATCGAACATGTTTAATTTCAAAGTGCCCCATCTCCATTTTTTTCAGCGCAGGGATGCATGGGGATGCTGATACAAATGATGCAGAAGGCTGTTGGAGCACGTCAATTTCCATGCTCCAGGAGACTCGTTTAACTGTCTACCCCAACATGCTCCTTGCACATCAGTAGGAGACCAAAGTGTTCTACTCACGCAAGCTATCCTCAATAGTTTTCAGTTTTATGTAGGGCTAGGGACAGATGTTACACATAAACTGGTTTAAATTACCAGAAACCAGTTTAAACCTGTAACAGAACAGACATTCAGTATATTAAAACAGTTCCAAAATGGCTGAAACTGGTTTGAGATAAACCCAGTTGAATGTAGCATCAGACTTAACCTATTTGGCTCAAACCAGTTTATGCGATGTCTGTCCCAGACCCCTTCCTGGTTTAAGTTAAACCAGACTCCTCCAGCATCCTGGCATGCTCTCTGGGCTGGGATTTCTTCTCCAGCTGAGCTGGGCTGGCTCTGTCCCTCTGCTTCCCAGGCACAGCTGGGAAAGGCAAGGGTGGGGGTCTGGCCAGAAAAGGGTTTAATTCCTCCCTCTCTATCCCACTGGCAGAGACTCGAGCCGGGTCTTCCAGGTGGTCTCCCATCGCTGCTGAAGCAACAGGGAACCATGTCCCCTGAAGGAGAGTAGGGTAGGGAAGAGAGTTAGTCTGCCCACCATCACTGCTGTGCTTACTCCCTGTGACAGAATAGGACCCCTCCATCAGACACCAGAGGGAGAGGGAATAACCCCTGTCCCTGCCTTCCCCCACCCATCAAGGGGCCCTGCCTGGCTGTGCCCCTGCCCCACTGCTGTAGCAGGAGGGGGCAGCAGCCCTGTAATAATATCAGAGAGCATGAGCCACTTCCCAGCTGGGTTGCTGTGCTGCTGGGTGGGGAGAGCTGCAGTGAAGTGTGGCGGTGTTGCAAGTGGCTTGCAGGGCTCTGGCCCACTCTAGACCCCAGCGTTGCCATTTGCAGCCATCCCCAAAGCACAGCACCCCTGCTGGGAAAGGGCTCACACTCCCCCACATTATGACAAGTTGCTGCCCCCCAACAAGGGCCCTGCCCCCTCCTAAGCAGCAGCAGGGTAGGGCCACAGTCATACAGGGCCCCTGGGGGGGAGGGGCATGAATGAGGGTTATTCCTCTTCCCTCTGGCGTGTGGCAGAGGGCATAGCAGGGGGCCTATTTCGCTGCAGGGAGTGAGCATGGCGGCGATGGTGGGCAGACCCAGCTGCTGGTGGGGGTAGAGCAGAGACTAACTCTCCTCCCTGCCCGCTTCTGCCTCAGGGGCCATGGTGCCCTGCTGCTACAGCAGTGAGAGGGGAGTGCCCAGCAGACCTGGCTCAGGTCCCTGCCAGTGGGACAGAAAGGAGGGAATTAAAGCCCTCTTTGGCCAGTTCAGCCTAGACTGGCCATGCTCCCCCAGCATAGCTTCCCTGAAGCCAAGGGCATGCTCTAGTGCCCCCCAGCTTCTGGCCTGAGCAACTGTAGTTGTAGACCTATGACTTAGACTGACCTCGCTGTAACCCTGCAGCCTTAACTGAGGTGCCATGCTGAAAACCTAAGGTGGTGTGTGCACGATAGTAGGCCATGTGCAGCAGCTGCTGAGAGTCATGCAAAGTAACAGTGTGCCGTTTGCAGTGGTGATATAAAAGGTCTGCTAGAGAGAGGATTTGTGTGTGGTATGTGTGTGCATGCGTGCATGCATGCTTGAGGTCTGGGAGAACTGGAGAGTGCTTGAGATCTTCGTGCATCTGTCTCACTGCTTGGAAATAGTCTGGTGTTTGAGAGAGAGCTGAGGGAAGAGAGCTTGAGGTGCTGGTGTGTGTGTCTGAGTGCCTGAACTTGTGTATATGCCTGAAGGGTAGTTTTTGACTGGAGTTATCCAACACTGAGAGGAGCCCAGTTGGCACTACTCCATCACATCCTAGGATTACTCCGTGGACACTGAAACAGGAGACTACTTGATCATAGTCTTGGTTTTCCCTCTCTTGTTCCCAGTGTATTTGTTTGTAGTCCCCTGAGGTGACTATCACCCTTCTTTCCCTTTCGTTCTTATATGTCTGTAAGTCTTATTTGTACCTTCTGTGTATAATGGTGTAAATAGTAGGCATACTAAGTTGTTTACAAGGATAGATTAATAGATTCAAGTTGTTGTTTGTTGATGTATTTTGCTGTTATATTGTTTAATATACCGTTATAGTTCGTTTCAGTTCAAATTCATCTGTGAGGAGTTATTGAGTTATTCACTAATTTGATTTAGTGTCCTCTCAGAGCAATCTGGGTATCAAGATGATAGATGCTGGAGGTCTGGATTGTGCTCATTAGCCTCCACTCCCCACCTCTTACTTGGCTGGTGGGGTATATTTGCTTTAATTATTGTTTCCAGGCAACACATGCATGTGCTCACGATTCCCCAGGCCAGAGAAAATGCCTGTTACAAATTGGTTTAACCTAGCCAGGTTAGAATTACCTGCAAAGGCTGAATCAATTCAGGCTCTGGCTTTTTGAATACCTGTCCCTAACCTAGGTGTACAAATCAAGACCTTGAAAGTGGTGTTGATAGCCAAAGCACAGTCTATTCAGGAACAAAACAAAATGGAAAAATACATTTACATGGGTATAGCATGGAAAACCTATGGTTAGTTTTTCCCCATTTAACTCTTGCTAACTAGAGTTGCATAAGAAGAAATCTAAATGTAAATGTTTGAGACTTATTATTTACTGAACAAAACCCTGCCATAAAGAGACACTAACAAGACTGAAAGAGGAGGAAAGTAAAAAAGAAAAAGGAACGACTTAATGTTATATATAAAATATTCTCTAACAAAGAAAAAAAAAGTGTGTAGAATTAAATTGAGATAAGAAAAGAAAATTAAAATTAATAGGTTGTAACTCACTCCTACTCAAGTTAATGACTAAGCCACCACTGATTCAGTGGGAGCAAAATCAGGTCTATACTTGCTATAATAGGAAGTTTCTTAATTAAGGTATCAGGTCCCCAGTGGGATCCATAGGTGTGCTAGAGGTCCTTTAATGCAATCCCTCTGACTTCTATTCCAATACCGAGCTCTACAGATGTCAATGTCAGAGCCCACTGAATTTTTGTAACAATGTGGCCGTAATCTATAATGGTATTTTATTTTTAAAACCCATTATTCAGATTGTCCTAATAATAAGAATAAAATCATTCTTAATTTAGAAATTGCCCATCTAATGTTCATGTAGAAAGCAAGGCTTCAAGTACATTCTATAATTTTATCTTGTGACATGAGAGCTCATATTAAAACTACTGACATATTTGCAACTCATAATATTCATTAGAGACTTGCTCTATTAAAATAGCAAACATAAATAATTATTTGGGAGTGGTATAGCTGGTCTATGACTGCTCCTATGAGAGCAGTAATCATCTCAGTTCATTAGATTCACAACTCTGAAAAATTAATGGTTCTCCAATGTATTCACTATTAAACCAACAAAAACATTGGTTTAATACATTTGTGTTAATTGTATCCTCTATAAATATCCTCTAAAGCTCAGTTAATTAATTAAAAAAATGAATTTCCAGAGCACTTTATTAACTTTTTATATTTATCTTATGTAACAAAGACTGAAGGGTTGCTTACCTGACTGGAGGTTGTCCCACAATGAGGCTTGTCCCTTCAGATATTCTGTACTGGGGCAAAGCAAATTTATCCCAATGGTGACCCTGTCACATCTTGATAAAGGGACAGAATGGAATAACCCTGGCCAGAGAGGTTTGAAATCAGAGAAGGATGGTTAGGGAGAGCCTGTGAAAATCCTAGCCTCTAGACTGGCTAGGAGGGTTTCTTTAAAATCAGGGAGTTTCCACACCCAGCAAGAGAAGAGGGAGAAGAGAAGGGTGCGCATGGGGAGAGGGCTGTAGCAACTCAGCTCTTCCCCCCCCAGAGCCCACAGAAGCTGTGTTGAGCTGCTGACAGGTCAGAGGTGCACTCACAGCCTAGGACACGAGCCAGGGCTTTGGAGGGAGCAGGCTAATCCCCTCAGGCAGCTCCCTATGGAGCACATGAGCTTACTTGTGGAGAAGCAAGCCCCTTAACAGGTTAGTGTGTTTGTATAATTCAAGGGAGGGGTGAACAGCTATGAAAGCCTGGCTCAGCGCATCCCAGTGCTCAGACAAGGGGAGGAGAGACTTGGGGAACTAGCCCCAATTTGTCAATGTAAATGTGACCTAAAGGGAGGAGCACAGGTTGCAGGAGCCCACGTGTTTGCCCGTGGGAGAAGTGTATCTGCTTTAGCCTGCATCCCAAGCTACATGGCCCACTGTGAAGCAACCACAGTCTGAGGCAGTGTCCACTGTGTGTTGCAGGGACACAGACATGGGAGCAGCTGCCAACTGCAGTGACGCCTGGGCTGACGTGGGAGGACCCTGCCACGCTGCCAGTTTAATATTGAGCAATTTATTTATTAGTGTTTCAATGTCTAATTATTGTTTATACTTCTCCTTTAGCCTATATCACATGTGAGAGGTTATCAGCAGGGATCCTGGTTTTCTCTGACTTAAAAAAAAAATCCCCAATTTTTGGTGAAAAAAAAGTAACCCCAAATCCATATTTTTCCATGATTAAAATGAAATACCACTATATATTTATCTGTATATTAGTGGTGGTTCATTTAAGTCACAGAAAAATGTTGATATGGGGTTACTTTTTTTCCACCAGAAATCAGGTATTTTTTAAAATCAGAGAAAACCAGGATCCCTGGTTATCAGTTTGTGAACTCTGTAGGCACCCAAGTGACTATCCCTGTATCACCAGTGCTCCTTTTGTGAAATGTATATAGAGTTTCATAGTTTCATAGATTTAGGGTTGGAAGGGACCTAGTAGATCTTCTAGCCCGACCCCCCGCCAGGGCGGGAGAACAACAAAAACCCAAAACAAAAACGGGACTCAAATGAGTCCAGCCAGGTAGGCATCCAGCCTCTTCTTAAAGACCCCCAGGGTAGGGGCCAGCACCACTTCCCTTGGAAGTTGGTTCCAGCTCCTAGCCGCCCTAACTGTGAAGTAGTTTTTGCGGATGTCCAATCTATACCTCCTCTC
>NW_017729032.1:169771687-169774237 GCF_001723915.1 Gavialis gangeticus
ATAACCCCAGCTAGCTCCCTCAACACCCTGGGGTGGAGAGCATCCGGACCCGCTGACTTGAACGCGTCCAGCCCCTCCAGAAGCTCTCTAACCCGGTCCTCCCCAACCTGAGGTCTGAAGGCGATCCCCTCGAGAGTTATTTTTGTAGCAATTTGAAATGTGTATCTGCTTTAGTTACATCTTATTCTGTATACAATATATTTAAATTGTATATAATTAAATATTTGCAAATAATTATATTTGTAGTTGCAAAGGATTTGTAAGTGTAAAAGGGGCCCTCCCTGCCGAAAAGCCTCATCTAAGCTCTTAGGAGAGCCAAGTGAGGCATACGCTACTTACTTGGACATGGCATGCGTGTAGTGCCGTGTGCCAGGTTTACACTTACAAAGAACTCCCTTATATAGAAAGGTAAATGCATTAAATTCTTGAATTTCTTGAATTTCTTGATTTTTTATTCTAATACTCTACATAATTTTGTATGTAGAAAGTTTAGCTTTGTACATAAATAAATTTTGAACTGCACAGAACTTTTAGTGAAGCCTCTAAAAAGAAATAAGGAGGAATTTGGCTGTAAGACACCTTTTTCCTGCTACAGTCCTAGACCAACCAGAGATCTTTTACCACTGGAGGGAATGAACACTCTCCATGACAAGAGGAAAAAATTACATACAAATAACCCTTATCCCAAACAATATATTACTAGCAGGCAGATAGACTGCATGACTCAGTGGGTCTTTTCTATCTCTAATGTTTTCCATCCCAAGATATGAATTTTAAACCATTATAAGATTACAAGTTCAATAACTGATATAAAACACTGGGCATTAAGTAGGGCAACAGTGCAAAATGTAAGAGGAGAGTCCAATCATACAAGATTATTCACAATTATTTGTATTACTACACAATTTTCTTTTTCTCTAAATTTGCCCATAGTTTTAATTAAAAACTCACTGGTTTAGATAACCATATAGAAATCACAATATCTTTACACCTGATGTATCCCAGAAGGGGCATCTAGAACACAACTTGCACTCCATTCCCCCTAGAAACAGCAAACCTAAAAAGGCAGTGTTCCCTCACTCTGCTCAGAAACATCAGAGTCTGAATTTTCAAGACCAGTCACAAAGGATGTTGACAGTGAATTTTCACAACTGCATGGTCAGCTTGGCATATTCAAGCAGGGTATGCTCACAGACTTCCATCCTGGGATATGCCAGGAGTATGGAACAGACACAGTGTCGCTGATAGGTATTGTAGGGTCTTGGCACTCTGTTTCTGGGTATCTTGCCCCCCAGCAACTTCAGGGTGAGTCCCAGTCTTGCTGCCACCTAGATGGTCCAGGCACTGTCCCTTCTCGCCTGCCACGTCTTTCATGTTGTTGTTGGGGAAGCAGTTTCCTGTTGGTGACCCGAGGGGGGTTTCGTCCTTCAGGTGTCTTCGTGGGGCTCCAAACCTTCCCTTTACCCCACCCTTACCACGTCCTCAGCCTAGGTAGACATTGCTCCACGGAGGTCTCCCACACTGCCCACCTTGGAAAGGACAGGCCTTCCTGGCCATCAGTCTTTGGGGGTCCACCCCTCGTCTCTGGGTCGGCTTCCCCTCTTCAGGAGAACTAAACTTGCCCCATCCGGGGCTAACAGTAACTTAAACTGAATGTCTGGCTCATGCCAGTGGAGCTCCCAAGATTCCCTCTCTCAGGGCTTTTCATCCTCTGGGAATACTCATTCATCCCCTTTCCTCCTAGCAGACATGGATACAGGCAATCGTTCTGTGTCCAACCTCTACCCGTTCCGCTAGTGTAACCTCCTTGGGGCCTGGCTGACCTGTGGTCCAGTTGCCCTGGTTCTTTCGGTTAACCTCCCCTCTTTCCTCCTTCTGGGGGCTCATGATCCCCCATGCTCTGCCTCCTGCGGAGCTGACTGTGGGTGCCTGCAAAATAGAGGAGGCATCCCCAGCTACAGTGCCCAAGCACCTGGTTGGATCCTTCTGGCTCACTAGCAGAGTCCCACATAGAGGTAGCCCCTCCATGGGGCTCCCTTGCTTCTGCCAGTCTCCGAGGCCACCTTCTTCCTCCCTGGTTGGGGTCCTCCAGCAGGCGCCCAGCTGCTTGCCGAGGCACCGGGAGCTGGAGCCACCAGCTCTGCAGCCAGCGTTCTCCTTCCAGCTTCCCAGCCTTCCTCCAGCTGTTCCCCCCACTGCCTTTTGAGCAGGCCACGCTGCTCAGTAGCCACGCCCCCAGCCTTCACCAATACGCTTGCATTTCCTCCTGGCTGCTACTTGTCCCAGCTCATAAGCTAAGTGCCGGGGCGTGTTGGTTGGGGGTCTGGGCCTCTTTCAGGGCCTCCCACCTCCCCTCTCACACACAGTGAATTAGTGAATTATCCACATGATCACTTACAGTGATATCCAGACCACCTGTGCCACTGGTATGATTTCTTTGGACAAATTTCTTTTGCACAGTTCAGATGCAAATGGTTATAGTTTCATAGCTTCATAGTTAGTAGGGTCGGAAGGGACATAAGCAGATCATCAAGTCTGACCCCCTGCCAT
>NW_017729032.1:169776941-169785524 GCF_001723915.1 Gavialis gangeticus
GCCCTGGCCCCTGTTGCTTACCTGTATATATGTTCCACTTGTCAGTCTAGTCTTGGCTGTACTTGTGTACTTATAGTGTCAAATTAACTTCTGTCAGTGTTTAACTTAGGAGTACAACTCTAAAATAAGGTAGTTGGATATCTGTTGCTATCAGGTATGCCTTAGTTAGTCATTCCATATGTCTTTGTAAGGACTCTGGGCATAAAATTATAGTGGAAGTCAAGGGTTGGGGAAGGAGCTTTCAAAATTTTAGTCTGAAGTATTAAAAAAATGCCTTCACTTAACCGCAATCACAGAGATGTTCAGTGCAGCAAATGAGAGTTGGATAAAAATGGTCTGTACTACTTTGAAACTACTGGCCAAGAATATCATGAATCATACCCTGCTGGAAACACTACCATACTTCACATACACCGCTGTTAAGCTCCATTAAGATTTTGGCAAAATTCATTATTTTCTTCTTAGAGGACAAACCTACTGTTGTGTTATCCTTCTGACTAACAAGTTATCATGCACAGTTATATTCAATGAGATGAGTTTTTAATATCGGTTATGTTTCCAATTTTCAAATTCTTTTAATTTGTGACATTCATTCATTTTGAAACATATGCAATATAAAGTTTCCCTTTAAATTCATTCTAGATCAGATATATCTTGTATGGTTTTTATGAACTTGGTTGTAGTTCAAATGGATGTTCATTTAACCTCTGCCCTACTTTTGATGTTGGGCACTGTTAAATTCCTTCTTTATTATGCAAGCAAAATCCATTGAGGAAGTATATTTCTGAAATATGCTGCTAAGAATATCAGAGGTATAGCATCAGCCTTGACAATTAAATTGAAAAGTGGCACAAAGTGACCTAAAGAATGCACAAGTCCCCCACTTCCCAGCATATTCTTTCAGAAGTGTTTTAATTATAATACATCACATACTCTGATTAAATCTTTATTATGGGCATAGTGAGATTTAACTGTGTAAGGTTATCCTATCAAACTTATTTTCCTAAGAATTCAGGATGACAAAGTACTGAAAGTTAAATGTACTGTTAGATATTCTTTTCACTCTTTCTTCTCATACTGACATGCTATTGCTCACATGCAATTTACAGATGTATAAATATAACAAATTTAAAACACTGCTAGCACTGATACTTTTTTCTTCATTTGTTTTCACATAGTATGACAATCAACCTACCTTCAATATTATCAATGGGAAAGATGCCAGTAACTTCAAAAAAAATTGGATTAGAAAATAACTAATCTAAAATTCTTATTGAGGAAATGGTGATATAATATATATTAGGAATCACCACATGTTAGTATCATTTAGGCAAATTACATTAAGCTGGTAATGCACAAATGTTTTGCATATGAGAATGTCTAGACATCATGAGGCAGACTGAGCTTGGCTATGAAAACTAAACAATACATCTCTTTATCCAGCAATCTATTCCATTATCATTCTACTGTGGTTTGACCCCATTTATGGCAAATCCATCATGGAATAAACAGTAAATACAGATAGCTATATTTTACAAAGCCTAAATTATTGCAAGAGTCCACCATCATGGAGCTTTAGAGGCTCTTTTTTCCACAGTTCTTTACTATGCATTCTTCACAGTTTTCAGGTGAATTTCTAAGGCAGAGAATGGATTCATCTACCATTATGTGTCTATGAAAAGAGCAGTCAGTGATTAGACCCTGTAGTTCCACTTTGACCCTCTAAAGCTGCTGTAGCATTGTTGCTTCTCTCCAGGCAACCTAGCAAGATTCTTGTCCAGTGGAATCAATTGGATATTAACTCACTTACCCTCTAAGCTTTTGGGGTCAAAGAGTCAGCATGAGAAAGAGCAACAGTAGAGCCACTGGGATTTGTAAAAGAATTGTGTCAAAGAAATTCAGCGTTATGTTGGATGTTAAATGTCCAGATGGAATGAAGTGTCTAATGTTGGAGCACCTCAGGGTTGTTGGAGGTATACTTTAATGAGACTGGCTTCACTTTCACAAGATTGGGAACCTTGCTTTCCTCTCTTCAAAAAGCACTGAATAAAAGTTACAGACCAATTTTTCATTTGGTGTAAACAGACATAATTCCACTGACAGCCACAGAGCTGTGCTGATATTCACCAGTTTAGGATTTACCTACCTCTAACATGTGCCTTATTGGTCTCCAGTGAGCAAAACAGAAAATGTTGTCAACTCATTTACAAATTTTGTCAAGATACCTTAAAATTACAAAATCTAATAACCAAACAACCAAATAACCAAACAAATCCTACCCACCCCCTTACCCAAAGCTATTGTGTAGTTAAAGCAAAAAAACATACCTTTGAACATTGCTTGTGATTCTGGCACCAAGCCAGTGAACCATTGTTCTGCAAAAGAAAGAACATAGGCGCATAAATATTATTTCTTTAACAGTAGTTCATACCATGCCATCCACCGTTAGCTGGAATCCCCTTTCCAGTGCAGTTCCAAAGACCCGATTTTAAGAACCAGTTAAAGCACATACGAGGAGAAAACTGGCAAGTATATCACCCCATAGTGTGGAGAGTCCAGATAGTGTTTGGCTATCTGGACTGAGAGACTGAGAGTCACATTAGGAAGACAGATTAGAAATAGTCAGATTAGGAAGCCAGTGTTGATGACATCAAGTGTCAGGCAGTACACTCAGTGAAAGGACTGTATTTGCACTGACTGTGATTTTGAATGTGTAGTGGGGGTGGAGTATTGTTGTTAGCTGTGATGGTCCAAAAAATGTACAAAGAGCAAGGGTTTTGTTTGTGATATCTTTTATTGAACTAACTATGTAGTTGGGAGAGAACTTTGACAAGCTTTCAGGCACAAAGCACCCCTTCCTCCAGACCAAAACAAGGGTAATCTGTGCCCAGAAGCTTATCAAACTTCCTCCCAACTATATAGTTGGTCCAATAAAGATATTACAAAACATGCTCAGTAAGAAACAACTAAAATGTTTGTGCACTGATACAAGGAGCATGGGGGCGTGGAATGCAGAGCTAAAGCTACTGGGATAGAAATGTCAGGAACATGGTGGAACAACAATCAGGACTAGAACACAGGTATCAGAACAACATGGTACCTAAACCAGTTAAGAGGGTGATATATGTAAAGTTGAGCTCCTGGGCTAGAGACAGAAGTTACACATAAACCCATTTAAGTGATCAGAAACTGATTTAAACCTGTAACAGAACAGAAGCTCAGTGCACATAAACCAGTTTAAAATGGCTGAAACTGGTTTAAGATAAACCTGGTTGAATGTAGTATCAGACTTAACAGATTTGGATCAAACCAGTTTATGAAACTTCCGTCCCAAACCCCTTCCTGGTTCAAGTTAAATCACAGTCTTCCAGCATTTTGCAGCCCTGGGCTGTGCTGTGCTGTCTGCTCCAGAGAGCAAGGCTGGCCCCACTCCTCTGCTCCCTAGCTGAAGCAGTGAGGGCTGGCTGACAAATGGTGGGGGGACAAGTCCAGCTGGGGATGCAGCCTAATCTGCAGGGGTGGGGACTGCCCCTCCAGGCAGACCCAAACTGGGATCTGGGACCAGGGATGGGGGTTAAACACCCCTTCCCCTACTCAAACTTACTGCTGGCGGCAACTGTGGACTAAAAATCCCAGAGGTACCTGGAAGCAGTAAGAAGAAGAGATAAGGAACCCTGCAGAGTCCTGCTGCTGTAATTCTGGACTGCAAATCCCAGATACCTTGGAGGCAGCAAGAAGAGAAAATGAACATACAGCCAGAGAGCCCTGGCTTTCAGCTTGAGCCACTGCAGGTATCTAACTGCATTTCCTGAATCAAAGATAAATGTCTGTTCACTTCTGTTTCAATTTCATCTGTGCAGTTTACACTAACCTGCAAAGAGTGAATCAGTCCAGCCTCAGGCTTTTTGACTGTCTGTACTTAGCCCTAGTACTCCACAATCATTGCTCCATTCTGACAATCTTATCTTTATTTGTAATTATGTTAGAATTTGACTAACTGCAGTGTTTGTAGGCACAAAATAATGGTAATGCTTGCAACACTTGTGAAACACAAATCATGCACAACCCCTTGAAAAGAAACTTAAATAGAAATAGTTTTAGAATAGCGATAGATATCGTATAGTAGTGGAAATACTTCAATACTACCCTCAGTGCTAGTCTAGTACTTATTTCCTTTTACACATTTAGCCAGTAGTAACATTATAGCAGTGTGTTGTGCTCCTTTCAATATCTTTCCCCTTTCTTTTTCACATAAAGACTGACAGAAATAGCTATGATTGCACTAACAGATAAGCAGCAACTTGCTGCTTTCTTCAGTTATTTCCACTGAAGTATAACTACTCCTAGTTTTGAAATATACCTCTTACTTGGAACAACAGTAATAAATATACAGATTTAAGCCTCACATCCATTGTAATTTTTCATGTCTAAGAATGTGTGTATTTTCCTATTGATATCCAATATGTGTTAAACCAAAAATATTAAGTTCAGAGACACAAAAGCATTATTAGTAAAAGCAGCTGCATAGAAACTAATGTGATACAAATGCTGTTTTTAAAAGTAAACAGCTAATTTTCAATACTTTATTTGAACAATATGGTATGAAGCCCTCATTCCCCTCTGTGTGTAAATGGCTAATGTGAAAAGAAATCACTTCTAGAATAGATTTATTTTTCATGCAAAACCCATCCAGATAGTATTTTATTTTCAGAGTATTTGAAAATTACAAGCCTTCAAATGGACAGCTGGATTCCCTGCATCTCTAGAGAATCAAATTGTAGTCACATTGATGTCAAGCAGAATGTCTATATGTGGTTTTACCAGATTTATTTCAGACTGGTATAAATGCAGTCTATAATATCCAGTTACTCAACCAGTAATGTCTTTGACCTGATCCTTCAAGGTGATGATCACAGAAGATGCCATGGAAACTAAAGCCACACAGGTGTTAAGCACCTTACTAGATCAGACAATTTGTAAGCAAGCAAAACACTGGAGAGGTCAAGAATCACGCATATATGATACAAGCCTTAGAGAAGAGCTTTTGTTAAGTATGACACCACCATCTCTGCAACTAGAAACTAACTATGGAGGCAAGCTACTCTAAAAAATGACTCCCAGTCATTGCTATCTACATCCATAACTGTACATCATGGTGTTTCCTGAGCCTTCTTTTTAAGCATCAGGTACATGATGGCTGCATCACTAGAGATAGGAAGCTGTGCTAGAAAATATACTGTTTTATCAGCTCTGACAACATGTATGTTCCTATTAGTGTTTTTGAAAACCTGTTCCATTCTGCAAGATTTGATTCAAGCTCCCGTCCTTCAAAATTGACCTCGATGACAAAGCTACAAAACATTCTCTACTACCTCTTCTGAAGTAACAACCTACAAATGAAAGGAAAGTGTAGAAATAAACCCTTCCTATGACAGCCTGTCATACTCATGAAATAGAGCAACTGACTAAATGAACCAATACCTGTTGTCAAGGCAAACTTCAAACAGGGACAATGTTAGATAAACAATACTGCAAAACAGTGGCATAACAGGGCAACTCCATGCCCTGAAAAGCAGTGATACATACACCTAACAGTGCCAATACTGTGTGCACCTCATGGCACCCCTGAAAGGATCTCAAGACACCCTAGGATGTCACAGCACCTTGGTTGCAAATGACTGGTTCAGGCCAGTGGTGCTCAAGGTTTTGGCCCTGCAGGCCAAATTAATGATGTGAGTCTGATCCATGGGCTGGATCAGGCCCTGCACCACCCCTGCCTAGCTAGCATCAGACCCTGGGGCTCTGTGCTGCCTCTGCCAAGCTGGAATTGGGCTCCAGGGCCCCATGCTGTCCCTGCTTGGCCCACACATGTCAGGATCAGACTATGGGGCCCCAACCCACCCTTGCCCAAGCCTCATGTGCCAGGATCAGGCCCCACATTGCCCTGAAGTAACCCACTCTAGCATGACATAGCCTGCAGAAAGCCCCAAGCATCTGTGAGGAGCCCTGTGGGCCAAATAACATGGCTCTAGGAGCCAGGCCTGGCCCACAGGCTGGGGGTTGAGCACACCTGCTTTAGGTGATTATGAAGTCCTAGGCATTCAAACACATAAGCAAGATTGGAGCTTTTAGCCACATGAGTTGTTAGTTTTGCTTTAGATAAAAGTTGATTACCTACCTCTGGCCTTTCTATTTGATCTGCTATAAATCATTCTTAAATTAAAAGAGAGAGAGAGAGAACATATTCGATTAGCAAGATTCGGTGATCTTATAGATTGTAATGGTAGTGGACAAATAATGATCATCTTCAATATTAAGTATTTTTCACGTAACATACAAAGTGATTGTTACTGATATTCAGACAGCCAGGTACGAGGCTTGCATCCAGGAATAATATTTCTAGTCTCTCAAGTTGGTTAGAATTTTCTGTTGTATCCTGCTAAACAATGATTGCATTTCAGTTAGTCATACCTTCAAACTATCTCAGATGCACTAAACCAATAACGCCTTGAAAACTGTAAGTAGTACAAAACACCTCAGAAATACATCCCATTTATCTTCTGATTGCCTGTATCCTAGCCTCCCATTAAACCTGGAATGGAAGTCAACGTCTCAGTCCTTACTTTCAATGTCCTGAATGACTTGGTCCCGAAATACTTAAGGAAACATCCACGCTACCTATAAGTGATGCTAGGGAGTGCCACAGTGACACATGTTGCACCCACTTCACATACCCTATCATCCTCAGACTGGAATTATCCTAAGTGGTTCCATGAGGCACTCTTTCTTACAGTATATCTTCTCAGTGTGCACCCAGTACTTCACTAAGTCACCTACAGTTCTTCTGATTAGGTAGATAATGCAAATGGAACATCTGGTTACAATATGTCCTAGCATTGTATTGGGCCAGTCTAAACAAACTCTAAGACTAGGTACAGAGACATTCAAAAAGCCTGAGGCAGAATTGATCTAAATTATGTGTTTTATTCTAAGCAACCTAGGTTAGATCGGGAGTGAACAGAACATATGTTCACCCTTTGGTGGGGGTAGGGAGGATGCAGTGTACCTGCACTGGCTGAGCACAGCTGAGTGGCTAGGCCACCCAACTGGCTGCCCAGTGAGCATGCCTTCCCCCTGGGCACCACATCATCTATGAGCCACAGGCATTTATCAGCTAGAAGCAGCCAGCAGAGGGAGGTATGTTCACCCTACAGCCCAGTTTGGCTCCAGCTCTGTGAGGCTTCCCCTGCTCACAGTGTCATAAGGATCCCTGGACCAGGATGGGTGTACAAGGGTCACCCCAGGCAGGACAGAGGCACAGGGAGAGGAGTCAGCTGCTAGGGCTGGCAGGGCACAAAGTATCCCTCCACTGTTCCAGTTTCATGCAAGCCCCAGGGTCCATGCACTGAAGTGGCTCCAGAAAAGGCTCAGAGGATTTTCTACTCCCACCTGCCCAGAGCCAGCACCAAGTTCCCAGCTATTGCTTCTTTGCCTGCAGCCATGGGGCTCCAGGCCCTGGGAAGGGTGGGGGGACAGCCACACCCTTGTGGTTGTAGCACCTGGTATGGACTGATTCTAGCACTGAGATCAGGGAAGGCCAGTGGGTCCCTGTTCAACAATGCACCAGGCTGAGCTGGCAACCTCCTCTCCCCAGCCCCTCCTGCAAATGGTGCCCCACATAGCATGGAGGGGAATGTTAGGGGGCAGTGCGTGTGGCAGAGACAAAAGTGGATCCATAGCTGTACCCAGGTGGGTGAGTCCAGGGGCAGCAAAAGAAACCCCAAGAAACACTCTGGCATATTCCTACTCAAGCACAATCATTGCACACCCCCCAGATCAGGGGCTCAAGACTCTTCAGGCAGCTGCCATGCACTGCAGAGAACTGGAGACCCCCGAGATGCACTGTGGAGCCTCCAGGATTGGCGAGGGGGGGCTTAGAGGGGGGTGCAAGCACCTTCTTGAAGCCCATGATTGGTGGGGAGCAGCTCTTGCTTGGTCCCAGCCATGGTTTTATGCTTTGTTCCACTGAATCGCCCTGTTTCCAGGCACCACCATCGCTGAGGTCAAAGGAAGGGAGCTGGCAAGGCTGCTGATGCTAGAAATGGTTCTGCCTGAGCTGAGCCAGCCCAGCAGCAGTAGTTGGTGCTCCAGCAACAGGTAGGCCTGGATGGGGGCTCACCCAGCTCCCTGAGCTGTGGCCCCTTGTTCCCACACTGGAATCACCTGTGGCTGCCTGCCCCCACACTCTCCAGGGACCAGAGCCCTGTGACTGCAGAGGAAGGGGCTTCAGCCAGGAACTTGGTGCTGGCTTTGGGGATGGCCTTCCTGGCCACTTCAGCACACAGATATCAGGGCTCAGATGGAACTGGGACCCACCATCCCGAACCATGAATGCAGGGTGTGCTGCTGGCATCGTCTCCCTGGGCAATTCACAAACCTGCTTCCCCCCGTCCCTCCCTCCCCCCACCATCCTACCTAGGACTGACAGCTGGCCAGAGGCAGAAGGTGGGACTGGGGACAGAGCCTTTGCTGCCTTGGCTCTATGACAACCTGAGACTGGAGCAGCCAGTGGGCTGAGTTCCA
>NW_017729032.1:169791191-169796895 GCF_001723915.1 Gavialis gangeticus
TCAGCCTCCATAAGAGAAGACTGAGGGAGGATCTAGTGGCCATTTACAAACTAGTCAGAGAGGACCAGCAGGCATTGGGGAAGTCCCTGTTCCCCCGAGCACTCCCAGGAGTGACTAGAAATAACGGTCACAAGCTGGCAGAGGGTAGATTTAGGCTAGATATCAGGAGGCACTACTTCACTGTCAGGGTGGCTAGGATCTGGAACCAACTTCCAAGTGAAGTGGTGCTGGCTCCTACCCTGGGGGTCTTTAAGAGGAGGCTGGATGAACAACTCACTGGGGTCGTTTGACCCCAATACTCTTTCCTGCCATGACAGGGGGTTGGACTTGACGATCTACTCAAGTCCCTTCCGACCCTACCAACTATGAAACTACGAAAAACTGCAATTGCCAGTTGTTTGTTCACTCCCCTAGCAAAATAGGAATGAAGGTAAAACATAACTGTGTGGAGAGAGACAACCTTTCTTGGAAGCCAGTCTGAAATTGTGAAATGTACTCCTCCAACCCCTAAGCACCATCACAAACCTATCTTCTTTACTTTGCCTCCTGTAACACAAATTCATAAACAACATTTCTGTTACTGTGGCAGGGTGCTTGGTGCCACTTGAAAAGGTTAGGCAGTTTGCAGAGCCACTGCCAGGTGGGGTTAGGCCCAATTAGAGAGTCAGCTGACCCAGGGGCTGGAAGGTTCAGTTAAACCTGATCCAGGGAGTCACCTGCCTGCCTGGGAGACATCTTATTGGAGGAGGGCTGGGCTTAAACAGGGTATAAACCCAGACCCTGTAAGCAGGGCTGGCAGTAACATCTTGGGAGCTGTGGAGGACACACTACCAAGCAAAAAAGCTGCAGCTCCTGAATGCCAGCTGGGGGAATGAGATCTGGAGGTTTGTGCAGGAAGTATAAGGATGAAGAAGAGTCCTAGGGGACCCAGGCGGGGCCCAGAGCCCTTGGAAGGGAAATGGGGCCTAGGCCTAGTGGGAAGCCAAATAAGCCTGGTGAGGGGCTATGTGCACAGGGAGAAGCCAGGGAGAAGTCTAGGGAGAAGCCAGACCAGCCCTGGGAGAGTGGCTGAGAATCAGCGGGCCTGTGGAGTGGCCTTGTGGACCCTGAATGAGGGCCTGAGAAGCTGTGAGACCTAGTTTGGGGCCTGGGTGCACCCGGTGAGGGTGGCGAGGTACAGGGTCCTATTGAGGGGCCCCAAGGAACACTAAAGAAGAAAGGGGCTGCATTAAGGAAGTTCTATAGAGGGATCCAGGTGAGCCCTAGGAAGTGGGAGAGATCTATGGAGGGGCATGAGGAGGTGGACCCGCAGAGATGATGGGGCAGATGGCCGGAATATGGACCCTGAGGACCTCAACTTGCCTGTGCTGGGGCCAAAGAGTGAGACAGCCCACCACGAAAGATGGCCAAAGCTGTACTGCCTAGAGTCTTGACTGGCCTGGCAGTGGGGCCAGGGCATAGGAGAGGCCACAGCTGAGAGTAAGGATGATGATGGCTGGTGCTGGGCCATCTGAGGACAAGGGATTAAGGAAAAGGATCCAAGAGTGATCTGGGGCCAGAGAGGGAGGATGCAGAGTAGAGGTAGAGCTGGGGCCAGAAGGCCTGGTAGTGAGCAGCCCAGGAGTGCTGTCATCTAAGGAAAGCCAAGAGTAGATGTAAGATCATGTAGGCCTGAAGACTGATCCTGGGTAAGACCTTAAACTGGACCCTACTGGAGTTGGTTTGTGTGGTGATGCCTGTGGTGAGACAGCCTCCACAAAATACCACATGGGGGTAACTCCAGGGAAAGGCACAGATAGCCTCAGCTCCCACTGCCTTGTGGGTTACCCCATAGAGGGGGAAGGTGAGGGGAGCACACCCCCCAAAAAAAGCACTTGCCAGGAAAATTGGGGCCATGGGGGTCCAGAGGCCCAGTGAGGGGCCAGGCAAGACCAGGACCACATGGGTCTAGAGGCCCAGTGTGTAGCCTGGGAATAGAGTGCAGGCCCAGCAAAGAGAGAGAGGCTTAGCAAGGAGCCTGAGGCCTGAAGGGAGAGGGGCCCAGTGAGAGGCCTGAAGCCTGAGGATTATAGTGAAGCCCTGCATGTATAGTGAGACCAGAAGGGTCCAGCAAAGGGGCCAAGTATGGAGTGCAGGACCAGATAAACTGGAGAACTGGGTGGGTCCAGAATGTGGGGCCTGAGAGGAGCTAACATCCTGGAGTGGGGCCGGGAGAAAGGCCGAGGGGCCTGAAGGCCCTGAGTGGGGCTGTATCAATGAGCATGCCATAAGCAATAAGTAGAACATCCGGCAGGATGCCAACTATGAGGCATGGGACATGGTGTAGGGAAGGTACAGAGCCATGCGACTGGCCCATAAGGCCTCGACCACAAGTTGGGTGGTCATTATAATAAGATAAGGGCAGCCCCCCACAACATATATATCTAGTAACCTCAAGGCATGGCAGGTGAGAGCAGGGCAGCCTGCCCCTATAATAGGGTATTACAAAAAAAATGTTAGGGTGCCCTGTTACAGTTACAAAAATAAATAAAAGCACTCCATTGTACATGCTTCTCTCCCTGGGGAAAATATGAGAGAACAAACAACTCATAACAAATATCAGTTGCATTGTTTAATGCACTACTGAAGGGGGTGAAGATATTACAGTGAAAAGCATCATAAGAGCTTATACAGAAGAACAAAATTAAACGAAAACATCCTAACCATATTTATCATCATTTTTCTTTGCAGAAAATAAACAAACAAACAAAAATGGATTTACTTTCTTGTCTACTATAGGTAGCCTAGGGTTATAAGCAGGGATCCTGGTTTTCCCTGATAAAAAAAATCACAAATTCTCTGTTTAAAAACCCCACTATCCATATTTAAAATGAAAGGTTGCTCCACAGCCCCCTGGCCCTCTGGGACCCCTCACTCTCCACCCCATAGACCCCCCCCCAGCCCTGCTGGTGCCCCTTGCCCCCCATCCACAGCTACTGCTCCACCAGCCCCACTAGAAGGGGCCTCCACCTGCCAGGGCTATGGCACCAGCCCCCTGCCCCTGGAAGGAGGCTGCAGCTACTGCAGTAGATCAGATCCTTGCTCCCCACCTGCTGTGGACTCAGGCAGAGGGGACCAGATTCTGGCTGCAGCACGCACTCCCAGGGGAAAGAGGGGACCCGTGCCCTCCCCAGATCGGTGCGCAGGGCAGAGGCAGGCTGCCCATTGCGAGTTTGGGATCCCACCCTGCTGCCCTCCCCAGAGACCTCTGCAGCCTGGTGTGTGCAACCCAGCACTGCAAAAAACAGCAAGGCCATGCTTGCTGCTGTGAGCTCCACACTGTTTTGGTGATGCATCCCCCACACACACAGGTGCAATGGCGGCAGCAGCACAGGGTTGCGCCCAGGGGACATGTCACCAGGGCAGTGTGGAGCTTGGAGTGGCAAGCAGCTTTCCTGCACAGCCCTGCTGTTCTTTGCAGCATCCAGTTGCACATGCCAGGCTGTGGAAGCCCCAGGAGAAGGCAGCAGGGAGAGAGCCTGAACCTATAACAGGCAGCCAACCCCTGCCCCATGCACAAATCTGGGGAACACAGGTCCCCCTTGCCCTTCAGGAGTGTGCACCACAGTAGGGAGCTGGCCCCACCCCTTCCCCCCCGATGAGCCACCTGTAGCCCTGTCCCGCTCCCTGCCAGGCCATGCAGCCATGCATTGCAGTCCCAGGCCCCAAGCCCCAGGCACTGCCCAGCTGTGCAGCAGCCCCATCCCCAACTCCCCCCCTGCCTATGGGGGCCTCAATCCCTCCCCCCACCACTTACCTGGGGATCTGCTCTCCAGGCTGCCTGACAGCCATGTGCCAATACATGCACATGGCAACTCCTGCCTCACCACTCTCCTCCCGCTCCCTCTCAGCCCCTTGCAGGCTGCAACTCTGCCAGCTTGCAGAGGGCTCTTTGCAAAACTGCAAAATCCATAGGTTTCTCCAGCAAAATGAGAAATCTGCATTTGCCTTCAGTGAAAGGTAAAATCCATGGTTTTCTCCATTTTTTTCCATGGGAAATGGAAAATCCAGATCCCTGGTTATAAGCTAGTTACCCTGAGGTAAAAGGTGATGGAAATTTATCATACATCAGCTTTTTTGTAGCAAGTGCCCTTGTTCATGCTTTACCCCATGTTAGATGAAAGCTAAACTGCTTCCATTTACCCACAAAGAGGATTAAACTACCATAGTATTAATTTTCACCCTGCATGCAGGAAAAGTGTTAACATGGATAACTATAGCAGAAAAAACTTAGAACAATAAATTCCTGGCACCTTGCAAGAACTAGTTCTTCAGTCCATAACGAGGAGCCACAGTAAGAAAACAGGCAAGCCAGAAATTTTTAAACCCATGTTCCAAAAGCCTCCATTTCTTTGAACAAGAGAACATGCGATCTTTCATACTTAAATGAAATATGTATATTCCTCAACTGAAACCCTTGATATGTCACAGTTATAAATATTGAAGAAAAATGTATTTGGTTTTCTATCTACTTCAGTTTAGTGATGTTAAAGAGATTGGCACATGTTACAATAAGTTATGAAATTCTGATTGCTTAATTTTAGCCTGTAAATATAGTTCAAGCACAAAGTACTCCATGCATCCTATCAGTACAGACTCAATGTAGGCAGCTAAAGTAGCTAATAGTACTAAGACAGGAAAAAATAGAAGGAAGGGTAGAGTGACTAACCCTGCTAACTAAATCTATTTGCTCAAGAAAAAATAGGCTGCATCCAATTGAGCGAGCATATACCTGGTGTAGGTATATGCATCTCAAAGCAGTTGCCACAAAATGTTGCATGGAAAAAATGATCCCTGCACTGTGTATTTACAGCACGGACTCTGTTTGATACCGGGAAATCCTGGTATAAAAAAATGCAGAAAAAAATGGCACTGGGCACACAACTGGAGCACACTCTGAAGCAATCGAAGTTTGGGTCCTCCAAAGAGATGGTCTAGCACACACCTTAGTGTCTCTATTCCTGTCATATACCTGTACTGCTCTAGCATGCTGCCTCAGAGAGCAAACGGAAGTGGGGCAAGGCTGTCAGCAGTGGCCTGACCCAGGATCTGTCCCACATAATCAGGGATGTGGAGGTGAACGGGACTGTGGGTGTGGGGCAACTATGTAGGGGTGGGAGGACTGTATGGGAGGGGTGGGTGCACAGCTCCCCCTGCAGCAGCCAGCAGCAGGCTGTCAGGGCACTCATGGCCCACTGCTGGCAGAGCCCCTCGGTGGCACGCAGTGCTGCCTGACACTGGCGGAGAGGTGTTTCATGTGCCACACGGAGCTGGCCCAGCCCACTGGCGCACATGTTCACACAGGACTCTGCCGGCTTTTGCTGCCACCCGGGGCTCCCGGCACTGAAGGCAGGAGCCGCACAGCTCCTGCCTCCATGTGTCCTGCACACCATCGGGCCGAGCCAGGCCGACTCCATGGAGGCAGGAGCTGGCCTGACCTGATCAAACACAGCTCCTGCCTGCGATGCCAGGAGCCCCAGGTGGCAGCAAGCTGACATAGTCTTGTCTCAAGGCTTGCACCAGCAGGCCGAACACCCTTGGTGCCATGCTGGGGACTCTGCCAACAGCAGGCCATGAGCACCCCGATGACCTGCTGCTGGAATCTGCTGCTGTGGGGAGGCTGCTGTGCACTGTGCAAGGGGGGAAGCAGGGGACCCACCCCCTC
>NW_017729032.1:169797076-169809780 GCF_001723915.1 Gavialis gangeticus
ATCCACCCACAAACCCACACTTCCCCAAAATCACTGCACAAATCCCACCCCAACAAACCTCATCTCCCATAAACCCTATACCCACCCACAAACCCCCACAACCCTCCCACACACCCCCACATGCCTTCCCCTCCAAACCCCACATTTCCCCACAAATCTTACAACACTCCAGGTAGGAGAGGCTGCCAGAGCCAGGCCTAGAGCCCCCTTACCCACCTACAGCAGCCTGTGAAGGGGGAGGCCCAGCCCAGTTCGTAAGTTCCAGTCAAGGGCTTCCCAGGGATGGAGCTGCTGCTGGGAGACAGCGAAGGGGACAGACAGACAGAAGCTGCAGGTCAAGAGTCAGGGGCACTGGAGGGGCTGTGGACTGGGAGCGATGAGCAAGGACAGGGGCAGGGCACTAGCATCCCAGTGCTGCTCAGTGCCCCACACCCTGGTGAGTGAAGGGGGCAGGGGAAGCTCTGATTTTTCTATGATATAAAACCCAGAAACAAATGCCAACATGTATAGATATTTAGAATTCATTTTATTATGATGATAGAGGCATTGATAGGATTCCAAACTGCTTTAAAATTGTAAATATATCAATGAAACATTGCCTAACTGATCTCTCTATATATAGTAGCATTTCATTTTAATAACAAAAGAACAGAGATTTGGGGTATTTTAATGAGCATTTGGGTTATTTTATCAGAGAATTTGTAATTTTTAAACAGAGAACACCAGGACCCCTGCTGGTGAGGCAAGTGGTGGGACCTGGGCAGAGGAGCCTGCCCAGGGCCAGCACAGCTGTAGGGCAAATGAGGTGGCTGACCTCCTGACCACTTGGGGCCAGAAAGACATGCTTTGACAGTTCAAAGCAGGTCACTGCAATGAGCACATCTTCTGCGTGATAGTTGCCCAGATGGCAGGGCAGGGACACCGAAAGACATGACAGCAGTGCTGCACGCAGGCCAACTGTACAGCCACATCCCACTGGCAGCTGGCCTAGAGGTGTGGGATGCTCTGCTACAGTGCCTGTACCACAGCCCAGGCTGCCGTGTGGTCCCTGTCTGGATCTGGCAGGCATGCAGCCATGGGGCCACTAGTCCAATGGGATGGATGCTGTCACAGGTCACAGCAGGTCACAGACAGACAGCAGTGGGTAGAAAGTGCAGCAGCCACTCTAGTTTAGGGCTACTTCAGCAGTCCAACTGGCACAAGGGGCTAGTGTCCCCAGATACTAACTGGCTGGGCCTCTAGCTCCCCCTGGCTGAAGATCCAGAAGGAGTTGGGCAAGGTCAGTTTGCTCCAAGTGGCACAATTTGCCCCATACCAAAGTGCATGTTCAGGCATGTGGGCTGAGGCACAAATCTCCGGTACAATTTTGTGCCACTGATATTTGAGCTGCTGCACGTGCATGTGCATGTTCCTGTGCCTGCACGTGTGGACACACCTATAGGCCATGTCCACACATGGTGTGGATGTTTGGTTCTCTGGGGACAACCAGCAGCAGTGTGCCTTGCACTGCCACTAGTTGTCTCTGGGGAATGCCTGTGCCACGCACACTCTGTTGCACAGCAAGTTACTGCAGGGTGGTAGGGGAGGATGGGGCCAGCACTGGGCTGGTTCCAGCAGCCTTACCTGGGGTGCTGGGGACCTCCTGGGCTACAGAAGCAGCAATTTTACTGTATGGAGCGTGGTCAGCTCCCGCAGCACAGCTCTGGATGGCTTAGCTCTGCTTTTGAGCAGCGTGTGCTCCCCACGTGTGCCATGCCATTTTTCTCCCCAGGTTTTTTAAAAACCCTCCACACTGCTTCCTTGCAGTGTGGAGAAAAACTGAATATGCAGTACTGAACATGGAGCTTGGAGAACAACTGAACATACCGGCATGGCCGCACTTGTCTGGACGTGGCCATATAGTTCAAATTATTAATGCCAAGTAAATTATGATGTGTATTATTGTTTTAGGAATTGCTTTCCTATTTTACTAGTTTTACCTAATTCAAGTCCATCATCTTCAATGCATTTATTCCCAAATTACAATGGCATTTATGTTTAGTTTTTGTAATATGTGGTAAAGAATATAATAGTAGTAAAGTATCCTTCCTGACCTTTTACTAATCGTTTCTATGCAGTTCTTGTGAATGATCAGCAAAATCAATCTCCATTTCTCTAATGTATTGTGCTTGTTCAAGTTTCAACTGTTACATGAAAATGACACGATGACTTTTATTTTCTTTTTTTTAAATAAGTAACCCCGAAGAAGAGTTGAGCTTTAGCTCTACAGATACCTAGAGACTTCAATCTTTCCTGCTGGGCATCATAATTAATAGTTTCCTAGAGTCAGCTGTCAAAATCCAAACCTATTACTGAAGAAAGAATAGAGGATCAGTAGCCTTTATGTTACAGACCATATACTGTTATGGTTTAATTTAGGTCTTTAATAAGGACTACATTTCTTCTTTCTTCAACAGCATCTACTAAAAATGGACAGAAAAATTATTATATAAACACAAGCTGTAAAAACAAATGAACACAAGCAGTCATTCTGAATTTGTGCTGCACTTCTGAGGTATGGCTGCTTTCTTGTGGCTTCACAAACTATACCGCGATAATTTTTGGAGTCATATTACAAAATATTTTTTTAGATTTAGAAATAAAACAATATCTCAATAAGGAACACCAGTAAAGAATCTCAAGGGGGAAAAAGGAAAACTTGAAGGTATTAAAAATGAATATATAACCTCATATTCAGAAATATTTAAAATGTATTAGCCAAATCCTGCTTAGTTTACTGAGGTGAATACTCTGATTGAACTTAATTAATCTACTTGTATGAAAAAGGCAAGCAAGGTATATTATGGATTTGACTGGGAACTGAACGGAGTGACTAACTAAAAAAGATGCATGGATTATGGACCTAAAACAATGTAACCTAAAATAAAGATTTAATAAAAAGTAAAAACAAGTTACATTTTACAAAATATAGCAATGTATATGTAATGCCAATAAAGCATGAATAATTCATTGAACTAGATAAACATAAAACTCAGCAATATTCAAGGCTTATGTAATATTTGTTATAATAAAGGCTGCACAGTAAATTTGATTATATAATGGGAAAATGGTACTAAGTGGTCTAGTGTTGTATAATTACAGTAGAGATAATTAAGGATATTGGGCACTTTGGGGTAGACTGTGTGCAAAAACATGGGATAAAGTATATGTATCATATACGGCACTCACCTCCACTCAACTTGTTAATCCATTTGTCCTATAACCACTTTCAAACATTTGCTCTACAAATACTATAACACACAAGACATATTTCCATCTTTTCTCAACATCGTGAAATTCTCTTCAGAAAATTCCACTGGATGCAGGCCCAGTGCAGACAGCATTCAGTGTTGGATAATATTTTATGCCCCTGCAGCATTAAACATTTTTAAAGATATTTTATAATTTTATAAAATATAAAAAAGTATAAGATAAGGTGATGTAGCATAAAACTTTTATTGCCATGAGTTTGTATTTGGCCACATTATGGATAGCACGAATGAATTTACCCTCCCAACTCAGCCATTTCTGAGATAATTTAATTCTAAGCCTCTATAAATGCAAGCAAATTGTCACCCTTAATCTGTGCTGTTAAACTTCATCCATTAGTACGCTAAATACAACATACTAGATGCTGGATATATAAACACCTTCATTAACTCTGTGCAACTGATCTACCCAGAGCAAGGGTACTGTGGGTCCTACACTTATCTCTTAAAATGAAGAGAAGATGTATGACAATAAATAGCACATAGTAACTGAGATATACTATGTTTTGGTCTGTTAGCGTATACTTAAATGCTGAGTCATAATGAATATGCAAGAGAGTCCGAGTTAAGACAATATTCCTGAATTCTGTTTAATTCTTTTCTAAAGAGAAAGAAAACACGGAGAGAGAAAAATAGTATTAGAGAGAACTACAATCTCTAACGTGTAAAAGGTTTGCTGGTTTATAAAATATTGCAAAGAAAATGTGTCAAATTGATATTTTGGACCTCTTTAGCTAAACCACTGCCATGATGCAGTCCCCATAGTAGATACCAGAATCCAGCTGCCTTGATTTAAAATTTGTCAATTTGTATATAAAAAATTCAGAACTTAGAATGTGCCTTCCATTTAGCATCTGATTAATCACTTTTGGCAGTAACTGAATTTATACTCATGCCATTATGCTTAAGCAACCAATCATACACAATTAAAATACCTAAAAAATTAACAAAATAAATTTCAAGAATTCATTTTTTCTCTCCTGAAGATGAAAAGAATCAATCTACCCTGGCTGGATTTGTATTGGTGACATCTGGTATGTAAAATAATATTTCAAATAGATTTAGAACACTAAATCACCCTGCCAAAAAAAGAAGGGTATTTTCTCTTTCATTTTCTTTTAAAATCAGCTTCTCCCTCAGCAGAAACATTTTGTCAATCATTCTCTATCCCAAATCTCTTCTAAAATAGCTTGAAAATTTATTTCCTAGACTTTGTGAAAAGCGATGGACACACTAATTCTAACCAATTTCCCAACTGGCCTAAGATGTTCCTAGAGTGTTACACAGACATTAAAGAAAGTGATTGCTATAAAAGGCTTATATAGCCTCCAAGGACAAACAGTAAATACAGTCTATAAATAAACTACTCCAAGGACAAACAGTAGATATGATATATAAATAAACTACTTGGACACACAGTAATACTTTCATATATTCATTTACTTATATAAATGATCTTCCCTATAAAAACCCTATGATGAAATAATATTACTAAAATTGCAACACCCATAAAATTATGATATGGCAAAATTAAAGCAGTCTACACAACTTAAATATGTCCACACTCAATGTGTGCATTGCGATGAAGGCTTTAATTTTATGACCATACTGGTTTTTTCTGACAGGAACCTTGCCTCATTCATTTCATTTACCGGTCTGGAGTATCCAAGACACTAATGAGTACTGGTCCAAGTTGTGTTGACTGAGAAGTAAAGGTACAACTGATTGAACCACGAGTTCCTATACAAAACAGCCCTCTTCACTCTGAACTGCACAGAAACCCATATCTTTGCCTATAAGACAGCCTACAGAAAGGTGTCTATAGAACGTGATATTTTCATAGGCTCATAATTTAGCCATATCCAGGACAGTTTTCACCAGAAGACTCATAGACAGTTCTCCATGAGAAGGCTATTCCCAGGACTAATTTTGATTACTACATCTTCCCACCCATACTCCCATTCCTAGCCATGAAGGAAGATAGAAAAGTATGTGGTTTAATAAGACCACGATTCATTAAGAAACACAGCCCAGCAGTAAGTTTTTGACTTGCATTGTACATGCTTTTCTTTATCATTCCTACCTATTTGGGAGGGCTGCTATTATCCTACTCGCTGCCCCTCTGACCCAGCAATAAGCTGGTACTCATCCCATGAAACTGTATCTATCCCATGAGATTAATAAGATACTAGGAAAAGGAGGTTTTCTCATTACCCCATCATGTTGGGATCTCCAATCTCCTCTTACCAGTATTCTTAAGGGCCTCACTGTAAGCCTGTTTCCAATACAGCTTTATTAGGGAACTTAGCCCCTATGTCGCAGTATGAATCTAACCTTGCACACGCTACCAGGTCTGTCAGCAAGATGAATAAAAATGACCTTACTTTTGATCAGCAGATCCAGAAAAGGCAAGGTATAAATACTGTTTCTAAACCAAGTACTCACAGGTTGCATGTACCTCTCAGTCCCTGTACCACTTCAGGTCCTAGCCCCCACTACCCTGAATCCAAAAAAGAGGACTTAATTTATGACTCATATTTTTCCTGTTGGCAAGACAAAGCCCCTTATCTCCCTTCTTGCTCCCACACTGTAGGCTGCAGACAGCATATTTCAGCACCTTAGCTGGTTTTCCAATTTGTTTTTAATTTTTTGAGTTTTTTGGTCACTAGGAAAGTAGTATTTTTTCCCTTGTTCTCATACTCTTCTGACTCAAAACATTTTGCTCAAATTCAAAATAAAACTAGAAATAAAACTAGAAGCCAATCTTGGAAAGAGTCCTTAAATATGAATTGTTTCAGAATTCAAAGCCAATAACAAAACAAGATTAAAATGGCAACTACAGAAGCAGCTACCAAGTTTCCTCCATTTTATTAATTTTCAGTGGTTGAAAATTAAGGATTAAATTAATATTTATCCTCATTGTTTTACGATAAAACTTTTCATAAGTCATAAAGGAAGGGTTTTCATGTGTCAGCCTCCCTGAAAATAGTCTGACCATTGGCTAATGAAGGACACGCTATAAACAGGAAAAAGCCAGCCCTGCCAGTCATGAGTAAAACAATTGTCAGTGATGCATGTTTTGTCATCAGAGGTGCAACTGGTATACAGAAAAAATCATTTACTGACAGTCCACCATGTGTCAAGTGTTTCTGCCATCAGGTAAAAGGAAGAAAAAATAAACTTGACGTCATATGGGTTCTAACTAGCGGAAAATTTGTAATGGGTTAGTTGTCAAAGCTATTTTTAAGTACAAGCCTCTGCATGGCCCAGAACATTTTAAAGCTGTCTAGAAAATGTTAATAGTTAAGTATGGAATTCACTGAACCAACTTTCAGATGTAGAACTGGAGCATTTTCTTCCCATTTCTTTAACCCAAACACGCAAGTAAATATACATAAAAATTAGTGTATGTGCTCAATCATGCAACACACAGGAATTAAGATGAATTCAAAGTATCTGCAGTTCTCATACTACATATCATGCCATCAGAAGACTGATACCACAGGTTAAAAATTACTGCATTCACTCAAATACAAAACTAGGGTTTTGTCCCCAATCGGTAAGGAGAAAAAGACCCTCATCTTACAACTGCATACAAAGAAACCTCATTAAATGCATTGTTTATCATTAAACTGCTGCCAAAAGCAGCATGTGCTCAGTAATGGAAACCAGCTATGAAGTTAATTAAATGCAACCAACACTGCACAGGTCTATAAAACACACGGACCATATTAGGCAAACATATGGTTGGGAACCTCCCACAAGCATAAGTTAATGCATACCATTTGAATAAGATATATGGTATGCCCATTGTGCTCAGTCTGCCTCAGTGCCAACTCTTTCTCAAGTCACGGTGAGCCACTTGAATTGTACACATTTTTACTTCCTCTTCACTCCCACAACTGAGCTATACCTTTCTTTCCCATTTCCAATGATTCCCGTTTCTTCACCAGCCTTAAATGTCTAGCAAACCAAACAGAGCTCCAGGTAGTTCACCCAGAATCCCTCTGTTGCCACCTCTCTAATGCCATCAGATATGATTAGTTCGGCCTCACCCTCCATGTGGTGGAGCCAGACCATGTTGTCCTGAGCATCATCTGCATATACATTTTTGGAGGATCCCAGAACTCATGGCAAGAACACCCAGTTCCAGTCATGAGTGGGAGGCTAATTACTACACAAATCCTTTGCGGGAGTGAGGTATCTGGAGTATAGACACACACTGAGCAGTGCTGAGCTGCTACCATAGCCTCTCCTGGGCTTGGGGAGACTATTTCCAACTGAGACCAACGGCAGGTACTCACAATTTCCAGAGCTGCTGCAGAAGTTCCAGAGTTTCACCCCTGGAAGACTCACTGCTTCCTTGGTCTGGTCACATACCACCAAGCTGATCTACCTCACTGACTCAGCTTGGTCCACCTAGCTCTCAGCAAGAGCCCTGCCTAATGGGTTGACCTTGCATTCGGTCCACTTTGCTTCATGCTTCTTGGCTAAAGTGAAAACTTCCCTCCCTCCCACAAATGCACTTGCTTCCCTGGAGGGCCACCTCTATGCATGTTGAGCCCTTATTGATGGCATCTTGCTAGACTCCCATTGTTTTTATTTGGTCATTGACAACAATGGTGGCCCCAGTGACACTGCTGTCACTCCCTATGCCCAGCAACAACAGCAATGGGGTTTGCTTTTAGATCCTGTCTGGGAAGGCACGGTGTATGTGGACATCATGTCCATGTCCTCAGGCACCCTGACATGATCTGGAAGTGACATCTAGTAGCAGCAACACTAACACCATGACCCAGTCTGGTACGCCCTGTATAAAATACCTATTTACCAAGAGAACTGGTGACCTCCAGTGTTGACTGCTGCATAGGGCCATGGCCACAGGCACCTCTGTCCACCATTTAGACCAGCTGGTGTTGCTGGCATGCCCTTCCGTGAGGAGGAAGTGGAAAATTCTCTCTTCTGTGCCTTCCTGGACTGTCCCTGGCTGTGGCTGCTTTGCTGTCCTCAACAACCTCTTTGGCCTCCTGCACTTGGACTTCTCTGATATATTATACATTTTTTCTATCCCATACCAAGCAGCCATGGGAAGCATTATCTGCCTGGCCAATTTCCTGCTGGGCCAAACTAAGATAATTACGTTGAAAAACGACAATGCCCTCCACCAGTTCTGTTTCTTGTTTCAGGCAAATGTCTCATTTGAGTTTAAACACATCACTTTGCAACAAAATGTGGACCACTTTGTGTCACACTGGGTTATCAAGGGGGCATTCTTCAAGGTGGAAGCCAGACTGTTAGTCCTAATGTGTAACCCCATGAAAGTCCTTGTGGGGGAAGGAGATTTCAATCTACGGTGATATGGGTGTTTTCCTACTGACAAGTCCTGCTTTGTACCTAGTGAGGCACATATTTTTACACTTTCATCTTTTGTTTTTAATATTTTTATCATAAAACTTTCAAAAGTCTAACAGGTCAAAAGTGTGTGTGTGTGGGTGGGTGGGTAGGTAGATGAGTGTGAGCGTGCGTAAGCAGAGGGAGAGGGAGAGACAAAACTTTGACATGATAAGCTAACATGCATGTTGTGACATCCATCACATTCTTAGCCTTTTTGCTCATAATGAATTCATTGCCCACCAAACAGAGGTGTTTATGCAGCTGACTTTCAAACAGCCTGTTGTGCTCCTTGCTGTTTAAAAATTCAAAACAGTATTAGGTATGGAAGTCCAGCAGCTTGCTGTCAATTGCAGAAAACATCCTCTTACCTTATCTATTTGGCAAAATGTGTCTGGTAACTGATATTAAGCTTTATTTAAAAAGACAGAGGCCTCTTCATCGAGAGTGCTTCAATCTGCTTGTCTCAGTTTGCTTAAGCCCACCTGGCTCTTTCACCAGCTATGAATCAGTGATATAAGGGTTTGTTAGTTACTGTCTAAGCTGCCAGTTAGTCCTAATCAAGTTCAGAGCTGCTTAGGAATAGATCACAAAACTGAAAAATAAAATAGGTTTGTCCAAGACTGCTTTGCACAGTTCCCTTCACAGAGCTGCTACATATGGGCCAAATGTCAATATGCTATATCTTCTCTGTAACAAAAAAAATGAAGGCAAACAGATAAGGATGTGATTCATTACTGTGTTAGTCCAATTTTCCAACACTGGAAACAATGGCATTATAACCAGAATAAAATGGAAGAGATATAGTTGTGAAGCAAACTTTTGAAAAGTAACCATTAGTGTTTATTGTGTTAGGATATTAGTTTGCTCTTTCCTCATCTTCCCTCTCTCCAGCTTTTCTCCTCAACACCATTTCATTTGTTTTATTCACTGGTTTTATTCCACTGTAATCTAAACTCTCAAAGGCAAGGAATTTTCCATAAGGGATTCTATACTTTCCAGGCTCAGCCTGAGGAGTTCCAATAATATATAAATTGTAATCTCTACTGAATTAGTGTGAATTACAAGGTTTTATATCAAAGGGGCTTTGCCAATGACAAACAATGAGCCTATCTCAAATGTAATTATTTGTGAAAATATAAGTTCAAAATGCAAATGTTGGGAGTGCCAGTTGTTTTGTTTTTAAAATAAACTGATTAGAAAGTATAATATGAAAAAAATATATCTAGAAATAAGAGACAGATAGAAATAAACTATAAAGAAGAGAACTAAATCGGTGGCCATTCTAACTAGAGTTAGAAAATTATTCTCATCCTTTCCTGAACACCAAGCTCAACCTTTCAGAAAGTGGACAGACATTCTGTCACCTGCTTCTTCCTCCATGTTAGAGTACTACAGGCCACCCTGACAACTTGGCAGCTGTATTGTAATGCCCACCACAGCTGCCTAAGAAGCACAGGTGGCATAGGGTGTGAAGGAATGAGGTTGTTGCTCTTATGGCATGTTCGGTCAGGTAACTTCAGTCCAGTAAATTACAGCAACCAGAGAATATCATGCCTAGAACTTGCAAATGTTTTTGTTCTGTGTAAGAATGGTTTTACTACTACTCCCCATGTACTTTAGCATATTAAACCACCTACTTGTCTTATTAGCAGATATATTAATGGTTGTGTATATTATCATAAACAGCAATCAGTTTTTAAAGAATTTAAGTTTCATACTTCTATGATAATCTAAAGATACCATGGATAAAATCATGGAACACTGAAGACAATAAATATTTTGCATTCATTTAATTGGGGCTGGGGATCTCTACATATCTAGGCATATGCCCATCTACACATGGGGAAAGCAAGAAAAGAAATGTCCAATGTATTTTGGTGATGAATAAGGATTTTTTTAATTAGGGAAAAAGAAGCGGTACTCCTCTTTTTTAAATTTCATACACCCCATGAAACATTCAAAACTCCCAGATTACCTCCCCCCTCCCCTCTCCTGCCATCTCTTTGTCCTCTGATCTCTGGGACATTAAAAGACTAGAACAGAAATAGGACTGTCTTGGGACAGCAGGTTCACAGTGCTCTTCTTTGATGGCAATGACTTCATAGTCCCAGTGTTCATATGATCCAAATGAAATCAATGGCAGTCTTTTCATTGACTTCAAAAGGCTCTGGATTAGATCGATAAATCTCAGCTATGGGAAAGGTCACAGAATGAAGCTTCGTGGAATTACCTCCTAGTCTGAATTTGTTTTTACACAGGATTGACACCTGTGGCAAAAGTACCCACTAGTCTGTCACACATTGCTAGATAGTTACTAATTAAATTAATACATATGCTTTCTCTCTGCCATTCTGCCTCTTATGCTCTTCCTATCATTCATAATTTTCCTTTTAAGAATAGAGTATATTTCTTTTTAAAAACATATTTATCTTATATTTCCTTTTAAAAACATGATATAAGAAAGAAAAGCAGCAAACTGGCCCACAGAGTTAGCACTTACTCTCAAGAAACTGGCCCTGTGCAAACGTGAAAAGTTCAACATTTGAGAAATCAGCCTGGGTCTCAAACTGTCTCTGAAGGTTATTTACTTTTTTCTAAACAGGACACTTACTAAACCAAATATATTCCAAAAATATTTGAAAAGACAACTTAGGCACAAGAAAAATGCATATCCAAACAATGCATACTGTTTTAATACCTGAGATGTATCATAAGCACTGCATAAGCATAAGCCCTTCTTAACCTATGTAACCCAGTGCTGCAGATTCCAAGGAAAAAATATGTCTATTAACATTTAACAGAACTGCTTCTTTCTCTGGAAAACCTGCAATGATTTTCCACATTAAGAAAAAAAAACTATGATTTTTCTACTACTTACAATAACTGAACAGTTTGGTCCAGAGGTTATCAATATCACTTCAAATTTAATGAGTTTTGGGTTGGGCCCACAAATCAGACTATATAAAATCAAACTATCAAAATAAAATGGAAACTGTTTTGAAGGGTATGCAAATATATCAAGTATATTTTTAGGAATGTTTGTGCAGCCTCAAGCAAAATGTGGGATAAAAGCACACCTTGTCAACTCTTATGCCCCAATTAAGGTCCTATTTCCTCTTCATTCTGTGCAGCTCATTTGATTTATATTTTTAAAGTTACACTTAAGACATGAGCAGACACAAGTGCTTCACATTTAAATGGATGCCATCCAAACTTCTGGACCCAAATATGACCAGTGAAAACTGCTGGATTATAAGGACCGCACCCACACCAAAGAGCCCCAGAGTGTGTCTGAGTCTTATCCAATTTAAATTAGTGAATGCCTTTTCATTGACCTCTAAGGGTTCTAAATTGGGCCCAGCAGTGATCAGGTGCAATGCCTTTTGCAGTCAGTGGGATTCATATCACAGCCTTAAATTCTGGCTCAGATCCACACTGCAGATTCCTAAAATTCTGACTCCCTTTGATGAACTGCTATCAACCTCCAAACTGTTCATTCACTTAGCTTGTCAACAGGATCATATAAACTAAGGCTGTCTAACTGGTGGCCCATGGGCCACATATAACCTTGAGGAGTTAACATGCTCTTGGGCCCTTGGTCTAGAGGTCACTCCCTTCAGACATCTGACAACTGCTTCTGTTGTAGTCTCTAGGTGCCCTCTCCTTTCACTGGCTTCTGCTTCCTGGATGGGAGGGTCAAGGTAGGGTTACTATATGTCCAAGTGTTCCCAGACATGTCCTCTTTTTGAGTCCTCCCATCTCCGTCCAGGTGATTTTTGAAAATATCAACACAAACTCGGGATTTTGCTCTGCTCAGCATCAAAGTTTTTACTGGCACTTGCCAGCTCGCCCTGGCAAGCAGCTGCTTGGGGCTGGGGGACGAGGAAATTGGAGGCAGGGGGCATCATGTGCATCTGCATACGCATACACGTGTGGCCGGCATGCAGCCAGGCATGGTGGTGGGAGCAGCCCCCGCAGCTGCACGCAGGTAAGTCTATGGAG
>NW_017729032.1:169810125-169822455 GCF_001723915.1 Gavialis gangeticus
CAGGGGGTATGGAGGGGATGGGTGTGTGAGAGGGGTGGTACCTGCTGTCACTGGAGGAAGCTGTCTGGGTGCTGGGGCTGCAGCAGTGCAGGGGAGGCACCTGCCCCTCCATCAGAAAAAGAGGAGGGGGCAGTGCCTTTAGGGGCAGCAGGGAGCTGCATGGCTGGGCTGGCAGCACTGGGGCCAGCACCCTTGCTAACAGAGGTGGGGCAGCCGGGAGGCACTGCAGGACTGGGAGGAACAGGGGGCTGCAGGTTGGGAGTGAGGGGCACCATCAGGCCTGGCGGCTTGGAAGTAAGGAGCATCGGGGGGCAGGGGACTGTAGGTCAGTGTCGCAGGGCACTAAGGTACCTGCTCTTTTAAGGGCAGAAACTGCCTAGAGAGAGGGCCTTAGCAGTCAGGCAGAAACCTCACAAATGCAGGTTACTGTGGCAGCAGGCCAATGAGAGAATTAGCTGCACCTGCACCCAGTCAGTGGACTGGAAGAAGGCAGGGCCCTGGGCACATATAAACCCCAAGGCTGGGACTACCGAGTTAGTTCTCTGGCAGCAGCCAGGAGGGAAGGAGCTCACATAGAGGAACCTAACTTGAGATACTTGACTGCCTGTTCTGCTTCTGGTAGGATTAAGGGGCTATAGGAGCTCATAGGTACTGGTTGGGGGGAGGCCCAGTAAATTAAGAGAGAAGCTTGTCTTCTAAAAAGGGATAGAGTGTGGACCCTATGTTATGGTTATGTGGGACTTGTCCTTTCTGTGGTTACTTAAACCGGTGGACTGGGCTGAGGCTATTGGGGAGAAGGTGACCTAGTTGGGGCACACTACAGTGTGGAGACTCCAGCACCAGAGAGGGTGCAGTAACAGGGGGTGAGCAGACCCTAGAACCAGAGGGCATAGTTGCTGAAGCCAAACTAAGCTGAGGCCTCAACACAAGAAAACAACATCTACATAACATCTGTGAGGCTTGGGGCGTGACAAAGGGGTGGTTTTAGAGTCGCGCATCTAGCCCATAAGGCTTGGAGGTATCGTAAGGCACCTCCTGAGGGTGGGACCAAATAAAGGGGTCTAGCAACCCACAAAGTTTAGAGGAGTCTGTCAGGACTGTGACCGAGGAGCAACTCAAGGGCAGCCACCCAATTCATCATTTATATCAGCAAGACGTGGCATGAGAGATTAGTAGGCGCCCATAGGACGGAGCCAGCAAGTTCACAGTGTCCTAGGGACATCATAGCCATCCCAGGGGTAGCTGCATCATGACAGTCAGGAGTGTGGAGCACATGCAGTGCCAGGGGGCTGTGGGTCAGGAGTGAGGAGTATTGGCAGGGACAAGGAGAGCTGCAGATTGGGAGTGACCAGCACTGGCTAGGGGTGAAGTACTGTGGGTCAGGAGTGAGGGGTATCAGCAGGGATGGGGAGGGTTGAAGATTCCAAGTGAGGGACAGGGAACGGGCATAACACTGTCTCCCACACAATCATATTACACCACCACCACCACCCCCCTGCCGGCAGGTAACCTCTTGGAAATATGTAAATCTAGGTTAAGGGTGCCTGTGAGGTGCTGGGATGGTACTACAGGAGGGAGGGGAGGGAAGTGATGTACTCAGTATGGCAAAACAGCAGCCTATGCAGCATCCAGCCAAGGGGCTGAACAAGCCTGCGTAGTGTGGAGTCAGAAGCCCTGAAACTTCCAGCCACTAAGAAGTTGGTCAGCCCTGATATAAGCAGATCTGGGATCATAAACCTGGAATTAAGAGATGTCAAGAAGATGAGCAAACCAAATCAAGCAAAAGATTAGTTACCTACCAACATATATTGGAAATGACATGATATGACTAATGAAAAAGGAAGATTTGGATTTTCAAAAAGCCTCTAAGAAAATCCTTCGAAATACAGCAGCATAGAAACTAGCTAGTCAAGGTCAAAAGAGTAAAGATCTCTTTTCAGTAAGAAACAGGAAGCAGAGTAATGATAAACATCACATTTCCAGCATGCAAGAAGGTAATCCTGGGTTTGCCACAGACTTTCTCTCAGTTTTCCCTCGCTTTATGCAGGTTCTGTACGTGCAAATTCACTCTTATGCGATGACCCTTTTTATACCAAAAATTTGTTATATGCAAGGAACCAAGAGTTCTAGTTGTTTGTACGTCTTATATGCAAGGGAAATTCACTCTTACGCGATCAGCATGGTGGAAGCCTGCAGCCAGCTGCTTTGTGTGGTGCATTGTGGGAGTGACATGCACCAAAATATAGTCTCCTGTGTGGATCCGTGCTCCTCACTCATTGTCTCCGACATGTGTTTCTGTAGTTGTTCTTGTGTATACGGTCTGCTGTTAGTGAGTACTAAAATTGTCTTGTGAAAGTGGTAGAAATGGGTCTGGGGCTCAGTGCAGTAGAGGTCTTGGAAGGTATCCCTATTTGTTACATTGTAAAGTGAGTTCCCTTTATGCAAATCTGAGTTAGATGCCATTTTCCAGGCACACATGTACAGCATAAAGCGAGGGAAACGTGCACTAAATTCAGTGTTATTTAACATGGTTATTAATTCATTTTAAGCTGTTTTTCAGTAGTAAGAAAGCACACATGGTAAACAGCACACATGCATTTGATAGTTTAAAAAAAGATTGGCTACTGAGCAACTTTTGCAGATGAAGTTGAAATATTCTGAAAGATTAAAGAAAAAAAATTACATCGCAATGGAAAGAGTATAAAAAAAAACAAAAAAAAAAAACTTTCAAAGATTAGAGTTGTTCAGGATAACAGACTTCAGTGATTTCTTTCTATTTCCCCTCCTCTCTGCAAAAGGGCACAAACAACTGTGGACCTAATGTGCCCAGGGCCTTCAACCTGGTTTATAGCTTTTCACCTGTAATCAATTGAAAAATACAATTTCAAAGATACAATAAATAAGGGTCTGCAAATAATTTGCAGGCAAATGTGACAGTTTACATACAATAAATTACATGTCTTGCTAATACCATCCAGCAGTAAGATATCTAACTGTTATCAGTTTCACAATTGTTTGAAGATGCAAAATCAAAGATTATTTTTAAGTGTCTCAGCTAAAATTTTGAAAAATATTTCTCAAATTAATTTGTTGACATAAGGTATAGTGCATTTAGAATGATGAAAATAGTTTTTTAGCAGGGGATCAGGTCTGGGGGACAAGGCCTCTCACCAGCTGGGCTATGGACAGACATTCAAAATGCCAGAACCTGAATTGATTCAACCTTTGCACAACTGGGCAGGGAACATCAAGGGCTATAGGCTGTACAGGAGGGATAGAATAGGGAGGAAAGGTGGGGGTGTGGCACTCTATGTAAAAGAACAATTCACATCCTCAACAAGCAGCACTAGGGCAGACTGAAGTGCTCTGGGTCAGAATACAAGGGGGTCAGGGGGAAAAGGACTTAACGGTGGGGGTCTACTACAGACCACCCAACCAGGGAGAAGAGCTAGACTGGGAATTCTCAGGTCAGCTTGCAGAAGCAGTTAAGTCAAAGGATGTGGTCATCATGGGTGACCTAAACTATCCAGACACTTGCTGGGAAGAGCAGTCAGCCAAGTCTGACTGCTCACATAGGTTCCTAGGCATGTTACAGGACCTCCATCTAACCCAGGAGGTGCACAGTCCCACCAGGGGAAACGCCTTGTTAGACCTGGTCCTGGCCACAACCAACAACCTGGTGGCTTTCTATGACCAGGTCACAAAATTCTTGGACACAGGTGTTGCAATGAACACAGTATTTCTGAACTTTAGGAAGGCCTTCAACACTGTCTCTCACCCTATTCTCATTAAAAAATTAGGAGATCGTGGTGTCGATGCCTACACATTCAGATGGGTTGCCAATTGACTGGAGAGCCACACCCAGAGAGCGGTTGTAGACGGGTCATTTTCGACCTAGAGGGATGTGGGCAGTGGGGTCCCCCAGGGCTTGGTCCTCGGGCCCGCATTGTTCAACATCTTCATCAGCGACTTGGACGAGGGGGTGAAAAGCATCTTGTTCAAATTCGCAAATTTCACTAAGATGTGGGGATAAGTGGGCACACTAGAAGGGAGGGCAGGCTGCAATTGGATCTGGACAAGTTATGGGATGGGTGGATAAGAATAAGATGGGATTTAATACTGACAAGTGCAGGGTACTGTACCTAGGGAGAAAGAACCAGCAGCATACCTACAGCACAGAGGCAGAAAAGGATCTTGGAGTCATTAGAGACTCCAAGATGAACATGGGCCACCAATGTGGGGTCACAATCAGTAAGGCTAACCGCACCTTGTCATGTATCCACAGATGCATCACCAGCAGGTCCAAGGACGTGTTCCTCCCCCTCTGTGTGATGCCGGTCAGGCTGCAGTTGGAGTACTGAGTCCAGTTCTGGGCGCCGCACTTCAGGAGGGATGTGGACAGCTTGGAGAGTGTCCAGAGAAGGGCCACTCGCATGGTCAGGGAGCAGCAGGGCAGGCCCTACAAGGACAGACTATGGGACCTGAACCTGTTCAGCCTCCACAAGAGAAGGCTGAGAGGGGATCTGGTGGCCGTCTGTAAACTTGCCAAGGGCGACCAGCAGGCAATGGGAGAGTCCCTGTTCCCCTGAGACCTACTGGAAGTAACAAAGAATAACAGCCATAAGTTGAAGAAGAGTAGATTCAGGCTAGATATCAGGAGGCACTACTTCACAGTCAGGATGGCTAGGATCTGGAACCAACTTCCAAGGGAAGTGGTGCTCACTCCTACCCTGGGGGTATTCAGAAGGAGGCTACATAGACACCTTGCCAGGGTCATCTGACCCCAGCATCCTTTCCTGCCCATGGCAGAGGGTCAGATTTGATGATCTGCTTGTTCCCTTCTGACCCTACCAACTATGAAACTATGAAGGCTGCATGTGGCAGCGCCGGGGCCCAGAGGGAGCCAGAGCCCCCTCCCCTCCCCTCTCCCACCAGTGCCTCCACCATGGCTGCTTTCCTCACCCTGCCACGGTGCACCCCTCACCCCACCAGGAAGGGGATCCTGCAGAGGGGCAGGGCCATCCCAGCTCGGCTGGAGCAGAGATCCCAGCCCAGAAAGCATGCTGGGGGGGGGGAGGGGAGCTGGTTTAACTTAAACCATAAAGGGGTCTGAGACAGACAATGCATAAACTGGTTTGAGCCAAATCAGTTAAGTCTGATACTACATTCAGCTGGGTTTATCATAAACCAGTTTTGGCCATTCTGAAACTGGTTTATGAGCACTGAATGTCTGTTCCGTTACAAGTTTAAACCAGCTTCTGATTACTTAAACTGGTTTATGTATAATATCTGTCCTTAGCCCCAATGGCTTCATAACTGAGATCAGAAACTTCTACCAATGACCATGAAGTTAAGTGAGCTCTTCAGTCTAGCAAGTCAGCTTAGTACAATAATAAGTGAGTGGGACAACACACAGAACACTTGATCTGCTTTAAAGCAAAGAGGGTCAGGAGAGTTCCACCAATAGCCTGCCAAATACACACCCCCACACGCAGCTGTTAATTTCTTAGACAATTCAGGAAAATGGCAAAAGCCAATACATTCAAGGGATAATGTTATTCTACAGCCACAGGAGTGTAATAATTTGCTCAGCAAGAGAGAAGGATCACACTCTACGTGGAGAAACTAAGCTTAATACTTGCATATTTAGTATCACTAATGTAGTCCTGATCCAAAGTAGCTTCACTGAGCACAGATCATTGGTATATTTCCATATCTCTCCACTGCACAAACTGTGCAATTAAAGCATATTTAATAAATCACTGAATGTTTGGTACAATGTGCAGTTTATCTTCAGGAAATTATTTGAGTTGTAATAGGAGTGGAATTGCAAATCAAGGATAGAAGTTTGTGCATAGAATCACAGATATCACACCTACGTCAGATCAGGTTATGTTACTTTCTTTTTCATGCATACAAATTTAATTCTCCAGGAAAAGAAACATGTATAGCATAAGCTATATGAACCAGAAAAGCTTTAACCTAGCCTGCTTGACTGCTACTACTAATATAGCCCATGTGTAGACAATGGCTCATAATGAGTCACAAAACCTGCCTGGGATCCTGCGGAAATATTCTGGTGATTCACCCAAGTAAGGTGTATGTTGTCATGGCTACACTATTATCAAAACCCAAAATGGCTAGTTTAAAGCTAACTCAGGTGTGTCTTATAAAGTATAGCCATCTCTCTGGACTGTGATATATACGTATCCTGGGCATTCTCTGTCACCAGTTATGAAACTTAATAAGAACTGATAAGTTGCATATTACTACTAAAAAAAAGACCTCTGTTCAATACCAGTTTACAAAATAAAACCTACACGGAGATCTGCAAATATTTTTTTTTTATCAAAAGAGAATGAAAGAGAGACTTGTGTATTAAGTTTGCCAGAAATATTTTGCTTTTAATATACAATCAACATCATGAATTTACATGAATAAATTAACTTTACAGATGCCAGGTGGTATAACAGTAGAAGCTTAAATATAAATACTGATTGACTATACCTACATTTCTGCTTTATCCAAGGTTATGTATTATCCAGGACTATCCTGCTATTTTTCCAGGTAAACCCTAAGTTCCCTCATTGTGGTTTCCCAAGCCTCCATATCATTCATATCACACAAACCCAGAAAGCAAAAGCCCGTGCTTATTTGTGCTTTGAATCCAAATTTCCATGTCTGAGATATAGGCTCAAGATTACAGATTAAGGCTTAATATATAATTCACCTTTTTACAGTGAGAAAGCAAGCAAGGGCACACAGGTAGTGATAGTCCTGCAGTACTCTGTCCACAATTGCCCTCAAGGGATAAATATATTCTCCTGTAATTAATGCAATTGCCTAGGAAAATATACTAGATCATTTCAGCACAAAGAATCAGGGGTAATGCCTCTAAGCACACATGGGGGAGTGTAGAGATGGTGAGGACACAGTAACACACTAGTACAAAGGACTGGAATACGTGACTCTTGATGTCCTTTCCAACATAATGACTCCATGCAGATAGGCAGCAGCATAACTGAGTAGGAGGTGTAACAGGGATAACAGTCCCAGGTGCCACCTTTGTTGTAGGGCACAAAAATAGCCACCACCACCATCATCCCTATGGCTGTGTCATAGATGCCCCACTCTGTCTCTGCAGATATGTTTTTACTGTGGAAATATTTAAACTCAGGTAAGGCTTAAACTGATTTACCAGTCATTCATGTTAACTATGCAACACAGACATGCTCATAACCTTTACCTCATCTGCCACAAGTATTTTACTGACTGATCCTGTGGGCTTGGTAACTACCAGTTCTAACCCCTCCAAGCAGGCAGCTAGGATAATGCCAGGTGTGAGCTAGGCATTAAGATACTGACTGAGCAAACTGAATTGTGGGCACCTCTGAAACTTCACTGATGAAAATTTAGGCATCAACAGTTTATGGGCATGTTGGAGATGACAAGCTTAGATTTGAACCCTAAGTCCTTTGGTGGGTCTGGAGCTGTGCATACACTAAAACAAGGTAAGAGTATAGCTTAAGACTGGAAAAAGGTATCTGGAGCTACTTCAAAGGGATACAGGTTTCCCTCACTTTATGCGGGTTCTGTATGTGTGAATTTGCTCTTATGCGATGACATTTTTATACCAAAAATTCATTATATGCAAGGTAAACTCACTCTTATGCAAACAGCGTGATGGAAGCCCACAATCAGCTGCTTCGTGCTGTGCACTGTGGGAGTGGCACGCACCAAAATATAGTCTCCTGAGTGGATCTGTGCTCCTCGCTCATTGTCTGTGATGAGTTTCTGTAGTCGCCATCCTCATTATGACAGTGCCCGATGCTTGTGTGTATTGTCTGCTGTTGGTGAGTACCAAAATTGTCTTGTAAAAGTGATAGAAATGGGTCTAGGGGTCTGTGCAGTAAAGGTCTTGGAACATATCCCTATTTGTTACATTGTAAAGTGAGTCCCCTTTATGCAAATTTGAGTTACACGCCATTTTCCAGGAATGCATGTACAGCATAAAAGGAGGGAAACCCGTATCTCAGACACCCCTCTGAGTAAATACCATTTGTTCTATTTTGCATATGGAGAAAGTGAGACATTAAACTCAAGAAAATGAAGCTCATTTGACTTCTTTGGAGATCAAAACATCATGGAAATATATTGAATAGAAAAAAGAAAAAAAAAACCTTTTTCAAACAAATATGGTAGAAAATTGAAAATCCAAAAAATACCAATTAGCTCTTGGCAAGACAATCACAATGCAGAAGTTATAGAAATAATCATTACCCTTCCTTGATTCCCTGATCATGCTACTTGGTGGTGCTTCTCTTGCCTATCACCAGCTGCTCCTGTGCTTTGGGAACCCCCCCACCACTTTCCCTCCAGAACAGCATTTCTCAACCCATGCAGCGCGACCCAAAAGTGGGTTCCAAAAATATATGAAAGGGTCCCAAACAAAATTTAAAAATGGATCAACAAACTTTAAAAAGGAGAAAGATGTAGGAAACGTTGGGTTTCCCTTGCAGGCTGGCAGAGCTTCAGCTTGGGGCTGCTCAGGGGCCCCCATGCTCCACACATACCAGGGGGCTGGGGCTGGGGGGCAGCAGGTCAGGAGTGAGGGGCAGCAGCAGGGTCAGGGAGCTAGCTGTTTTCTGCTTAAACGATTTGCTGGTTTGGGTCTGGCCATCAATGTTTACAAATGAGTCCTGGTACAAAAAAGGTTGAGAACCATTGCTCTGGAGTGCAGGACTTGCCATTCCCCACCTGATAACTGGCAGCAATACTCCTGTAACTACACACCCCTGCACCATTTAGCTGACCCCACCTGCTATAGGAAAAGTCCCCACGTAGGCTGGGGGGAGAGGGAAGAAATCAGAGGGTCTTCTGAGGACAGTCCCACAATAGAGAACATGGCTGAGTGCACTTCAAAGGCTGACTCAGATGCTGAGATAATGAGGCATGGCTTGCCATGTAAAGCTCTGTGGCCATGTTAGAGGGGGAAGAATAGATGAATGTGCCTTGGAATAATGACCTGCCACCCATTACACCTGGCAAACAGTGAGTGCCTGTGCCTCATGCATTCAGGTATCCAGGATGTAGCCATATTGGTCTAGAGTCAAAAGGAATCAGAACTCGTGGTAGAGGTAATAGCTTTTATTAGACCAACTACACGTTTGCAAAACAAGAATACAGAAAATGTTTTTGCAAACATCTAGTTTGTCTAATAAAAGATATCACCTCTACCAGCAGTTGATGTGTTCAGGCCATCCCTGAAACCCAGCCTTCTGCCTTCATTAAAATACAATGGGAAGCTTCACTTGTATAAACGAGATCATTGCATTGCCCAAACTTCCCGAGCTGAAAGGAAGCAATGGAGGTGAGTGACATAATACTTTAGCAGGTGGGGGTTAAAACTGGCTTGATGACAACAACCCAGTTATTAAGTCCTAACTGAGTCATTTGTGGCTTACTTCACCCTGGCTAATTAAAATGTAATCACTATTGTTCAGCAGGGGGCATTCTGTCAGCAGTTTTACTTGAGCAAAGCCCCCATGCCAAGAAAGCACAAGACAAGCCTTTCACTGGGACTTGGCTTGATCTAAACTGCCTCTTTAGCCCCTGCAACTGTCAAACAAATAAGTGACAAGCCATAAAAATCCTAGCCCCTCGGCACAATCATGAACCAGGTTAGTGGCTTTCCTGCTTTCAACGCATCTACGAAAAGGAGGACATTGGCTTTGCCTAAGCTTAGCCATTTCAAAAGCCAGGGCAGCTAGAGGTAAAACCTTCACGCCCATGCTCCTTTTCCCAGCAAGTGAAACATTCAGGTTCAGTGCACTTTTCCCTCATCCCTTCTAGGTCAGGGAGGGAGGGAGAGAGACAGGCAACATCCTTAGTTAGAAGGGATTATTTTGCATTGTCTTTCCATTCAGCTACAGGCACCAGCCACCTCCTCCTGCGGTGGATTTACGGAAACACTTGTGGTTTATTTTCAGATTGAAATGAAATCCATTTTTTTTTTTAATGATCGGGTTTGGTTTTGTTTGAAGCCAGCCCTTCGTTGTGAGTGACTCTGCTCTTGCTGAAGCGCAGTCCAGTCTGACCTGTTTGAATTCACTGGGAAGACGGAAGACAAATCTCCCTGTCTTCAGAAAGCACATCTGCATCTTGCCATGTGCATGTGCCCCAGTGTTTTGTTTTGTTTTTCTTAATATATTTCATGTTCCAGGTCAAATCAGCCAAATCAGTTCCAAATCACATCAACTGAACAGAACTCAGTCGTTCCAAAAACCATATGGATTAAGCAGGCAGAACTCAAGTCATTCTAAACACCGTGTATGGCGCTACAACCGACGAGCATCCTCCATCCCAGCCTCTCACCCTGGGACTTCAGATACTCCCAAATCCATTGGCATGCATCTTACGTGCAGGCCCAAGCCCAGAGGTCTTGGGATTCAGATGCCCACAAGAGGCTGGAAGTGACTTGGGTAAGGGAAGGGGGAGGTGGTGGGGATAGGATATGCAGTGCAACGGGCTTTTTATTCATCCTTGACATAAAGGCAGGAGTTGCAGACCGAGCGCATGGGCGAGGAGGAGTCCACAGCTAGCTTTGTTGGATCTAACAGCTCAGGTCAGACCTCATCTTGAGGTCTCACCTTACTGGAGTGGTCCTCCTGCGCTCTCACCTCCTCAGCCCCTCTCAGAGCCCCATCACATAGCCATGTGCCCCACCTGCAGCAAGCCCTACCATTGCCCACCCACTTCTTCTGGGGTAGGGGGCGGTAGAAGAGTCTTCCTTGGGGGTGGGAGGGTCGAAAGAAATGCTCTAAACTCTTGGTCATCTCCCTTCTGGGAGGACAAGAAGGGGGAGGTGGAGAGGGATTCATTCCAAGTTTTCAAACAGAAAAGCTACCAAAAGATGGGCTCCGTAGAGCCTCATGCTTCTCAGCATGTCCCACTCCTAGGCGAGAACCACGGGAGGCGCAGGGAGCCCCGAGCTCTGCTCCTGCCCAGGGCTGCCGGCACCAGCAGTGGGGCCTCCCTGGGGCTTGCATGAGTCACTGGCCACCGCTGAGCCCGGCCTGGCCCAGCCGCAGAGCCAGAGCCTGCAGGACTGGGGGGGCAGCATCCAGCTCTCCTGGGCAGGGCCACACACATGCACACGTATAGCTATATCTACATAGGGCTGTACACACACATACTCATACATGTCCTACACACACGGGAAGCTACACCTACATGAAGCAGTACATGCACCACACACACACGCATGCACACGTAAAGCTGCATCTACATAAGGAATGGTACACATGCAGATATGTACACACACAGGAAGCTACACCTATATGAAGAGGTGCATACACACACACGAAGCTCCACACACACACACATGCACAAAGCTACAGCTACATAGAGAGATGCACACACACACACACACACACACACACATCACACATACATGCACGTTACAAACACATCACACACACGGCGCGCGTGCATGAAGCTACCCTGACAAGAAGAGGCACAGCTCTGGAAGGACCGAAGCACCATGTGGAGACACATTTAGGTTCGCTATTAGGAAAAAACTTTTTGAAGAGATGACAGGGAGCCCTGCAGCAGGCTGCCTCAGGGCACGGTGGCTCTCTGTGCTCAGGGGCTTTGAAGCCCCAGCTCTACAAAGCCCGGCCGGGATGCTTTAACTGGGGAGCATCCTGCTGCGAGCAGGGGGGTCGGGCTCGATGCCCCGCTGAGCTCCCTTCCACCTCCTGTCCTGGGTCCCTACATGGACACCGCAGAACCACTGCACACATCACATCACACACACGCACATCACACATACACACATCACACACACCACATGCACACACCAAACATCACACACACACCACACACACACAGATCAAACATCACATCCATAATACATACACACATCATACATCAAACATCACACATACACCACAAATGCACACACATCACACACACATCACACACACGACACATCACAAATACACACATCACAAATACACACCCAACACATCACACACATGCACACACATCACAGCACACACACACACATGCATCGCAGCACACACGACACAGCGCACACATGCACACGCATCACAGCACACACGAGACAGCACACACACGCACACGCATCACAGCACGCACACAACACATCACACACAGGCACATGCATCACAGCACACACACGACACATCACACACACGACACAACACACGCGCACACGCGAGTGATCAGACGTACACAGGCGCGCGGGCGCTCCGTGCACACGGCCGGGTCCCGCGCGCTCCGTGGGGCCGGGGCGGCGGCCGGCCC